>NW_008333311.1:4954486-5007044 GCF_000622305.1 Nannospalax galili | reverse complement strand
GTCCCATTTAATTCTTTTTAAAAATATTTTATTATTCTTATTATTTTATGTGTATAAGTATATTGCCTGCATGTGTGTATACTCACCCGTGTTGTGCAAAGCCCACAGAGGTCAGAAGAAGGTGTTAGATCCCCCTGGAACTGGAGTTACTGGCAGTTGTTAGCTGCCATGTGGGTGCTGGGAACTGGACCCAGCTTCTCTGCAAGAGTAGCCAGTGCTCTTAACCACTGAGCCATCTCTCCAGACCTCCATTTCATTCTTAAAGTAAACTTTCAGATCAAACTATTTAATTTCCATGTAAAATGCATTCAGAGATGCTCATGGTGATTGGAAGAATTGACGATACTCCAAAATTTGTATATGATAGGGCTAGGGTCAACTGAGAGATCTTCTGACGCATAGTATTCAGAGAAAAATACATTTAGCTCCTATTTAGAGGGTAGTTTATTGAACTAATTTTAGACTGATACCATTAAACTTGACTTTTAGACATTTCTTGATGGTGAAATAAGGATCAGAGAGTTTTACATAGCTATAAGAGGGAAATGCTTATAGGAGTTCACTCAACTGCGACAAACTTAAAAGCTGATTTGAACACAGCCCCAATTTGTCACATTCTCCATTTAAGGAAGTGTGTCTTACTAAGCCCATGCTTTCCGATGAGACATGCACAGCTCACAGTTGCTTGTTTGGTTTTGTTGGGACAAACAGAAAACAGAAGTCTGTGTTTAAAATATGTATGCATATAATGATTACTTGGGAAACAGTATTTGAAATACAATGTGTTTTTAATATATATTTTTATTGAATTTTTGTGCATTTCATACAATAGATCTTAATCATATTTAGAGCCCTTTCCCACCTGTGCTCCCCCCGAATAGCCTGCTCACAGGACGTCATGCATCCTGTCATATGCGCTAAAGCCTATCAAGTCAAGTTTGTATACCCAGATGTTCCTCAGTGTGAGTACAAATATGTTTTGATTTTAGTTTAAAATTTTTTGTCAATTTAAGGATTTGAATTGTAAGTATATTAATGCAGAAGTTTTCCTATATCAACTCAATAATTGTCCATTGTATTCACAAAGAGAAATCATGGACCATGGACTAATTGCCAATCTCAAACTTTTTTTTTTTTTTGACATTAAATTTTTCTCAGACAATACATATTTTGGAACTGGGGAGTAAAATGGCTTTACTCTATCTCCTGACAAGAGCTAGCACAATTTCATATTATGGATTTCATGGTTTCAATTTCCCATACTACTGTTCATATGGAGGGAGTAATTAGCCATTTCTAGCAAAGAAATTGCACTTAAGTCTTGGAGAAATCACAACAATATATTCAAATCTCTAAGTAATTTAATTAGAATTATCACAAGAAAATTCACCAAAGATTGGTGAGATCAAACTTGTCATTTTCAGCTGAGACAGAGAGGTTAAGATTCATCTTCATTAACGGAATTTTGAAAGATGTTCCTCAGCTACAAACTTAAACTCATTTCCAGCCTAGCAATCCCTTAAAACAAATGATCCATTGAAACATTATTAGTAATCAATCTATGTCTGCAAATGGCATATACATTATCCTCTTTAGATATTCAGAGTCCTCCTTAGAATTTTTATTGTAAACTCTCCTCCACCTTGTAACTCCTTTTTATAGCACTGTTCACATTTACAGATTCGTATTCATTTACACCATTGTTAGATTGGTGCTGGTCTTCATTTAATGGGCTGAAAGCTACATTTTTCTATTTTTGCCACCACTGGAGCCCCAGAATGTAATACATTAATACATTAACACATACCAAAAACAATTTTGTAGGTGTTGTACATATCAAAGACTTGCAAGAAGTTGTAAAGTAAGGGAGAAAATCACTTAATCTTGTTTAACTTTAAATGTCTTAAAGCTGACTAGAACCCCCACTTGTTTTAGAATTAACAGTTCTTCATATATTTCTTTGTTACAGATTAATTCAACTCCGTGAGGTAGATGGAAAGTATAGAGAACATAAATTTATGCACTTTAAATGTTATTTTTACTTTTTCTATCCTAATTTAAATGCACCTACACTATACATGACCAAGTGACATTTAAATATAGAGCATAACACCACTTATGATCAGGATTAGGGAGGTTTATTACCCAATTTTTTCATCAAGTGGTGGATGAATTTGTAAAGATTTTTCTTTATTATTATTGTGTGTGTGCCTAATGTGGGGGGCACACTTGCCATGACCCATGTGTGGAGGTCAGAGGGCAACTTTTGGGAGTTGATTCTTTCCCTCCACCTCTATACAGGTTCTCAGAGTCAAACTCAGGTCACCAGTCTTGCATGGAAATACCTTTACCCTCTGTTTTATCTTGTTGGCCCTTCAATTCTTTTTACATACATCAAATTTAGTCACATAGTTGGTAAGTTGATAACTACTTTCATATATTGTAAACTATCATCTGATAAAATTTTAAGGCTCAAATGGAACATAAAGTTTATATACCATTGGGTACTCTCTCAGACTGGAAGGCAAGCTGAGATACGGCTTTTCTATTAGAGACTGAAATTCTGCATACTAATGTGGGATCCAAGAGTGGTAAAGTGGGAAGGACAGAGACCAATGGGAAGATGTCCAAATACTCTTGTCCAAAAGACCTAATCTAGGAGGTTGACCCCAAGAGTCAAGTATACTATACCCTATGTGGAGTTAGAAAGGAGGATGAATAATTTTTTACTAGCTTCCATTTCCCACTGGGGAAAAGCGTGTGCCACTTTAGAGTTGTACATGCTTGGTCATACAACATGGTTGGTGGGGGGAGGCTCCCCATCTAGGACAACAGGGAAGCGGGAAGGGGGGGGCAGCACAGAGAGGCAGGGCTTAAGGGGATGCCAGAGATCTTGCCAGCAGAGTGCATCTGCGTGAAGTTGGCCAGATCCTCTCAGCGCCGGATCCCACAATCATGTCTAGAACCAGAGATAGCTGAGGCAAGAGTAATTGGAAGAGTGCAAAAAGGGCAACAATGCAGTCAGAAGCTAAGGTGCGCCATGTCTCTCCCAGAATTCCTGCACTCTTCATGGTTCATCTTCACTGACAGGATGTGAGGAGCATCATGAATGGCTTGAAAGGTGAGAGAAGCTGAAGGGCGAGGGGAGCTCTTGCAGAGTGGAGGAAGGTGGCATAATTGGAGTACAAGGGCAGGGTTTAGGGGAGTCAGGTACATCACAGCAGGCATTACTCGCTTACTCACCTTCAATATCTCTAAAGCATCAAAATATCTCTGGTGTCAAAATGTAATGGTTTCCTTTACTAGCTGGGGATACTTGTGCCTATCAGCTGGGCGCCCTTGCACCAACCAGTCTTTTGATCTGAATCTTCCTTATCTGAAAACTTAATGGCTCTGAATTGACCAGAGAATTTATCACATTCTGTTCCACCATAAAATAAGATAGAGAAAGTTGATATTAATGGGCTCCTGTGCAAGTGCATGACTTGCATGTGGTTCAAGTTCAGTGCTACCTGTTGAGCAGAAAGCTTGTGAAGTATAGCCGTCCTCAGTTGTCCCAGCTGCTGCTTGAACTAGGGCCCACAACAGAACAATCTCCAGCAGCGGGAGCACCTAGCTCGGCCTTCGTCTGCATTGCCCTACAGACCTCCACAGCTCCTTTTCTGTGAATTTTTGCTTTGCTTCAATTTTTGTTTCGCTTTAGAAGCTTGTAGGGAAGGGCTTTTGACTATGGCCATTAAAGCTTGCTTTAACACAGTTCTTGGAACATAGATTTTTTTTCCTTTCTTTCCCTCTCTGCTGTACTTTGAAAGAGGACAATTCAGAACAGATAAATAAGTGAAAACTAACAAAAGCATATTGGAGTAGATTCTTCCTTAGATTTTGCCTTTTGTTGTTTTCTCTTTAGAGAGATCTGACATAGTATGATGAATGTTTAATGAACGGTGATATCCCTTCCTAGTGTGAAAGGGTGAGAATCTCTCTGCACTCATTTCAGTTAGAAGAAACTTCCAGTCAGAATTAGTGCATATGTAACTAAAACCTAAATCATATGGCTATAACCTAAATCATAAAACTTAAGCAGAACCAAATTGTATTTATAGGGATGTCATGCCATATACCAAGCTACCAACTGTTAAAACAAAAAAGTTGGTGAGAAAACTGCAAATAGGTGCTTTACCTATAAAATAGAGGTAATCAGATAAAGAAACAAAAATTAGTTACGAGTAAATTTCTGGTAATACCTGTGATGCCTTACATTCTCCTAAAGTATTGCATGTGTAACTATTACATATAGAAGGACAGTGCTCTGTCCATGTTGGCACTTTAAAGTCAAGTTAAACAGCATGCATTGTAAAGATGAAGCCCTGATTTCTCATACTGATATGAAATAATCTTTGCTTTCTGCTGCAGAAGTATTAGCAGCTTCACAGTCTTTCTTCAAATCTTTCCTAATCATTGGCACATGCTTGCAAAGCAGCTGGCTAGGGCTCAAGGTCTATGACCAGAGAATAGCTTTTCTCCCATGTGGAAATCTGAGCTGCAACCTTGGCTGCATTCACACTCTTCTCTAGCAAGTGTAACTAATCTAGCCACAGACCCAGAGGAAATTCCTCAGAGGATAGCCCTATCCTTTATTATTATAGTATGAAAATGTGTCCTTCTGAGGTCTCCCTCTATTAAACAGAGAGAATTCTTGGTTGATTTTTTAAAACCCTAATCCAAATGCCAAAAGTAAGTCTTCCAAGTAGATGATTGTAGTAGTTATTTGGAAATATACTGTGAAGGCTGCATCGTAATTCTTCCAAGTACGGAAAAAGCACATAATCGAATAGTTTAGATCACTGCCTTGAATACAGCTGGGGCTTCAGAGCCATTGCATTAAAGTCTACCTGAAGCTAATTCTTACTAAGCAAAAGTATTTACTTTGGGGTTTTCTATAGAAGCTTATTCCATGGTGTCTGAGTGACATATGTATATTTTATAAGGACACAAATATATATACTTTAAATTCCCTCAAGTAATTGCTTAAAACAAAATACTTTAAGCTCTTAGTGCACTTTTTATCCTCACTATTTTGAGATGGCGCTTGTGGAAGAATTAGTGCCACACAATGGGGCTGAGGAGATGGCTCAGTGGGTAAAGTGCTGCTGCACAGCACAACGACCTGAGTTTGGATCCCTGTGCCCATGAGAAAAGTATGCCTGTAATTCTAGCTATGGGAGGCAGAGAGAGGATCCCTTGGGCTCACTGGCCACCAAGTATAACCAATCAGTAAGTTCCAGATTCAGTAAGAGGGGCTTTGTGTCACAAGTAAGGTGGAAAGTAATAGAGGAAGATATTCGTGCACACACACACATACACACACACACACACACACACTCACACACATGTGTACATGTCACGTGAAAGTTTGGGAGTATCATCATTAAAAAACTGTATCTACTTATGAGCTTATGATTTTACTGAAAGAAGTCTCTACAACCAACTAAGAACATTGGGAAATGAATGCAAAGTACAATTAAAAGTACTGTATCTACCTACAGCAAATTTTTTTTTTTTTTTTTTTTTTTGGTCTTTTTGAGACCAGGCTTCCCTGTACCCTAACTGGCCCAGATCCTTAATATAGACCAGGCTGGCCTCAACCTCACAGAGATCCACTTTCCTCTGACTCCTAAGTGCTGGGATTAAAGGTGTGTGCCACCACTTCCAGCTTTCCCCCAACTTCTTATCAAGCATATCTTCAAGGTCATCACACAGTGTTGGTTACTGGAATGCACACCAGAGACCAGAATCTCTCAGACCTGAACATGTGTGTTTTAAGTGACCCATGGTATATAGCACAAACAAGTCAGAGAACTGGTGTGTGGAGGAGAGCCATGCTCTTTGATTCTCCATTCCTAGTCACTCAAGGACTAGAAGGTGACTCTAGCATTAGTCAAATTGGGACAGGTAGCAAGATATAATGTTGGAAGTCTCTGAAGTGTTATACCAGTGGAGATAAGTTTGTGTAATAGTTTCTCTAATGGTAGTAGTAATGGAGCTTAGGATGCTCCCATCTGAAGAGAATCTGACCAACTGTCTAAGTCTCTTTCATCATTGTTTGTAAGTAGAGAGCAGAAACAGATCATCAAAGTTGTGGTCCAAGTCCCAGCTCCTCAAGCTATGCCTGCCTCTTGTCCGTTGTGCTAGCATTTTCCCCTAGCTCGGCGGAGATGAATGGAGGGGAATGGCAGATTTTGGACCAGTATAATCAAAACCTAGTCTCAAGGGTTTCATCCCTTTGAAGGAATCATTAGTGTTCAGATCAAATACTGGCATAGATCAGAGCCAGTCCAAGGAATTAGATTACAGACTGCTGGAATACACCCACTCCCACTGTGCTGGGTTGAGGGAGCCTGAGTTAGGGAATTGCCTCTATTGGACTGGCCTGTGGCCATGTCTGAGGGGCGTCTTCTTGATGAGTGATGTGGGAGGGCCCAGCCCACTGTGGGTGGTGCTACGCCTGGGCAGGTGGGCCTGTGCTGCATAAGAAAGCAGGCTGAGCAGGGGCCAGGGGAGCAAGTCAATAAGCAGCATTCCTCCATGGCCTGTGCTCCAGCTCCTGCCTCCAGGTTCCTGCCCTGAGTTCCTACCTTGGGCTCCCGAATGAACTGTAACCTGGGTGGGATATGTAAGCTAAATAAACCTTTTCCTCCCCAAGTTGGTAGTGGTCAGAGTATTTTGTCACAGCAATGAAGAACAAACTAGGACACCTACAAAGGATCTAGTTCACTAAACATGGGATGGACCCAAGAATTTATAGTTTTTAAAAGCTTCTAAGTGATACTGTGAACCCATGAACTACACAGTTGGAACAAGGTTAAGACAAACCTCCAATAAAGGAAAAGAAAGAACCCAAAAGAGGGGAATAGTAGGGAACTGATGTTACAAGGGGGAAGGTGGGGAAAGTGGGAGTATTCAGCTGGGAGGGGAGAAAGGAGGGACATGCAGGGGGCCACAGTGGGGGAGGGAACTCAGAAGAGGGGCGATAGTGGGAGGTGGGTGTTATTGGGGAGAAGGGTGGGGATAACGGGGACTCTTATACTGGGGAGGAATGAGGGAGGTCAGATGCAGGGGTGAAAGAGTAGAGATGGATGGATCTTGGGGGACTAGGGAAGCCATAGGGAAATGTGTTACCTCTGAAACCCCTGAGAAATGCACATACAGTATCTGAACATTAGTACATATACCTGGGAGTGTATGTCAAGGAGCACAGTGCCAGACCAGAGAGGCCTCCCTTTGAGCGGTTGGTCAGAGTGGTCCAAGAGGCTCCCAGAATAACATAGGCTATTGCCAGAGTTCTTGGTTATCTCTCAGGTCTAGAAGATAAGACCCTATGGCTGAAGACAGAATATACTTCAGGCACAGGACTTGGATCAATGGAGCAGAACTAACCAGGAAGCCTTCTACCTGAAGTTTAGCTCTCATAGTTCTAGATAATAGTATTCAAGCTGCTAAGGGAGAAAATTAATCAATGGTCCAACCCAGCACTAATGCATAATAACCATAACGACTGGCACAGCAAACTACCTCTTTCCTCTTTCGGTGCAGTTAGGAACACTGTTATCTGGGGAATAATCAACAGCTATCTAATTTGATTTAAAACCCACTCAGTGTGAGTGAACTCATAGGTAGCACTGTAAACACAGCCAAATATACATGGCTGGAGTGGTCATAGATTCTAGAGAAAACCAGATCTCTGACATAACACTAGATAAATGAAATTTCTTACCATATGCTAAATATAGATCCTTATATTTACAGACAAGTATACCATACACCACTCAGCAAAGAAGCTTCTTTTTGCAGCAGATGGAGGCTATTGCAGAATCCCACAACTGGTCAGACACAGAGAATATATGTCTGAGAGATGCCCAGTCCTAGGTGACAAATCTACAGTTGAACCTCTACACCTAAAGCTTATGAAACATAGTGGATCAGGGAGTAGAGAGAAAACTAGTGCATCCCTCAACTCTCATGTACAATGCGCACAGAAGGCCACAAGTGGCCAAGTTTTAAAGAATAGAGACTACAGAGTGTATGTCCCTAGATAGGACTCCTATATTAAACCTCTCCCACCCACATCTCAGGGACCATTGTGGAAGAAGGGGAGGAAAGATTATAAAAGCCAAAGCTGGTTCATGAACACAGGGATGCAGAGGCTTTCAGGCCACTGGAAGCTTGCATATGTGAACGTATGGCAATGGTGTCATTGAGCACAGGACCCATGCCAACTAAATCAGACAAGGGCACAGAACAGAGCCAGGGAAATGAGTGGTGGGCTGGTACTAGTCTGGGAACCATTGGAGACTGATTACTACTGGGTCAGGGAGAGTAGGCCTTACCAACAATCTCTAGATGGGCTGACTAGAGTCCAGTGGATGAATTTGCACCGTAGAACATCTGTATACAAATGTTTGACTGATAGGACTTAACACAAAGGGCAGAATACATAAGGTGGGGGTGGGGGAGGGGAAGGATGGAGGAAGGGGCCTAAATTTGATTAAGAACTGTTGTATGAAATGTACAAAAGGGCAATAAAAAATATTTTAAAAAGACAAGCCTCAAAATGTCCATTGCATCAAACCTATAAGAACTAGAAAGGGAGGACTGGAGTGATGGCTCAGTGGTTAAGAGCACTGGCTGCTTTTCCAGAAGACCCAGGTTCAGTTCCCAACACCTACATAGGAGCTAACAACTGTCAGTAGCTCCAGTTTCAGGGGATCCAAAGACTCCATCTTCTGGCCTCCTGTGTGCATTGCACGCATGGGTGTTCTTATATGTAGGCATCATCTGTACACACAGACAAACAAAAAGAACCGGAAAGTTCCCTCCAAGCAGGTGAATCTCACTACAAAGCAAACGTGGCATATTATGTAAGCTTATTTTGTTTTGTTCTGTTTTGTTTTGGGAGTTTGAGTGTCCAACACAGGAAGTTCCCATCTTGTTAGTTACCCTAAGTGCTCAGTCTTTACCTTGCTCTGGGCTGTTTTATGATTTTCGGTCAGAGGTATCCAGCCAGATTTGCCACAGGGATTTTCTCTGGCCAATCTGAATCATTCCAATCATGTGTTCTTACATTTTTTTCTGTATATAAATTATGGTTTTCAAAACACACTCACACATATTCATAAAGCCTCCAGGATTTCGTTGTTACTTTCTTTACTGGTTCAGGGTCTTCTGAAACCATTAGTTAAACCTCCTATAGTAATTTTGCATTTCAGAAACTCAGAGTGAGCTCAGCAGACTTAAACACTGCACAGAGAGAAGAGGACTTTATTACGCTGAGTGTGAATCGTAAGGCGGGGTAGACATAGACGACAAATTCAAAGGCATGACCTTGTAATCAAGGACCATATAAACTATGGCTCCCAGGACCAATTTTGTTCAGAAGCACTGGAAGAATGTCAGCGATGGTGAAAAACTTTCTGGATGTGTTATATGAGCTTACAGCTGTTGCTGGGCTCTCAGAAGTTCATTGAGGAATGGAATCAGTCAAAAATTCAGATTTTGATTATACAATCAGAGAATGAATTCTGGAAAAGTTTGGGGAAATAAAGAAGTGGAGAGTATTCTTAGCCATTTACATGCTAAGAAAGAAACCACAGGAACAGGCCAACTGTAATAAACTGAACTGAAAAGAAAAAACATAGAGAGGCATTATGAAGAAAATGGAAGGGAACATCAGACAACACAATCTCTTTTCTCAGAATGCATTAGGACAGCTCCAAGGTAACAGTCTTCTGGCTCAGAAATGACTGAGGGACACATAAGCTACCTTTTATAAGCATAGCGCTAATCTTCCTTCTGATATTTATTTTCAAGATTTATTCTATTTGTGTGTGTGTATGTACGTCTTTCTGTCTGCATGAGTATATATACACGTGTGTGTAGATGGATGCCTTTGTATGTGAGAAGGCTCAAAAAGGGTGCCAGATTCCTCTAAGCAAGAACTGAAGTTACTGGCATTTGTGGGATGCTAATTTTGCCCTGTGGGTGCTGGAACAAGAACCATAGAACTGTGATTGTACAGCAGGTGCTTTTAACTGCTGAGCCATCTCTCCAGCCTCCTTCTGCTCTTCTTGATGGACAATTGAGGATGCTTGGCCCTGCTCTTTTCAGATAAAAACATATCTTGCACTGGGCTTTGTTTGGGATGGGACCATGCAAAAAGTTCTGTTTGGGCTTTGCTTGCTTGAAATGACCTCACAGGTCTCAGTTTCTCATCTGTTCTCCATGGACATGCACATACACCCATGTGTTTCCACCCATTTTACATCAGCTTGGTGGTATTCCACAGTGTAGTTCAGCTTGAGGAGGGCATTTCCCAATAGAGTTCTCCCGATTTGTATTACTTTCTGACCATCTATTTTATTCCGAAGCCTTGTAGGATGAAGGGCGATCAAGAAGCATGGGTGCTGGGATATCTTTTTGCATTGCATTTTAAATTCCTTGAGAACTTGTTTGGATATTTTGAAAGGGAAGCACAGCTACCGAAGACCTATTAGAGAGGACTTCTTAAAGGGCGGAGTTTGAGTGGGACACACATGGAACAGTGAAGGAGGAAGAGGTCACAAGCCTTGCCAGTCAGCTAAAGTGAATCAGCCATGATGATCAATGTGACAGATGTCACAGCCAGATTGTCCTCACATCTTACACTGCAGTGTTCCTTAACTCACTTTTCTTGAATTTTGTAGGGTTGCATAATTCTATCACTCACCCGAGTCATCATTTATTTGCCAAAATATAGGGCTATTCTTTCACCATTAAATAAAAATCTAGGCCTTTTCCTTCTATCTACCAGAGCAAAAAAATAAATCTCTCCTATATCTCAGCATGTGAAAATAGCAAATGCCCAGTTAAATTTGAATTTAGAAAAATGAAGTCATTTTCCTATAAATATGTTTCATAGAATATTTGGTATATATTTTTACTAAAGCTATTATTCATTATCAGAAATTCATATGTAATTGATAATCCCTTGTATTCTGATGCCCCTGTAAGGATTCTATATCTAGATCAGTGACTGAACCCTGATTATATGTTAAAGTCACCTGAGGCACTTTAAATAAATCTCATGCCAGGCCTTACTTCTTCCAAATTAAATCAGAATAGAGTTCAGGAAAGGACATCTGTTTTCAAAGCTCTTAGGTAATTCTTTTGTGCAGCCCAGCCAGAGTTGAAACCTGCTTGTCTACGTACATAGCTGAGAATTTTCTGCTTTCAAGTACTTTATTTATTCATGCTTTCGACTACCAATTTATCTTACTTGCCTCCAAATAAGCATCTTTGTTCGATTTCTCCATAGCCATCTATAACGTCACAAGTTTTCATACCTTTCCTATATCCTTGGTTGCTTTTGGTTCATTGAATGCCCAGAACCCCAGTAGTAGGTTGAGATAAAGACCACAGTCCTAATTCTTAAAATATTAAGAGAATGCGCAAATAGATATTTGTGTGTGTGTGTGTGTGTGTGTGTGTGTGTGTGTGTGTGTGTGTAAAACTAAGTACAGCCTAGAGGAGGGACCAAGTCCATGTGCATTTGACATTATTAACAGAATAGACTTCAAAACCTATATGCACTGTACATGAGAGAACATATGTGGCTATTTGAACATTTAGCAGAGAAGAGCTGTTAATGACTCCTCCATTCTTTAAGGTTGAGTTTAGAGCTCTATTTGAAGCAATAATAATCCATGAACTGTGGTTGTTTTTCCCTCAACTGATCAATTATCCTCTTTAATAATGAGATCATCTGTTTGAGTTTTACACATATTTCACAGAAACTGTTAGATTTGTTCACATTTTCATGTGACAGTTATCAGTGCACAAGGAAACAGGAAGAGCTTTCACAATAGGATGTTAGATGGGAGCTTAATTTAAACAAATGTGCTAATTACTCTTTTCTAATTATGGCCATTAGCTACTGATGATCTTTTAAAGCCATAATATGGTCTTCACTGTACTTATCTGACTAACCACCCACCCTTGCCATTGTATGAAAAACTCCAGAATGGAAAATTAACAGAGCATGAATTTGGAACACTTTCTCTCTGCATAAAGACAAAAACCTTCCTTAACTCTAATGCTATTGATATTCCAAGTATGTAGCAGGCCCTCTGAGAACTATAAGGGGATCCCAACTCTCCCTGAGGCATTGGACAAGTGTTTATTGTGAAAAATCTGCTAACATCATTATTAACTATGAGTTCTTTAATTTGTATTATAAGAGCGCCTTCTGATGTTTTTCCATAATAAGCAAATACATTGGGTGTAGGTTTTGTTACTCCATAATTAACCCTGTTAGACAATCCCTTGCTGCCCAACTGCCTTGAAAAAAGGACTATTAGTCTAACAACTGGCCAGATTACCCTTGTGAGAGCACCATCCATCTTGAACACTCTACAGATGCCTTGAGATAACTGTGCAAAAGATTATAGGTAATTGCAACGTCCTGAAAGCACAGCCCCAGCCAGGGGTATTTGAAATAGTTTGTACCAGCCTTTTCATTATCACAAATCTTGAGAAACTATAGGTGACCGTGCAACCTCTTTCACCTTGGCCAGAGTGGGAGTTCTTTTCTTGGTGGATCTAGCAGAGGAACTGCTGTGACTAGTATGAAGAGGCATAACTGTGGTTGGTCCAAATTGTTATTGGTGTCAAGAGGCAATGCCATGACTGGTCCAAATCACAATCCTTTATTATTGTGATTGGTGCTAAGAAACAAGGCTGTTATCGGCCCAAACACCCCTCTGGGGCTGTGCAAGCAGGCTGCTGAGGCTCACTCTGTGAAAAGTCTAGAAGACGTTCTCCTCTGCTGCCTCACACGATGGTACAGCATCAGGCCTAATAAAAGCTCTCCAGTGGCCATTTCTTGCTTACCTCCAGTAGTGCAGGCTGAGCTGGTAACATGAAGAAAGAAGCAGCAGGAACAGCATGGCAGCAGTGAAGGGAACACAACCAGAGTCCGGCAAAGCTGAGTGCTTGACGGGCCAAAGTCGTGAAAGCTGTAAGGCCGCCCACTGCTTGACAACTGAAGTACAGTGGAGCCACCCCTTGCTGAAAAGCCCAGCTGCAGCGGAGGTGGGCACCTGACTGAACCCAGCTCCCAAGTGGCCCAAGGGATGTGCTCTGCTCCTAAATGTAATCTTCCTGGTGGAAGCAGTCAACCCAAGTAGTCTCAAGGCTTCAGACAACAGCTAGCTGCCTCACAGTTGAAGAATCTGCTGAACACTTTAAGAGTGATCAAGGAAGAGAGGAGAGAAGAGGGCGGGGTGGATGTGGGGGGAGAAGGAATGGCTAATGAGAAAGAATGAGAGAGAATGGAGCGAGATAGTGGCTGAATGGAAAGAAGAGAGTGGACACAGAATAAGACAGAGTGGAGAGAGAGCGGAGACAGAAGAAGAAGAAGAAGAAGAAGAAGAAGAAGAAGAAGAAGAAGAAGAAGAAGAAGAAGAAGAAGAAGAAGGGTCTCAGAGTACTTTCTAGTCATCAAAGCCAAGAGTCACAGATCCCAAGCTGAAGGGTCCAATATCCAAGGACCCATGGGAACTATAACACTTATAAAGGCCAAGGGTCCCAATAACCAAGGCTTGCCCAGGGATCTTATAATGAGAATGTGCCACCTGCGGCTGCTCCTGCCTGCCCACTGACATCTCTCACTGCTGTGAAACTCTGAGGGACCTGAACACTGGTGGAGACTCACATTTGAAAGGCTTTCCCTTGCCGACTCACAATTTCTATCTTGACTGGGCAAAAGAACCTTTAGCGAACTGATCAATGACATAAAACTATAGGTTTTTCAAAATTGAAAATCTGATTTAACATATTTGGAATATAAAGTCTAATCAGGGTCAACAAGACAAAAGTGCTTCTATATATATATATATGTTTACGTGTGTATGTGTGTGTGGTATATGCATGTGTTTATGTGGGTGTGAATACATATGCATGCAGGTACATACCCATTTTTGTGCCTGCATATGGAGGCCAGAGGCCAATGTTGGATGTCTTCCTCGATCAATTTCCACCTTGTTTTTTGACACAGGATCTCTCCCTGGACCTGGAGTTCAACAATTTGCCTAGGCTGGCGGACCAATGAGCTTCAGCCTCCCCAGCACTGGAATTATAGACACCAACCACCATGTTTTCCTTTTGTTTGTAGGTGCTGGTAATTTGAACTCAGGTCCTTATGCTTATGCGAACAGTATTTTACTGTCCCTGGCTCCAGACAAAAACTCTTTTAACCTGAGCTGTGTTATGTGAAGATTTGGGGGTCTAATAGAGACTTTTTTTTTCATTTCTTATGCTTATTTCTGTGATATTTATGTAAGTGAATTGTAAAAAATTTTAAATTCTATTATCAGTACACTTCTTTTATGTCATTACAGCATATTCTAAGTAGATTTGATAAGTATACTCCTATAACTTTGCAGGTCTCTCTAAAAATATAAGATAAAACAACTTTTACCTGTAGTTTAGATAGCCAATTCTACTTAACTTTTAATTTTTCCCCCTAATATGATAGTATTTTATGATACACAGAAACTAGGGGAAAATGAGTATATAATATTTCTTAGTCATATATGAGAAAAAAGATGGGGTATTTTAGACATAAAACCTTCATCCTCTACATTACGGCACCGGTGCTTTAAACGCCACTGTAAAGAGGACTGTCTTCTGCAGAAGATAGTTCATAGGAGGGAAGCAGACTCTATCAGAAAAGCTGTTTACAATAAAACATTTTGACAGCTCCAGTAATTAAATGGCTTTCCCAGGTGCAAAGCAGTACCTTAAATGCCCCCCTGGCTATAATAGTACGCAGATTTATCCTTCAAAAGAAAGTTGACTGTGAAAACAAGTTAATGAAATGGAAGGAAATCTAGCAATTTAGTTATTAAGACACATGTAAATAGAATAAGTCAGTATTTTTGCTAACCTAAATATTGGGAAAATGAGTGTTTATTCCATTTTAAGAGATTGGGGGGGCGGAATGTCAGTTTAAGCCCTTAATTTCTCACTAAGAATTTGCTGTGAATTTTCCTGGCATTGGTAAGAGTGGCACAGAAAAAAATTCAGACCTCCAGGACCTTATGTACATGTTTTTAAAAATAATCTAGCAGGGCTCAGGAGATGGGTTAGTGGGTAAGAGTGACAAGCTGAGTTCAAATTCCCAACACCCATGTAAAAAAAAAAAAAAAAAAAAAAAAAACAGGCATGACATGTGTACATCAACCCTAGCATTGTGAGTAAGAGATATACGTATTCCAGGAGCTCACTGACCAACCAGCCTCACCAGAATGCTGATGGACTCTGTCTCGGGGCAGTAAGACAGAGACTAATAGAGAAAGATGCTGGACATTTTCCTCTGACCTCTGTATGCACGCTTATGAGTGCACACACCCATACACTTTACATGTAAGTACACCACATAGACACACAGCTTATCAACACTTAAGGAAAAAAGAAGGAAGAAAGAAGGAAAGCAAGAAAGAAAGAAAGCAAGAAAGAAAGAGAGAGAGAAAGAAAGAAAGAAAGGAAGGAAGGAAGGAAGAAAGAAAGGAAAGAAAGAAAGAAAGAAAGAAAGAAAGAAAGAAAGAAAGAAAGAAAGAAAGAAAGAGAAGAGAAGAGAGAGAAAGAGGGAGGAAGGGAGGAAGGAAGGAAGGAAAAAGGAAGCACCTACTTGCTTCTTCTACATAACTGAACTTAGCATACTGACCATGGCACTAACCATAAATGTTACAAAAGGAAAAGGGAGTGAAATTCAAGTACACATAGACCATTGATTAGTTGGGATCCTCTTATTTTAACCAAAAGTTATTGTATAGCATATCTAGTAAAGGATTTGTTGCTGGCTGTGTAATCAGTAGTTAATGATTGTTTAACAAGTGAATGAGAACAGAAAGATGTTGGAGATGCAATGAACTGCAGTTCTGATCATCATGCTTTTCTTTCATTGATGGAGAAGCTGCAGAAGAAATTCCTTTATTCAAATATGTCATGTCTGAGAGGCATATTCTTGTAATTTTAAAATACATTGTGCATGGCAAATTATATTTGTCATCAAATATTTATTAAATGCCTTTCATACATGTATTTAACTTGTATATATGACAGTCTTCCTCAACAGTTCTGTGACCTGGGTGTGTGTATGCACAAGGTAAAAAGGGAATGTGGCCTGTTTTACTTCACAATTAACCATAACTAATGTGTATTAAGCATGCATGGAAAGCCAGGCACCACAGTAAGGCAGTCTGAAAAATATCCATTTAAATCTTCCAAACAATACTGTAAAAAAAAAATTGCATTTCTTTCCTCTTTCTACAATGAAGAGATTGAGGGATAGATAGAGAGAGAACTCAAGGTGACAAAGTTCCGAGAGTATAGATGGAATGGGTCACCAGATACACTGACGGTGGAGACCAGTGTCTTCCCCCTACAAAATGATTCTGCAGTACAGGGTTATTTAATGATGGTAACATCACAGAAAATGTAGACTAATTTGTATCATAAATCTGGCAGGTTTATAGAAAAAGAGCTAGAGGGTCATAAAAGAGGAAAGAAAAGTTTGAGAGTGCAATAAAACTGTAAACTGCTGGTGTCTGGTGTTTGTACAGTGCTGTAATAACTACTACAGAAAACACCCTGCAGCTGGAGAGAGCACAGAATTGTGAAATAGCAGATGGCTGACCCGAATCTTCAAGTACAGATGTGCGTCTGTCAGTGGACTGTGGCAGTTCCTGCCTTCCAGTCAGAGCCATGCATGCATTTGGAAATCACCTGGTCTGTTCAGGAGATGCAGGTCTAGCATAAATGAAAATCACAAAGGCACTATGATAGAGTGCTGAACATTCTAGATGTTGCTCTAGCCAAAAAGAAGCAATAAATGCAAAAGGAAGTGAGGAATAAGATCTGATTGGAAGGTGCAGTAGTCATCACAGATGAAGTTAGGATGGCTCACACAAGCAGTCCCAGAAAATGGAAGCAATTTCACAGGAGATAGCAATGAATGGGAGTAATAAGATCACCATGAAATTCCCAAGTAGGAATCAAAGCAGAAATCGATTATAGTGCCTGTAGCACAAGGAGGGTACTGGGATTATGTCCATTTTACCTATAAAGAAACTGAGGCATAGTAGCCACATGGCTACAAAGCAGAATCAGGATTTGGTCTGAAATAGCCACCAGGCCATATTTAACATCAGCCACTGCCTGGCAAGCACTTCTCCCTCTTTGGGGGAAAGAAAAAAGATTCAGTGACAGTATAAAACTCTGAGTTGAAGCTGGGGAAGTCTCTACTAGAAAATGTCTTCTGCCTTAAGGAATGCCCAATAGTCTTCTTAAGGGAGTGACACTAAACAGGTTGACCAGGCTCCAGTGGATGGACTCCTACTGAGGAATATTTGGGGACACAAACTTGACTTGATAGGTCTGAGCATCTATGACAGAGTACATGAAGTCTGGCAGGAGACCTGTGGGAGGAGTAATGATAGGAGAGGGGGGTCTAAATATGATCAACATAAATTGTATGAAATGCACAAAAATTCAATTAAAAATTTTTTAAATGTTTTATTTATTATTTTTATTTTATATGTATATGTGGATTGCCTGCATGTAGGTAAGTGCACCGTGTTGTGCAATGCCCTCAGAGGACAGAAGAGGCTGTCGGATCCCCTGGAACTGGAGTTACGGACAGTTGTTAGCTGCCATGTGGGGGCTGTAATTCAAATCCATGTCTTCTGCAAGAACAACCAGTGTTCTTAACTGCTGAGCCATCTCTCCAGCCCCTTAATTAAAATTTTTAGAACTATATGAAGGCAATGCATAAGGTGACATGAGTTTCTTTAAAACTGTATTTCATTTAAAGAAATATCCACCTAGAGTGCTAGGCATTGGTGGTTCACACCTGTAATATCAACCCTTGAAAGGCTAGGGAGAGAGGCCTGCCCAAGACTTCAAGGTTATGCTGGGCTACATAGTAGGTACCAGGCTATCTGGACTTAAAGACCCTCTCTCAAAGCAAACAAACCAAAACAACAACAAAAATCCACCTACCTTTAATCTTCTGGGTGTTCTAAATTATATTGAAAATTTATATCAAATAAAAGCTAACACATGCGGACACTTAAATGTGAATTTGTATAAATAATCCAATTATGCGTCAACAATTAAAGTTATTAATAGCTAACTATCATAAGTTTTGTGTTTGTTTTTAGGAAATTTTTAGAGCAAAAATAAAAGCCTGACGTAAATCATGAAAACAATGCTTAGCAATGGCAGTTATAGAAGTTTAATCTCGTTTTCTTTTCTATACTTTAAGAGATTTTTGCACGCTTTTTCTAACAGAAAAGGAAAATTGATCCTATGACTCATTAAAGAATGAAGCACCTAGAAAACAGAACACTGTAGTAAGTCCTCTGTCATAAGTTGTATCTTGCAAAGTTACAGAGAAATAGTTTGTACTCTGTGTACCTTTAACCATTATTCACATTGAATTAAAAATATAATTACAAATAAAAATCAAACTAAGCTATTTTAAATTTTTTAAAAAATTTCCCACAGTTCAGAATTCTCGCTTATGTACTTTTTCTACCATGTTTTTTTTTCTTGATTTCTATGATTTTGCTCACTGTAAAATGAACATTTTAGCCAAAACAAAGGAAGTATTATTATAGAAAGCATTTCAGTATTCAACACGTTTTCCATCTCCTGAGATAGTTTTTAAAAGCTAAGTATTGGGGGTTGGAGATATAGCTCAGCAGTTAAGAGCATAGACTGCTCTTGGAGATGACCCGAGTTCAAGTGGTTTACAACCACCTATAATTCTAGCTCTAGGGGATCCAATACTCTTCTGACCTCTGTAGGACCTGAACTCACAAGCACTTCCTCAAAACCAAATACACATACATATACATATAATTATTATTTTTTTATCTAAAATCCAAGTGGAAAGGAAAAGGCATTATTTTTAAGTCTATTTACTGTTTGCTGATAAGCTGAAAGTATCCTTTGGGTTATCAGGAACATTCACATTAAATCATCCCGAATCTGGTCCTGTGGTAAATTTTCTAAGCCCTCTTGATAACTGAGCCTCAAATATCTGTCACTGAATTCTGCCTAGATCTTTTCAGATGCTTATTTGATTGCCCAACTGACCCAAAGTTCACTGTTTTAAATCGTTTAAGTCTATTTTTACCTAAGGGCATAGAACAGAGAATTCTGTAATTTATTCCCTTTCCTTCTACCCATAATATGATCATTTTATCTTTTCACTGAAAGTCAAGGAGGCTGCAAAGCCATTTGGTGTTACAAGAGCAGGTGGTACCAGGTGTTAGAGTAAAGAGACTGCATAACTGTGAGAGAAGGGGCAAATCACCCAGGAAGGATTCTCAGCGGAAGGAGATCTCAGCAAGTGTGGTAATTTTTGTTTTCAGGCTGAATAATCTTTCTCACATACATGGATTCTCGAGGCATCTGTTCATATTTTTCTTCCTTTAAAAAAAGTCTCAAAAAGACCAGTTCTATCCCTTGCTAAAGTGTGAAAGATATGGCTTCATAAAACCAGTCTTTGATCTAATTCCAATATAACCTTGACTTGTGTGACCTAAGCTGTAAACACCATTGTAAAGTTCCCTATCTGATTCCAGACTTCTGTTTCTGAGAAATTTCGAGGAAGAACAGTGAGTCCTCATCATGTGGGGAAAAGGTCACGTAGATGCCTATGATCAGAGCATGGCATGTGAATGGCAACAAAGAATTAGCACATTAATTTTAATAAAGAGGACTCTATTTAAATACATACTATGAGCCATGTGAAACTAAGTACAGTTTGTATAAAATTTCCAATACATATATTATTTTCTTATTTATAAATGACTAAATAAAAACTCTAGAGACATTAAATAATAAACAGGGGGTAAACCTAAGCCAAATTCTTCTGATTCTATTGTCTTGGTTGCATAAAGCAGTAGAAAGCCTTCTTTTATATGCAAAATAGTTGTAGTATTCATTAGTCAACCTGTTCAAATTGATTGGAAGCTTTTTCTCCCCTTAATTCTTTAATGAAAGCATGTATCCAGGTTGGAGAGACGGCCGAGCAGTTAAGAGCACCGGCTGCTTTTTCAGAGAACCAGGGTTCGATTCCCAGCACCCACATGGCAGATAACAACTGTCTTTAGCTCAAGTTCAAGGGAAGCCAACGCCTTCTTCTGACCTCCTTGGGCATTGCGTGATATGGGTGCATTTACACACATGCAGACAATACACTCATACATATAAAATGAGAGAGGGAGGGAGGGAGGGAGGAAAAGAAAGAGGAACAGAGAGAGGGATAATTATGCATACAAGGCACTATGTTAGAGGTAGGGACAGTAGAGGGTCTCAGGAACAATATAACGCTCTCTGTCTACATTTAGCCTTAAAGACATTAAAGATAGGACTAGAGAATGGCTTAGTGGTTAAGAGCATTTGTTGTTCCTCCAGATGACACAAGTTCAGTTCCTAGTATCCATATTAGGTGCTCACAACCAAATTGATATTGTCCCCTGACCTCCACAGGTACTGCACACATGGTATTCACTCATATACACACATACATAAATAATTTAATACAGTATAGGTGACTGTTCCACACTGAATCAGGCAAACATAGAAAAACAAGAAATCCCTTTTTTATCATTTTTTTCTATTTTTTGAGGTATTCGTATATGAGTATTGTATTTGCATTATCTGTACACCTTCCAGTACCCCTCCAATTCCACCCATGTCCCCCAACTTCCTCACAACTTCTTGTCCTCTTTCTAAATCATTATTGTCACATATACATATATACACTTACATGTATACATGTATAAATATATGTAATATATTTAATCCATTTAATGGTGCTCATGTGTACCTGTGTTTAGGGGTGCCCACTTGGGATTAGATAACCTCTCAGGGAGCTAGTGCCTAGAGAAAACTGATTCTCCCTCCCTCATCATCCATTGATTGCCTGTTGCTCCTCATCTTGAGGTGGGACCCCGTGACATTTCCCCCATCCACCTTGGCATGTCAACTGCTTTTGTCATTATGCAGATCTTGTTAGACTACCGTGTTGTGGAGAATTCATTGATTTTGCTTCCCTATTAGAATGTATTAACTAGCAGCAGGTGTCTTGTCCCAACTGATGATATTCTTGATTCTACTGATCAAGAAAAGATCTGGAAGCCCTGAAAAATAACTAATATTTGAGGTGAGCTTTAAAGAAGTAAGAACTTCACAGCTTAGAAAAAAAGTGAAGGAAATGGTTAGGGTTCATACATTCACAGCACGTTGTAGCCCTATACAATGATGAGTAAAAACATGATGTGGTCTTAGTGGAATATTCTTAGCTGGTATAGCATCTGTCACAATAGAGCAGGAATCAGATATTTACATGGTCTGATGTGTATAAAGAGATTTAAATAAAATGAGTCAGTTGCCTCTGAATTCCAAAGGTCAAGCCCAAGTACATAACCCATTTTAAGATCAAGGCTGTGCAAGAAAAGAAAAAAATTATATAATTTAAGACTACCAGTATTAATGATCAACGAGAGAGAGAGAGAGAGAGAGAGAGAGAGAGAGAGAGAGAATGGAATGAATGTGCATCAAGAAGAGAGAGCAGTATTGGCAATTTGCAAGCAATTTTACAACTCTCTTTCTTACCAGACAATCAAATGCCTCCAAGAGCTTGTGGGACAGAAACTTGACTCTTACTAAAAGAATCTAAAGGACAGAGGCTGCTGAGTGCCAGCTAATCCTATGAGAATGCTCTCTGAAGCCATCTGAAAAGTTATGTCCTGCTGGAGCAGCATATATACAGAATACCCAGCAGAGAGTTGACTGTCTGAGGGACGAGTCATGAGTTAGAAGGAAAGGAAGGCCTTTGCTGGAAGCTTCTTATCATCATCTAGAAATCTAGATGTTTCTTCTCGTCATCTGGAAATCTCTGAAGGACACCTATGAAATAAAAACAAAGCACATAATAATTTTATTTCTGCCCAAAAAGCCAACTATGTGGTGACTGTTCCACACTGAATCAGGCAAACATAGTGTGAATAGCTCAGCAATCTGGGACTCCACTTGTTTTAGCCTATGCACATACCCTTTCTAATAAGGCACTTAGCAGCCTAGGACCCTTACCAGTATGTACTATGCACAGGAACCCCTGTTTGGACAATGCACCTAGCAGCCTTTTAGCAACCTAAGACCCCTGAGCTGCAATGGAATATGTTTCTCATCCTCTTGACAGATTCTATTCAATTACACTGTGCTATGTCTAGGGTTCAAGAGTAGGAAGGCTAATCTAGCCTGAAATGGTTCTGGGTTGTATGCTTAATAAGGCAAACTCAAAGTGTCTTCAAAATGAACTTTTAGGAAAAAAATCTATTTATCTATCTTATGTCTGCACATATTTGGGCGTGCATATGATTAAAATCCGATGCATTGTGAGAAGGGATACACAGTAGAGAAATGGTTTATAACCTAATTTGTCAATCAAAATAGAGAACCATTTAAACTATATCCCTACTATATACAAATTTCCTCTAAAAAGAAACTGTCTATCCTGGAGAGAAGCTCCTGAAAACAGAAAATTCTAAAGGGAAGCTCATTAAGATTCAGGAAGTAATCAGCTCAGAAGTTTCAGGAAGTCCTGGAAACCTACCAGATTCACCATGCCCCTCCTTCCTAAAGGTTCTATATAGGACTGCTGAGGAGAGACACTCTCCCATCTGCCCTGTTGTCTGCAATTTGTCAAAGAGCTCCAGAGTTCCAGCTTTTATGAGTCCTCAGTCATACTGGGGTGGGTTTTGGTGATGCTGCTGCCTTTGTGTCATCCATGCTCCTGTGAAGAACCACTCACCCAATTCCTGTAGGTAACCTCAGTAAGCTCATTGGTTCATTAAGCTGGTCTATCATTGATCTATCATTGGTTTCCAATCTGGAATGAGTAGATGTTTGTTCACATCTCCCCAGGAAGTGACATACAATAACCCATTAGTAACCAGCTTCTCCTTCCTTTAGATCCCATAGAAAGAAGCCCCAAGCAGTAACCTGGGGCCCTTCAGTACATTCACTCATGTGGCCTGCTGTCAGTATAGACAGTGAACTCCTTTCTAATCTCTACCAGTGTATCACTTTAAATAAAATTTCCTGGCTATTTTGCAATCTGTGTTCTCCTTTATTTCTTCTTGAATAAGATGCCAAGAAATTGAAACACCTGGCTTAGACCTCGATCACCAGTAACAGCATTGACCACATTCTGCTTACTCTTTCTTTTCTTGAGCTTGACCTGGGACACTGGGTGAGGAGGTGAGGGTGTCTAGAAGATAGCAACTGAGACCAATTATCCTAGGGCCAACTTTCTGCTTACTGCTTGCATCCAGAGGCACTGGGGGTGAGAAGAAAAGCTTTCATTTGAATGCTGTTTGGAGTTTTGATAATTGGTATGGATCACACAGAAGGCATGGCTCATAAAACAAGAAGTGGCAGGAATATAAATAGCACACAGTGATTTAATCAGAAGCAAAATTCAGTAACTGGTATCTAGAGCTGTGTTTATAAACTCTGAATCAGATAAAATGACTGTGGAGGCTTTGACAAAAATCCCAGTGCTGTCCCATGAATGAACTGTTAAACTTTTAGTGAGTTTTTCCCCAAATATTATTTTGTATAATTAAATTTTGATCAATAGTATAGAACAGCGAATTCAAAGCCATAGCATTTGACTGTCAAGCACATCATTTGACTAATGTGCTTTTTGTGACAGAGAAGGAATACATATCATTCTTACTGGGGCCACTGAAGACTGAAGACTATGTCATCAACTGACTATGTCATCAGCTGATGTAACAGCATGATTTATTTGGGCTTCAGCCTGCTCAGCCTTTCCTGTGCACTCGATCATCTGTCTGGGAACTCATTGCCTTATAGACTGAATCAGTGGGCCCAGGAATCTGATGTACCTCTTAAGTGCTGCCAGCTAGAGTGAATTCAGGATTTATAACTTAGATTTGGGGACACAGACATTAGGATCTTGGTAGACATTCAAGTGGTGAAGCTGGGTGTTTTGGTATATTCCTGTGACCCAACAATAACAAGGAAATAAAAACAAGAAATCCCATCTCTTCCACTCCTTAAAGATGTGTCTTTGGGTAAAAGAATTAAGCTCCGTATACCTTAAATACCTGTTTTTGAAATGGGGTAAGAACAATAATATTTATACCATAGTAATGTTGTAAAGATTAAATTAGTTAACAGAAATAAGGCAATTGAAGGAAAAAGTACTCTGCCCAGTGTGGTGGCTTATGTCTGTATCCTAGGACTCAAGAACCCGAGGCAGGAGGATGAAAAGATACATGTTATTCTGTGCTACATAGCAAGACCCTTTTGCTGGTTCCCTATGCTCAAAACTCTATCTTCTTCCAGGAAATTCACTTATACTCCTTATCATTTTTTAATTCAGTTTTTTTATTCCAGTGTTGGAGGGTTCAGTCTGTGATCAGTGGCCCCACTGCTTTGGAGAGGGTAGTGCATCATGGTGGGCACATCATAGAGCAAACTGTTCACCAATAGGACAAGGAGTGAGACAGAGAAAAGGGAAGTGGGTAGGATCTCATTTTCCCTTTCCTGGCATGCCCTCAGTGAACAAAGACTGATACTAGGCCCCACCTGTTAAGGTTTCCACCACCTTCCAAGTAGTGCCAAGCTAGGGAAAAGCCTTTACAAGACAGACCTTTGGGGACATTCTTGATCCAGACTCTATTCATCTTCTAATTGTCTTCATAATAACTAACCAACATAAAAAAATGAGAAATGCCTGAGACATAAGCATGCAGGTACTATGATCTGATCTTTAGCCATTGCATGCATACATTGGAATGTGATATTGTACCTCATGGATATACAGATATGTGCAACTACTATCTGTCAATTAAAATTTTTTAAATATTTTAAAAATATTTGCTAACATCACTTGTTTAGGATTTCTTTTTACTAGGTTCAGCAATGACTTTCCTGACTTCTCCCTCATTTACTAAGATCTTGTACATGAACCTGAGAATTAAAAACTTGCCAAGTCATTAACTCCAGTCCTTTAAAAAATAAGTTGGTTTTTAGTCTCTTTGTTTCCCCTCGAGGGGGTAGGGGACTAATTATTCGAGGAAGTAGCTGAAGGTGGGATTTTCTTCTCTTCTAAATAGAATCAAAAGCTATTAAAATTGCTCCAGAGGAATTTAATTGACTTGCAGGACTGAGGCCATGATGTTGATTGCAAGCTTTATACAGTGAGTTCTCTCTGAACCTGAGTCTGAAAAGCCCGTCTCAGCCCTACTGGCTCTCACCCCCACTTAGGGGAAGAGGCCTTACCTATGATATCCAGGCTCCATTGCTAGAGCCAAACGCTGCTTTACCTAGGAACCATTCATTATTATTCCTATCCCATGGATTTAATGGGAGCTGTTGTGGGAGATTTGATATTGGCTGTTCCCATGCATCTAAAGAATGATTACATATTTCTTATTTGGTTGGTGGCTGAAATGGATTGGGTGTTTCAGAACATGCTATTCAATCAGAACTTAAAGCATTTTATAGATGCTAAGGTTACACATGTTGTACCCCATCCACTGGACCCCAAAAAGACCACCGAGGACCGAACACACCAAAATGCATGAGCAAACGTTTATGGTTTATTCAGGCTTAAGCTCGGGCTCTCAGACCTCACCAACTCAACGGATCCATGCTGAGAGCCCAGAGTAAGGGAGAGTGGAGCCTTTTATAGATTTCAGATGGGGGGGGGATACCAAAGATACATTTTGGTTGGTTCCAGGAGCCCGCTCACGCCAACATAATTTTAAACCGATTGGATGTATAAAATGCAGCCCTGGAAGTTTCTTATTGGTAGGTGCTATTCTCAGGGCTATGGAATGTGCTGACTGTTACCTGTGGGGCCAGGAGTCTCTGTTTTTACCTTATAGGGCAGTTTTTATGCTCAGGCTTGCTTATCTATAGTTTCCTGGAACGGGGGTGGGGAATAGCAGGCAGGGGTCTAGGCATGTCTAAAGCAGCAGCCAAGCATTTTACAGAAGCTAAAAGAGCAATTAGTGGGGGTCTGGAGGGATTGGGGGGTAGCGGGTGAATGAAGAGGGTCTCAGGGTTCTACACACACACACACACACACACACACACACACACACACGTGAGCCCTAAAATTATATATTCTTTCATTTCTCAGTGACCGAGAGGCCTCCCCTAGAGCCTAGAACACATCCTCCTCTTTCTATACCAGGAACACACTCTCAACACCTCAGCTCCTTTAAACAGAGCTTGTTCCTTCTTCCTGGGAGTCAGGTCTCTGCTAAATTGAATGTTATTTGCCTTAACACATCCATAACCTGCTGTGGATGAGCATGTTACCTGCTTTTGATGTCCAGTCACATTTGGAAGTTCTTTCAAACTTTATTTTGTTCCATCAGTTTAATTATTTCTGGGCTGCTAAATGCCAACACTGGCAGCCTCTCTAGTAGAACATCACCTAAAGCAGGGCCTGCTTTCCCCCCATGTCACCCAAGATCAAAGCTGCAGGAAACTACACTTATTTCCAACATGGAAGTCAGTACTGCTCATTGAATAATAATGGTTTGCCCCACTGCCCAGGTTAGCTAGCCTGAGCTTGGTAAAAATAAAACAATTCATCTTTCCATACTTTAATCTTTGCACAGATTTTCTGGATTTATTCTCTTCTCCAAAGTCCCTAGTGACTTTAAGGAGATGAAAGAAATGAGATACGCAGAGAAAAGTTTACTGTCTTATTGAGAACCTTGGTTATTCAAGGATATATTTCATCCTCTTTATGCTATGCCACAAGTTTACCACATTCAAGGAACTGCAGGCATTTGTTTTTGTGTAAAATGGGTATATTCTTACATAATTTGTCGGTAGTTTTTAAAGAGTTCACATAGAAAATATGCTAATTAGAGCATTGGTTTTGTTTCCATAAACAGCCAATGGACCTCTAGGACATAGAACTCTGATAGTTTTCCTGGTGGAAGTGAGCCTTGAGAGAGTCAAGGGTCACCCCAAGGCCCTTTGCTTCCTGAGCCCTGGAGCAACCTCTAAGGCATCTTCCTTCCTGCCTTCCCCCTAGAGGTTCCAGGAAAGGCAATTCAAAACTTCTGCCCCCTTACATATACAGTGTGATTCAATGATTCAATTCACCACAGTTGTTTCTGCATTGGGTTACAGGAACATTTTGGTTGACAAAGTTAGATGAATTTGTATTGGTATATGAGAAGTGCAGTAACTCAAACGAGCAAAAGGTGGTTCTAGAGTATGCCATTTTTAAAGTTTGTCACTTTTTGCATTTGGCACATAGCAAGCTAATGAAAAAAGCTGCTACTTTGGGAGAAATAATCAATGAGCGATGTTTATAACAATGACACAATGTAAGGAACCCATTAGGGCAAGCTGTTTCTCACATTTCCATTCTTCCAAGATACATTGCCTTCTCGTGACTCCATTCTTGTTTCTACAGAAACTGATTTGTACTTGCAAAATAATAAATATTCATCTCCTATGGATTTTTAAAGGTGACTGATTTGTAAAAATCAATAACTGTCTTTTGCCAGCTCATGGATGGACATGATTGCCTTCATTTTCAAACATAAAACGATTGCATTAAAATAACATTAAGAGAGAAACATCGACTGACACAGGAAGAGAAATTCTTAAATGAAAACTGCTCTATCCAGCTTTAATCAGTTCCGATCATGCTTTTTATTATAGTGCAAATGGGCTCTATTAAAAGGAAAGCCAATTCCAGATGATGAGGCAAATAATTATAGCTGCCTTTAGCCTCTAGTTAGGGTTATTAACTAATGATTTCAAAATATGAGATTTATTTTAGAAAGAACATTTTTCCTTTAACAATAAAATGGGAAATTGGGCTTTGCCTATCTAATATCATATATATGTATTGTTGGGATAAGTCAGTAGTGCCTGGAATGTAGAGCATGGCCACCTGGCTGGATACCTCCTAGTGAGGGCGGCAGGAAGCTGGCCTGCTCAATTCTAGGGACACTGGCTCTTAGGCTCTTACCCGACAACACCCAGGCAAAACCATTAAGCCTCTAATCCTTTAATCCTAACTGGGTCGCTTGTAGTCATGTGACCGGAGGACAGGACAAAGGCCACCCCCTACCCTTAGAAGACCCCTCCCTCCCCCCACCTGCCTGACCGCCAGAAACTAGCCCCACCTCTTTGCCCGGGAAGCTTTCCTATATAAACCTTTGCTTCCGCCATAAGAAATGAGCTGTCCACTGACACAGCCTCCCAGGTGTTTTCTTCGGTTGTATTCACCGCTGCCAGAGGCCTCCCTCCTGGCACCGGTCTCTCTCCTTGCCCCACCCTTTGGCTGTGGGGACAGGTGTGCACGGTCTCCTGGCGGCAGCGGGGTCTGGCCAAGGGGAAGCCGACCGTGTATAAAAATTAGTCTACAGGAGAGGATTTCAAAACACTCGAATAATTGACTAAATTATTTCATATGGATAAACATCATTAGTTCAGGAATTACTGAACTAGTTTTGTTTGTATGTTCTGTTATATGTCAGAAATTATGTATACTGCATTTACCCTGTTCTTACACTATTTGAGATTCTAATGTTTATTAGTGTATTAAAGGCCTTGAGAAATTTTGTAGTAAAGAGCTATATCTACCTTGTTTATCTTCTTTTTCTAGTTATTCTGAACATGGAAATAATTTAAAAACATAAAGGTTAATAATAAATTTTAGTCTAAAAAGCTATTTTTTAAAGCCTTCTTTGTTTTCATTGCACATCATATAAAACCAACCACACTGTATTTAAAACAGATAAGGACATTCAAAGGCCATGGAGACCCAAACTTTTGTTCTTCTGTGGCCCTCCCCAGGGCCCACACTGCTGCTGAGTCAAGGAGGCTTTACCACATGTGGGTAAAGCCTGCCAAGAGCATGCTTGCTTTGAGGGAGCCGTGTCTTCAGAGTTGTACTGGGTCCTTATACACGGTCCTGCTTGGAGGATGCTGGTAACAGTGATACTGTACCACCACTCCACAGGTACTCTCCTGACTTGGTGCCTGCCCAGATAAAAAGCTATTTTTAATAGATGGTTATATGTAAATCAAACACTGAGCCATTCAATCATAAAACTGCAATTAAGGAACCATAAGTTTTAGACACAAACAATAACAGACATACACAAAGAAAGCATAAATATTGCCTCTGAAAACATCAACTACTGAAACATGGCTCTTGGCTTGATTTTTCATTCTTCAGGTCAAATGAAATTCAAATTTGTGTGTGCGCAATGCTACCTCTCTTAGCTTGGATACATACTTAACTCCCTCTCCTTATATATGCTTCTGTGATTTTATAGGTCCCAGAAATTTCCTGTTCTTTCCTCCTTTCTTTTCCGTTTTGACCTTTGTGTCCCAATGGCTGCTGTGAAAGTGTGTTAGTCAGTTGTCCCTTCTATAAAACACTTGTTCAGCTATGTACATGGCAGTGTGTTGACAGCAACAGCTGGTCCTGCCTTTACTTTCAGGGATTTTCCTGGGCACTGCCTGCTGATTTAGCCCTGCCCGAGCAGAAGACTGGCCACTTCTGCCCGGTGCCAGACTCCACTGGTAGTCAACCTTTGCTCTAGAGCTCCCCATTGTGTTGACAGGGAATTTTCAGCTCTTTACCATGACCTGTAAAGGCTTTTCCTACCTAGTGTTGCTTCCTCCTCCTCCTTTTATTCTTCAAGTCGTTACCCCCAATGAACTCTTTGCACTCCTAACTCTATCCTAGAATCTGCTTCCAAGAATCCTATTGATATTCCTATAAGCCTCCAAGATACTCCAAAGCAGGAATATATCTTTATATTACATTCTAAATGTCCTTCACACAGATACTAAATAACAAATGCTCAATTGTCTGGTAAAGATTCAGTGTAACTTAGATCAAAAAGGAAGTGCTAAGATAGGAATAGATGCTAAAAGAATTAGCACATGTGAATCATTCTGTTACCTGGATTATGTGTGAAAGCATGTTGTGCAGAAATGAGCAGAATACACTGTGTGAATGTTTTTAATTCATCATTGTGACCTAGGTTAACCCTTATCCCTATTTCTCAGAAGTTTTTTGTTTTTGTTTTTTTTTAGTTCAATGACCCTGATGGACTAAATTTAGTTCTGACTCCATATGTGTTTAAACTATGGGTATATTAAAGACCATTTGAATAACTGGAAATTATTTGAGGTATTTTAATTAAAGATTTTGAAAAAAGGTATAAAATTATTAGCTCAATATTTGTGTGCATGATGAATGGCAAAGGAGACTAAAAGTAGAATCATCATAGGAGACAATTACAGCAATCATGATTTCCCATCATCATCATACTGATACAGGCTGATTCCTACATACATTTTTACATACATTTACATTTATTCCTTAAAACCATCTGAAGTTTAGTTGCTCAGGATGGGGGAAGAAGAGCTCAGAGAGAAAATTGGTCTAGCCTCTTTTGGTAGAAAGTCAGTGGAGGAGGAAATGAACCCAATTTATGTGGCTCCTAAGCCTACACAGTCTCACCAGGATATCAAACTGCCTCCTGCGTGGAAATAGGAATTCTGAGACTAGAATTGTTTTCAATGACTTTTTCTAAATCAAAACTATAGCTCTTCGCCCTGAGATTGGACCTCAGAACAGTTAGGTTGAGAAGGATAAAACATGGTTGGGTGAATAATATGAGCACAGGTGACACAAGGTCATCGTAAGAAGTTTAACAATTTAGAAAGCTGAAGTACATATTGGGAGCTAAGTTATGGTACTCGGAGAAAGGAACAGATGGGTTAAAATGCTGTAACAAATAGAGTTCCGAGACTATGAAATCAAGGTAAGACTAGATGAGAATGGAAATATACAAATGCAGTTGAAACTATAGAGCAGCCTTCTAGAGCGGAACTCCACACCAAATCTGGTCTACCATTGGTGCAAATAAAACACGACTAGAAAAGAGCCATGCCCATTCAATAACTATTGTCTATGACTGTTTTCACACTGCACCAGTGGTGCTGTTCCACTGTAACCCTGGCTATTTCGTGCCCAAAGCCTGAAGTTTTATTCTCTGGGCATTTACAGAAAATGTTTGCTGACATTTATTCTAGAAGGCTGTTAAAGTTGGACTTGTGAACATAGATCTAAAGCAAGTGTTGAGCATTTTCTGTAAAGAGCCAGACAGTAAATATTTTAGGCTTTGGGACCCTGGTAGACTCTGCTATGTGATCTTTGTTTCTTCTTATTTCCAAACATGTAAAAATATAAAACTATATTTTGATCTGCAATATAAAAGGTTGTAAGCTGAATTTGTCTTGCAAGGATCATTTACTGATTCCTGATTAGGAAGAACTTTCTAATCTCTACAATTACCTCATGTTTCATATTAAACATAGAACAGAAATAGGTGTGTGCCTTCAAAGAGATCTTAAATCAGATAATGCCTATAGTTTCTGATTAAAGCTAAAGCTATGTGGGGAGGAATTACAAGCAAACCAGATTCTCCTTCCACTTTACTGTTTCTCAACTTCTTTGTTTACTTTGTGTTATATACCTCCTTGAATAAATAATTGTTAAAATGGAGACTTCCTTGATGCTCTAGAGTATGTGTCCTATTTTTTCTTGAGCCCCCAGTTTTGCTGCATCATTAGTGGGTACAGGGCCTAAGATATATGCTCTGGCATTTTTGGGGGGGTATCAAGGTCTTTGATTTACTTTCCATTCTTTAATCTCTCCCAGGCATAGTAAAAGGCCTTACCCAAGTGCTATCTGTGCCTTCCTGCTTGAATCATCTGGGGTATTTATAGCAACCAATCACCTTTTTTGAATCAAAGCCCAGATATAAAAGAATTGGAAAAACAAAGAGAAACCTTACTTCACTCTCATATTTGATCACTTTGCCCTACCTTATGATTCCATTGTTGTCAAAATATGTAGTCATACTTTGGGTTGGCAATTCATCCCATAATGATGATACATCTAAAAGTCATTAAATGCTAACCGTGTATCAATCGCCCTGGCAGGATTTTCACTTGCTATCCCATTGATATAAACTTAGGAATTACCCTCTTCATGATACAATGCCAAAAATCTCAGGAGATTAATTGGATAATTATATTTCTAATTTTAAGGTCCAGCTGCTCCATGGTGTTGCCACAGGGGTGTGGGGGTAGAAGAGGGGTTCCCCCGGTCCTCGGCGTGGCCTTTCCCCTTCCCGAGGGGGCGGTACCAACGGCCTTTTCTTTTTCCACCTCCTGTCCTCCACCTTCACTCCCCTCTGAGGAAAAAGAACAAAAGAAATTTTTAAAAATCTAGTGGAAAAACATCACCGCTGGATTTCAATGTTCCTTATTACATCATTAATTTCTCCCCTATCCTTTAAAAGTTGATGCTATCATGCACCATTTCTACCTGGTTTTGTAAATACTAGCTTCACAAAGGATCACAAAGTTCTCAAGCCAAGTCATCTGCAGAAGAATTCGACTGAGGTTAGAACATTGAGAAACAGACTGAATTAAATGTGATGAAATTCACCAAGAGCAAATGCAAGGTAGTGCACTTAGGACCGATTAATCCCCATAAATGCAAAATGAAGTGCATCCTGCGTAACAAAAAGGGGAAAAGGCCTAAAGTGTCAGCAAAAAACGGACTGAACCCTAATGCATTGAATCTAATCATATGCACTCTTCAAATGAGAATACAGCTAATAAAAGGTATCAGAAATATTTCCTTATTCTCAAGTGTTAAATATTCCACAGGAAGAAATCTGTAAGTGAATTTATATCCATTACCATAAACTATACAGATAGTATAACAGGACACATTGCATTTGTTTCAGAATTACTATCTTACCTAATCATCATAGAAATCATGCTATCCTCATACTTGGAAATAAGTAAGCTGAAACTAAGAAAACTGTCCATAGATTTTAACTAAAACGTGATTGTCTAAAAGAGCTGTATTAAAACCGTGATGATCGGTTTTCTCTGGCAATGCCAGACCTGAATTTTTTAAAATTAAAATATAACCTTTAGCCTGGCATGGCAGTGCATGCCTTCAACTCCAACACTCAGGAAGCAGAGGCAAGTGGGTCTCTGTGAGATCCAGGCCAGTCTGGTATACATATCAGCTTTCAGGGCAGCTGGGGTTACAAGGAGATCAGTTTCAAAAATAAATAAATAAACGAATGAATAAATATAAATAAATAAATAAATATTATATAAACATAGAATGAATTTTTTTAAAGATCTATTTCTATTAATGACAGAATCAATGCGATAGTGAAGCAGTTTGAAAGATGAATATTTAGAAACACTTGAAAAATCAATGCAGGGGCTGGAGAGATGATTCAGTGGTTAAGAGCACTGGCTGCTCTTGCAGAGGACCTGGGATCGGTTCCCAATACCCACATGACAGCTAACAACTGTCAGTAATGCCAGTTCCAGGAGATCTGACATTCTTTTGGCCTCCAAAGGCATTGCGCATAAAATAAAAATAATAAGCAAAATATTTTTAAAAATAAAAAATAAACTAAACAATGTTAAAACAGGACTTCTAGGTAGATAAAAAATTAGATGGTGTCCTAAAGGGCAATAACCTTTGGGGTGATCTTCTCCAGCAATCTATTTGCATCTTACCAGACATGGTCTATAAAGCAATGCATAAGATCACCAAATCTGAGCAAACTTGAACCAAATGCCCCCCAGACATGAGTGTGCAGGATACCACCTATCCTGCTTTTATAAGAACCAAAGAGTTCCTTAGAGTTGAGCTTTCAAACATAAAATCAAGAAAGCGAAGCAACTCAGGATGTTTGGTCCAATTAACAGTGACCCAATTTGATGTTGAAAGGACAAGCTTCATCCTGCTGATCCCACTCTAAGACAGGGAGACTGCAATAGTTAATATTCTATCTTGACAGTGATGTCAACTTTCAATATGTATTGTGTGTATATACATTCACATGTGTGGGAATGCTCGCAGAGGCCAGAAAGCATCAGATCTCCTGGAACTGGAGGTTGTTGTGAGGTAGTTGCAAAGGATGAAAATCTGGTCCTTTGCCAGAGCAGCCGGCACTCTTAACCACTAAGACATCTCTCTAGCCCCATCATGTTAACTTCTTAAATGTTAAAAATAAAGGGATTTACCTTTAATATGCACATCTACAAAAAATTCATTTGTTATTTTTGTTTAATGTTTCTGCTCAAAAAAGTGAGGTCTCTATGAACACATTGGACATGGTCCTGCTTTAGTCACCAGTGAAGATCAGCATGTGCCGTGGTCACTTCCTCACCACAGGATGCTCTCCTTCTCACAGTGTATGTCTGTGTCACATCTGGCATGACCTGTTTTGGAATGACTACTTGTGATTCACTTACTGTTTTGAGCTCAATGGAAGATATGATTCAAGCTAAACTAATAAGATTTTTCAGTTGTTTTTTTTTTTACTTTTTTTTTCCTCTTTAATGCTAAAGGAAGAAAAGCCTATGAGAGATTCTCTATTATAACCACAGAAAAACAAAACAAAACAAAAGATACTAAAGATTACTGCTACACAGTGGATTTCTTTCTTTTTTAAAAAATTTTTTATTTATTATTTTTATTTTATTTTATGTTTATGAGTATCTTGCCTGCATGTATATAAGTGCACCCACATAGTGCAATGCCCATGGAGGTCAGAAGAGGGCATTGGATTCCCTGGTACTGGAGTTACAGGTGATTGTTAGGCGCCATATGGATGCTAGGAGCTAAACCCCAGGCTTCTGCAAGAGCAACCAGTGCTCTTAACTGCTGAGCCATCTCTCCAGACCCTCGGGAACACTTCACGAATTTGCATATTATCCTTGGCCATGCTAATCTTCTCTGAATTGTCCAATTTTAGCATATGTGTGGCTGAAGCGAGCACCTTTCTCTCTTTTTTTCCTAATCTAACACCAACAGCAGTAACACATAGGATTGAAGAGCTCATTCTCCATGTTTTCACTTTCTGCAGTTTCAGCCAAATGCCAAAATTATTAAATGGAGAATTCCAGAAATATTTGTAAATTTGAAATTGCACACCATTCTGAGTAACATGATGAAATCTAATACCATTCTGCTTGGTCCCAGTCTGGGATTTGAGCCACTCCTTTGTCCACTGTATCCACACTGTGTAGTCTACTCCCACTAGTCATGTGCTTACACTTATCTTCAAGTAACCTTTCATGGCGGGGGGACTACATTCATATAGCTTTCATTGTAATATGTTATTAAAGTTTTTCTCTCATTGTTAGCTATTGTTAATCTCTTACTGGAGCTAATTTATAGGTTCAATTTTATCATAGGTATAAGAAAAAAAAAAAGTACAGCCAAGGCTTAGTTCAATATTTGGTTTTTCAGGTATCCACTGAGGGTGGATAAGGGATAACTACTGTAATTTCCTAGGAGCCATATCAATACTGAGTACCAAGAGAAACATAAAAGGTGTTTATATAAGAAAAACAAAACCAAAAATATAAATCATTGGGCATTTCTTCAACCCCAAATTATACTATTTCATCAATCTATTCTTACTTACATCTGGCCAACAATTGAAAATGTGGAAGGCATTTAGCTCAATTTAAAGAACAGTATTTCAAAAAAGCAACAACGACAAAAACAAAAAATAAACAGTCTTTCACTATGCCTGAGCTGGCCTCAAGCTATAATGAACTTAAGGAATATGTGGTATGATTTTTTTTCCTGAGAAGATATGAATTATCTGTTCACTCCAGATACAACACCAGTGGCTGAACAAAGAAGCTATTCCATCCAAGTCTCATTTTAGGAACCAATGAGCAAGTTTATTAAAGCTACTTACTGATCAAGAAGTAAGAAATTACTTACAGGAGCAGGGGGAACTCAAGGACAGCACCATCACCCCAAACCCCACTCCAGCATGGGTGATGATTCAAGAAAGTGGCATCCCTGGAGCTTCCTGACAACTTACAGGCAGCTTGGCAGGCTGGACACATTCCTCTCTACAGCATTTATTAATGTTTATATAACCTTGGGAAAGGGCCTTTTGAATCTTTATGTTTCAGGAGCTTCCAGAGTCCTCTGAGTATCTTTCCTGCCTCCAAGAGGGAATGCTTCAGTTTAGAGGAAATGACTACACAAAGGTCCATGTGTGAAGAAACCCAGTTCTGATTGAATCTCAAAGCAGAACACAGATCATGAAATGCCTACAAAGGAACTTCCAGGTTTATTTTCAAGAGGAAGAGCCAAAGATTTCCAAGTCAACATTTAAAAGAAACCCACTTTGATTGTTTTCTGGCTCACAGCCTAAATGATGTTACAACAGTGCTCTTATAACTATCCCATCCCACCCTTTCTGTATGCCTGATATTCAGAGTTGCATACTCTGGATTTATGTGGGAGGAGATGGCATAAGATCTAACTCCCTCCAAGAATAAGCACAGAGGAAAACCTGCCTAGTGTTTTGTCTGGAATTGAACTGTGGTTGGTGGGTCTGAGCAAACTGGGATGCAAAGACTTTCCTACTTCCATCATGAGAGCTGGTATGAGGGGTTTACTTTTTTCACTGCAATTATACTAGCGTTACAGGCAAGGACATTGCACCTATTGTAGACAAAAGTCTGTCAAATCCAGTTTCTGGTGCCATTGTGATGTGTGATTTTTCTCTGTCCTTCAGGTATTTTACATGGAAAATGGTAATGGATATACCAGGAGCTATGAGGCAAATGTCATTATTTTGTTTTTAAATGGACTGATGTGGTCATTTTTTATTGAATTTTTGTGTATTTCAAACAGAACATCTCAATCAATCGTAATCATCTTTATATCCCCTTCCCCACTGGCACCTTCCATAGTCCACTGGGATTCATACATTATGTCATTTGTCTTAAGGCCTATTGTGTCCAGTTAGTGTCCCCAGACATCTCTCAGTGCAAGTTCATCTATCTACTGAGATCTAGTCAGCCTATCTAGACTCTCTCACTTTAGAAAGATCAGCTCTTCCTCACCCAGAAGTACTAGTTGCCAGTATTTCTTCAGCTAAGATTGGGGTCAGCTGTCCATTTCCCCAGTTTTATGCTGGGTTTTATCTGTTTGAGTTTGCCTGGGTCCTGTGCATGCTGACACCATTATTATAGGTTCATATGAGCAGGGTCCCAGGAGCTTGTAGGACTCTATTTCCATATGGTCATGCACCTCCTTCCTGGCTCTTAAAATCTTTCCAACCCTTCTTCCTCAATGGTCACTGAGCCCTGGGTGGGTGTAGTTTAACATAAGAGTCCTATCTAAGGACCAGAATTCTGAAGACTCTTAGTCTCTACACTTTGGCTCTTTGTGACCTGTTATTTTTCTGGCCCTCTGTTACATCAAGGAGTTTCATTAATGAGAACTGAGGTATTCATTATTATCTTCTCTATCCCTTGTTCTATGTTACATGAGCCTTAGGTATAGAGGGTGCATTGTAGATGTGTCACATAGACTTGGGCAATTTACAGACAATATCTGTGTGTGCCCAGTGTGGCACTCTGTAATAGTCTCTGGTGCAAAAGAAGCTTCTTTGATAATGGTGACTGGGATATTTGTCTGTAAATATAAAGATACAGATTTTACACATAGTAATAAATTACATTAGTCTAAGGATGTGACAGATTTAGGGTTTTTTTTCTAAGACCTACAACCTCTCCAGACATGTATATTTGATTATGTTTACAGTACCACACACGAGTTTCCTCCCATCAAGTGGGCTTTTAGTCCACTTAGGTACCTGTTGATTGCCCCCAAGATAAAAGTGCCACCACTGCACCAATGTCCTATGCTGTGCAGGTCATTGATGTGGTTATTTTGTTTTGAAGCTGGTGTTGGACCATCGATTGATGTTCTCCCTTAGCACCTTGCATAGTGCCTTCCAAAGCTATGAGAGCTAGCGTTCAAGGGACGTGACTTACAGGTTAGTTCTAGCTTCATTGCTCTAAATCTTGTATCTGAAGTATATTCTGTCTTCAGCAGTAGGGTCTTACCTTCAAGTTCTGGGAGGCAATCAAGGGCTATGGCAATAGCCTGTGTAATTTTGGGAGTCTCTTGGATGACTCTAGCCAACAACTAAAAGGAAGGTTTCTCGTGTCTGGCACTGTTCCTTATTCTGGACTCATTTAAGATTCTTGTCCACTATATACGTTCATGAAGTCCCAGAAAATTATACATTGTTGTAACAATCTATCTTCTTTCCTAATAGCAATGATTTTATTTAAATAATTTTTGTAACTACTACAGTTCAAATACTGTATGTCTCCTATGAAACTCTCATTGAAACATTATTTTCTGATGTAAGAGTGTTGAGTGGAGGTGAAACACTTGAGGGACATCGAGTGATTCAAGAGAAATTGATATATTTCTTTGGAAGTGGGTTACTTCTTCTGGGACTACATTGTTTACCTTGAGAATAGATCATTTGAAAAAGCAAGGCTGCCCTTTTTTTCCCTGCTCTGTTTTTCTTTCCTTATGGAAAAGCAAAAAGGCCTTGTGAGATGTAGTCATTCAGTATAGAACTTCTAGCCTCCAGAACCAAGAGATGACCATCCCTGTTTTATAAACTACCCAAGTTAGACTATCTTCATAGCCACAGGAGATAGACAGAGACCATGTATCCTCTAATGAGGGAAAAAATCAATAAATTGCTTTAAATTAAAAAAAAATGTCATGTTGAGGAAAACATATTAATTGGCTAATTTTTATTTTTAAATTTTTACCAAATATTATAAAGAGAATGTAGGATAAATTTTTAAAAAGATAAATCAGATGAAAAGAAAATTGCTGTTTAAACTAGTTAGGTCTTCAGTGGGAATTGTGGGTTCAAATTCATATTTGTTCCTCTTTATCCTCTCAGGAAGGCCTGTTGCCATTAGCCATTGTCCTTTGCACATTAGTGGATGTTCTGGGTCGTCTCTATGCCTTTGCTTCTTGGGGGAGGGAAGGGCTGATTCTTTGAGAACTCCTCCTGATTTTCACTAAGTAGCTCTCTCCCTTCTTTTAGTGCCTCCAGAGAACATTCTCAACTAAATTGTATCACGCTATAATTGATTTCATCTTAACTATCTTATGTTGCATACACATACATAATTTCTACTTGGTAATATGAAATACTTCTTTCAACTTATTTTTACCATTTTAATTTAAAGTGCTTCACTTTTCCTTCTTTAAAATATTTTTATTGACTTTTTGATAATTTATACAGTGTATTTTTACCATATTCAGACTCCGCCCCCATCTCTACCTGCACCTTTCTATCCCCACTACCCCTACTTAATGCTCCCTGGAATCATTGCAGAAGAAGGAACAAAAGGATTCTAAGAGTCAGAGGTGGTAGATGAATACAAGGAAACAGAATTTTCTGGACACAACAGGGTAGTGCACATATAAACCCACAGCACTTGTGACAGCAAGTATAAGACCTGCACAAGCCCAAGACTGACTTGGACAAGGGGGTTTGGAAGAAGCTCCAGCCCTAGCTGAAGAACTTTGCCAGTTGATAGCTGCTGGGAGAAAGCCAGTTTTCTTTAAGAATGTGATGCCTGATCGTTTGACCAGGCTCCAGGGGATGAACCCACACCCAAGAGCATTTGGGGAACACAAATTGCCTCGATAGGCATTTAAAATATTTCCTTTTTAAAAAAACTGATTTTGTGGCATAGACTGGAGGACTGAGGTAGCGGTTTCAGCCTTCTCTGCCAAGCTGCATCCCCTACAAACCCTCTCCCCTGACGTCCCAAGTTGTGCATGGCTTGACTTTGCCTCTGTGTTAGACTTATGATGGGACAGGGGAGGTTTCTGTCATTTGCAGTTCCTAGTCTTGCAAGGACTGATTCTCAAGAATGGATGACCTTTCTTAATGGCCAGATATGGTCTTGACTCCACACGTGGTCCTGGAACCCAGGCCCTAAATTTGGAACTTTCCCATTCCCAGACACCAGAAGTTTTTCCATCATTTTTCTATTTCTCTTCTATAGTTCCAGTGTGCCTTCACCTGTGCTGTACAAAAAATGTAAAACACCTAATTGAACTTCTAGAGATGAAAAAGGAACATTAGACAATGAGTTGGGGAAGTTGGGGGGTGAAGGGCAAATATATAAAAAATACATTTTATCCATGAGAAAACTAGGCACAATAGGAGTTAAGCAACAGTAAGTAATATTAAGCAGAACAATTATGACAGCAATAAAGGTCATGTGAATATAATAAATAAATAGACCGACTTTAATATATGTGATGGTCTTATCCCCCCCCCATGTGTGTGTGTGTGTGTGTGTGTGTGTGTGTGTGTGTCCCCAAATTTGCTGATTTTTATTTTGGCTTTTAATTTTGTATTTTAACAAATTAAGTATCATTATAGACAAGATTCAAATATGAAGTAATGGACAGTTTAGGCTAATAAGCTTAATGGGGTGTCCTTTATCATTTAAAAATCATCTCAGCCTATACAAAGCCACATTTCAATCACAATTTTTGCTATTTTTACATTTTTAGATGTTTTTAAAATGTAACTGATATAATTTAGTAAATAAAATCTTGACCCTACAGAAAAAAAGCCTTAAGACAATACTTCTTTTAAAACTCAACAAGCATGAATTTTTGTTCCTGTGAAATCCCTAAGCAAGAAAGATAAATGGCTGAAAATAATGAGGTGATTGATTATCTTGGCCAGGGAAGTTATAACATGCTAGTTCATTTGACTAATTTCCCCTCTTCCCTGGATACAAAATGATCTTTACCATAAGATTGATTTTTAGTTCATGGTTTTACTTTAAAAATTGAGGAGACTAACAGGATATGAGACTAGATTTAAACTTACAGATTTTCAGTTAAGCATGATGCTCATAGCAAAAGAGAAAAGTTAGAAGCAAGGTGTGGGAGTAGAGAGGTTGCTAGTTTAGGTAACAGGCTCTGGCACATATTTTACAAAGAAGGGAGAGGTAAGAAAATCATCTTGGGAAAGGGTAGACAGAAGAGGGAGGGTGATATGGGAAGCAATTAAGGAAAAGAACAGATTTCATATAATTTTAAAAGTTGTTTTGCTGCATGGGGAAAGAAAGCAAAGTGCTTAACAGTTCATCCAAGAGCATATACAGATGCATTACAGTAAGCCATGCGTGGATATGCACTTCACGGGCATCTTCTGAACTACTTGACTTTGGTTTTCATAATTTTTCTCTTACCTAGTAACTTACAGAAAACTGGGAAGTTACAAATTCTAGTTCTCTTCTCTACAAAGCAAGCGTTGGCATATCTATCCTAGACTTAGGAATCAGCATATTTATGTTGGAATCCTTGCTCTGCAACATGTAAAAGTTTGCATCCTTAAATTATTCATTCAATATATTTGACCTTTAATCTCTTATTTGTAAAACAGACATTATAGTGCCAAGAGTTGTGAGATTCTAACAAAATTACGTGAAATTACTTTGAAAACATAAACATTTTCACCAATGTAAACATTATAATTTTTTGTTTTGTTTAGTATTATTTTGCGTGTATGAGTGTTATTCCTGCATGTATGTAAGTGTACACATGAATGAAATGCCTGTGGAGGCCAAAAGAGGGCATCAGATAGGTTAGCCATCATGTGAGTACTGGAAACCAAACAGGGTCCTCTGCAAGAGCGATCAGTGCTCTTACCCACTGAGCCATTTCTCCAGACTCCAAATCATTCTTTTTCAGTAAGGATGTTCATTTTTACCACAAGTTCAGTGTCTGGAAGCACATTTATTAGCTTACCAACCAGAATCTGTTCTTTTATATTATCAGTGCTATTATTTTTCCAGTATTACATTATCCAGCTCTGGTGTAAATGTAGGATCATCCTTAACCTTTCCCCTCTTTAAATGTTCACAACATCCTACATATTCTTTCTTAGCCACACAGGAGATGATCATCTCTTTCCATGACCTTTTATTTGTGTCTCAGAAATTGTCCTTCATTCCTGGAATGGAGTCTATCAGGCACATTACCATTGAGCTAACCCATTGAAACCATGGCCCTTGCTGTCTTATGTCCCTTATAGATTCTTTTAGCAGTCCTTCCACTTAAGTAAAACTTTCTGTAGCAGGTTGAATCAGTAGCCTCAACCTTGCTCCACCTTAACCCTTCAGAAGATTCTTCCCAATATTAACCCTCTGTGTCTCCCACATGTTCATTCATTTGCAGATAGTATAACTAGAGGTAATGGTGCTACGGGGAAGGGCTGGGTTTAAGGTCCTGAGGCCACTGAAATGATTGTTTGAGAGGTTCTAAGAAGGCAACATAGCCTTTTATGGGATCTGTGCTTTCTAAAATCCCATGTTTTGTACTTTTTTGATTTTGTTCATAAATGGTTGATAATTGTAATTTATTTTGCAGATTGCTTCTAAAGAAAAATATGGGAACTTGGATACTTAGAATTAAAATTCTTCCAAATTATGTACTGAAACAATCCTAATTTTTAAGAACTCATATAAAACTAACCCATAAACACACACACACACCCCTAACATTATACTTTCATTTCTCCTAGTAATGATGAAAAAATACTTATCCACATTGTTATAAAATATGGAGTCTTAATTTGTTTTAGTTGTAAGCCAATACCAATTTGTACCAAAAGGGACAAGGTTATAGCTTATTAAAGATGAAATGAGTGCATGTACTTGATTTTATCATAAATGATTGTTTTGATCTATCTCCTTCATGTTTCATATTTTTCCCTCAAATCCTCCACTGAAGTCTATTTTATGGATTTTTTGTTAAAACTTATTATTCCAAAATGCACTGCATTTTTGACATCGTTGTTACCAGTCGATCCGTCCTCTGCCATTGTCTCCGCCTTCTCTCACTGGTCACTGTATTGTATTATATCCACATCAGAGAAAGTCTAAAATGATCTGCAGGCTACAATGGTGGTTGCCTAGAGATAGGCTAAAAGGATGTCTGTAAAGCCTCGTAAAACCTTTAAGAAATCAATACTATTCCATCCTAAGCTTGTGCAAAACATCTCAGAATTGTTAATGAGTATGATGACTCCTTCCAACATATCCTGTGTGGCTGTAGAGGAATGGAGAAACAACCACTCTTTGAAGCCTCTGCCATGAGGCTACTACCTCTATTCAGATATGTTAGATGTTTGCTCCAGATAGAACTTATCTCAAAGATCTTTAAAGCAGAATATTTGAAGTAAATGATTAGATCCTATGTACATACTCTAATGTTACCAGGGGAAGAGTTTTCAGGAAAATTTTTTGGTTCTTTTGGGTGATTGACCATTCCTGCTCTGAGAAATTTCCAGATAACTATCATATTGGCTATGTGAAACTTTGTTTCCTTCTTTTTCCCATTCTTGTATAACTTCTTTTCCTTCCTTCCTTTCTTCCTAAGTACATATAGAAAGTCATTGTGCCCATCATTCTTAAGAAAATATATTACTCCTGAATCATTGATGATTTGCAGATATCATAGAGTTCATGTATACTTAATACTAAACAATAGATCATTGGGAATGATTCAGAATGAGATGTTGATGCCAGAAAGATTTTTTTTCCTCCTCCATTGTTTGCGTGTGTGTGTGTGTGTGTGTGTGTGTGTGTGTGTGTGTGTTTTAAATTGTACTTGTGAAGACAAACGGTGTGTGTGCAAGTGTGTGCGTGTGTGTGTGTGTGTGTGTGTGTGTGTGTGTGTGTGTGTGTTATGAAAAGGATAGATGTTTTCGTGTTTCTAATCATCAGATACAATGCTCATAAGACTCTTAATATAGTATTTTAAAACATGAATAGGAAGGGAAAGTATTCCTGTTACAGGAGTACTACCTAACAGCGAGTCACTAATGGTCTCCCTGAATCCCTGGGCAGTAGTAGGAGTGAGTCCACACACCTGAGCTGTGGAGAACACATGCAGATGGAGTTATACCAGATTTCAGCCCCTTGTTTCTCACTGACTTTAAAAGATAGAAATAGCAGAGAAAATAATTTTCAGTGGGCTATTTAAAGTCCTCAGGGTGGGTTTTTCTCAACGGGGTGAGAATATAAATTGGTCACAGGAGTGCTCTAAATCACTGTTGGCTGGGCTCACTTCTGCTTCATGAACCCCATGCTGGCTATGAGGCACAAGCTCCTGACTAGGTAGTCTGAATGCTCCTTGGGGAACAAAGAGAAGTTTGCCTTTCTGGAATCCTATTATTCCTTATCTCTTAGGATATCGTTGTGCATACAGTAGGAGAATTTAACTATACTTATAAAGATAACTACGTTAGCATTTCAAAATAGTTATCAGTTGGACCTTATGTTTTTGTTTTCCTCCCTAAACACTATTCACTGAAGAAGTCACCTATACAAGTTTGACTAGAAGTAGCATAAACAGGGCAATCTGTGTAGCTGCTGGGAATCTTATCAATACATACTAGAAGCTTGGGGAGGTACAACCTCATTGCTGTTCTGTTTGTGACTTGTAGAATTTCCTTATGGTGTCTTACTTTAAGCCTAATTGATAATATTAGTAGTGATACTCTTGCATATTATAATTCTTATGAAAATTCTATAGAACTTTATTTTTTACCACAGTATGTACTCAAAGCAAAATTATTTCACCAGCAAGACATTTTTATACTTTAAGACTATGAAATGTTTTTAATGTATTGAGAAGAAAAGGACTTGGTGGTGTGAAAAACAATTCTCACATCTGCAATTTCAGCTTTTGAGAGACTGAATCAGGGGAATATCAAGTTCAAGGCCAGCCTGGCCTAAAGACTCTCACAAAATAAACATTAAAAAAGTGGAAGAAAGGACAGAGGAATGGAGGGAGGGAAGGAGAGAAGGAGGAAGGGAGGGAGGGAGGGAAGGAGGGAGGGAGATGGAAAAGAGGGAAAGGCTCTAGATGATCAGTTCATAGATGTGGAATTGGTTTTGCCATAGTTCATGGTAGGGGCAGGGCAGGGTAGGGCAAAGTAGGAGCTTGAGAACTAAAAGTTCTTTTCCTAGTCCCATCAAGCAATGCTGTTAGAAAAAAATTACACAGTTTCTCTATACATCATTTTCTATTTTTAAAGAATTTTACTTAAAAAGAAAGCCTTCCCAACCATAACATAACCAACTTTCTGAATGTAGATTCTTTTTCCTCACAAAGTAGCAAAGTTACTAGTTCAGCTAGCCCTGGCGCAAGTCTCAGATCAAGAAAGCTCTTTAATTTTGACTGTATTTATCTACAAGATGGCACATTTCAGAAACCTCAAAGGCAGAAAATAGAGCTGAGAGCTGAGCGGTTCATTTGGTGCCACTCATGGGGAATGCTGCAGGCCACAGCTAGCCTGTGATCAGACGTCTAGGACTGGTTGATTCATGTCAGCATTGAAGCTCTTCGTTTGGTTTTGAAAATGAAATGTTGTTATTTCTCAAACGCCAAGTAGAAAGCATTTGCATCCTAGAAAAACACAAGACTACTAAGTGGCCTTTACATCAGCAGATTAAGAGAGATGAGGAGCTGTGACCACCTCGTTCTGAGGATGACACAGCATGAGATGCCTGACCATAAAACGCTGTTATCTGGTCTCTTTTTCCACAGTTTGTTGAACTGCATTAAAAATATAAATTTCCCTATTTGTTTGATTCTTAGCTTCTAAGATTGGAAGTTTATTTTTTATGAAAAAGAAGATGCCAAAAGAATCACTATTGTCAGCTGTTCGATCAAACGTTAATGCCAAATTGCCAACAAGTGGAAAATGTTTTAATTATGTCTTGTTTCACAAACAAAAATCATAATTATTGGATGAGGAAGTATAAATAATTTCTAGTAAAATTTTGCAGAAAAATATGAGTAATATATGAAATTACTACCAGGGTAATGCTAACGGCATACACTTGCTCATCAAAAATAAATTTACAAACCATGGTTTTGAAGTGGCTTCCAAATTTTCTATAAATAACAATTTTAGTTAAGTACAGAGATATTTTCCAATTTTCAGTCTGCTTATCTCTTGTGATTTTTTTTTTCAATAATTCATTGGCCCTAAGAAGATGTTTACATTTTGTCAGAGGCCACAAGAAAGTGTATGGCTTCTTAACATACACAATGTTAGCATTCTTTGTTCACTGAACATCCACGTGCCCTTGTGACAGGCTGTCAAGAAATATGTCTCTGAAAAGGCAGGTTAGCTTCTCAGAGGCAATCAGTGCTGCAGTTCTCAGTGATGTGGGACACTCGCCAGAGTGCCCCTTACCATTCCTATGTGCAATGATGTGATGTCTGAGCTATTTATTTGCTCTGCCATAGGATAGCATTAGCAGACATAATGAGAGCAGATCACTCATTTGCAGAAATATTTATGGACGTGCTTCTGAAGGACCATTCAAGCCACAGTTGCAACTGATGAAGCATGTAGCAGCGAGGTTCGCTTCTAAAACCAAGTGGAATAAAATGTCACTCCACAGGGCAGCTAAAATGTGTTCATTTAATAGTGAATGCACAGAGAACAGAGAGCATGGACTGCTGTATTCGAGTATATTCAATGCTTGTGCATTTTCCGTAAAATAGAAGTAATCATCTTATATCAAAGATCAGGTGTGTCGTTTTAATTTAAGAAAAAGCCTTCCACATTCTATGGTCATGCTGCCTGACAAGAAACCTTTTCATACTCTAAATGCACCTTCTCCTACCTGACAAAGCTTTTTAATATTTTAATGCTGTACAAAGCAGAACTTAAAATGACACTTAATAGCACATGGATGCAACAAATTTAAATGTGAAACTGAATTAGTGGTGCTTTTTGTAGACTGCTGATACATTTTCAATAAATGAGAAAAGGCACAGAGGATAAATTAGTTTAATAGATGCATATACATGTGATGTTTGCTACAAACAATACTTTCATTCATCCAACACAGAATTGCTTTCTTTTGTTAAGTACCTCACTATAATTATTAATTGTCCAAAAACACATCAGGAGCAGGTTAGGCAATTTAATGGTAGTCAATGGATGCTGGCAAACCTTTGTCAAAATTTGCCCAAAGGCACGTTAAGAATCTCTGAAAGAGCAAGAGAGGCCAAATGAATTCAGCTCAGGGACACCTCAGAGGTGTGACTTTTGGGTGTCTTAATACTTTTGTTACTTTGGGTTACTTAGTGCTATGATAATTTAGTAAATAAGGACAATTTACTGAAGAGACTCCAGAAATGTGAAAGAATTATTGCACCTCTGGAGAAAGTACATGGTATTCTCACTGGAAAGATGAAACCCAGCACTTCCAATAAAGCTGATTTACTACTTAATGCACATTCGAAACAGCATGGTGTTGGTTCAGACAGCAGTTTATGGCAACTTGATTTACATTAATCAAGTGAAATGGTGCTTTTTCCTGACACATAAATGAAGTACACATTTTAAAACATTACTTAAGAAAACAGCTATTTGAAATGTTTAGTCATCATGGTGGAAGTTAGCAGACATTTCACAGTTATGTTAAACTGACGACATTTAGTTGTCTCTGAAGAGACATCATTCTACCCATCCATATTTTAAGTTCATTGTAAAAATAGAAAGTTCATCCTTCTCACTCTATTTAACTTTATACAAAATATCTAACTATATATGAGACATTAAAAGCAAAATAGGAAATCCAAGATAAATAAGAGTTCTAGAGAGAATATGTTACATAAAATGATATCATTAATTTTTTTTCTTAATGCTAACTACTCTTGCCTTTACTTCTCCTTCACATCCCCTAGTCACAAGTCAAGGACTTTTCTCCCTACAGATATGAGTTATAGAATTTGGGAGTCTTTTAGATAGACCCACTGAGGGGGTACCCCAATTGCCTCACCCCGCATCCCTGTCCCTGTTCAGCATGGAGGAAGCCAGAGCAGTCTGTGTCCCGATTCCCCATCAGCAATTTGGGTAACCTCTTCAGATGATGCTGTGGCAATTTGGAGGCAGCAAGTGTGTCATGGATCAAGGTATGAATCTGTGAGCATGCCTTGCTGATAAGGTGAGTGAGAGGTAGTTTCTCATAAGCAAGGCTTTCCTCAGGGCACTGTGGGTAACCACAGGAGATCAGAAATGGAAGGGCAGAGAGTATCATGTGAGTAGAAGGAGAAAAAGAGAGATAAACAGAAAGGTTTCCACTTTAGATGGATGACCAAAGATGACTAAATTGTGAGGCAAAGCAGGTGACTATAGGAAGTAGTTTCAATCTGTCCAACCCTGAGATCCAAACCCAGTGGAGCCAGCAGTTGATAGGGGCTCTGGCATTCATAAGCAAAACACATGGGTCAGAGGTTGCAGTAGACTTGGACAGAGTGTCTGAAGGTTAAAATAGGACAGAGTCTAACATAAAGGCAGCATCTTCATTCACCTGTTTTTACTTTTGCTCCTATTGAGTGAAATAGCCATATCCAGGCTTATGAAACAGCCCATGCCTTGAGAGTAATTGTCTATAATTACAAATAAATATGGCCCGAGATCCTACTATTGCAAAACCAATTATGTTCAATGAGTCCTTAAATATACTAGATTAGTTCCTTTCCTCATCACTATGACAAAATACCTGACAGAAGCAACTTAAAGGAGAGATTGATTTGGCTCATGATTGGGGGATATAGTCCATTGTGACAGGGAAAGTGTGAGGGCAAGGGCTCTGCCTGTGGTAGCAGGGACTTTGTGGCACCCAGCAGATCAAGAAGCAGAGAGAGCTTGCGGCAGAAGCAGCACTGTGCTATAATCCTCAAGGTTTGCACCTCAGCTATCCATCTCTTCTGGCTCGGCCAACCTCTTAGAATTTCCCCATCTTCCCATACAGCATCACCAGCTGGGAACAAAGTGTTTAGGGTTGAGCTTACAGGAGAGACATTTCACATTCAAATCTGAACATACACACCATTAGAGAAATTTGGACACAGAAATGGGGGATATTGAGGCGAATTTAGTTCCTGTCATTAGAATATAAATCCAAGTCCATGGAATAAGCCCCATTTTCTGTCTCGGAACGGAGCACTGAAATGATGATGGAGCAAGCATTAAGCATTTGTTTTGCACCTATTATTTGCTGGGAACATCAGTTCCTTTGTCAGATTTGTGAAATGTTTTCGGGCTGTAAACAGTGAAGCTGTGGCCATTTTAAAGGCAGTTCTGCAGCTAGCACTGCTCTCCGTTGAGCAGCATTTCAGAAGTCAGGCAGAAAAGAAGCCCCACTGTTCCTGCAAGGCGGTGACAATTAAGAGATATTGCTACCTCTCTGTGTCCAGCTGTGACAACCGCTCTACTCCTCTCAACCCCTCCACCCACATGATGAACAGCGGAAATAAGGAAAGACAAAGGGAGAGTGACTGAAATAGGAGGAAAAAAGTAAGATGAGAAAATGAAAACGAAGACTCAGGTGTGACCAAAAAAAAAAAAAAAAGACAGTAACAACAACAAAAACACAAAAAATAAGAAAAGGATGGGGTCTGAAGGATGAGCCTTTTGCTTATATCAGGATAGTTATTTCTGCACCTAAAATGCATATTTGCCCTACATAACGAAACAGCATGTAATCTAGCCCCAGGGGAAAAGGGGGTTGCAGATATTTTTCCAAAGCCACTAAAGAAAGTGTAGCCAGCAGAAGTCTTGCGCTTTCACTCCTGCATACCTTTTAAATCATAGAAGATAGAAGAAGCAGGTGCAGTGTTTGCAATACTGAGGGTGAAAGGGGTGGAGGGAGGTTCTAATCTCACAACCCAAACCACAGGCTCTTTGTATCTCATTGTGACAAAAATGGAAGGTTTTTATTAGTTAGATATTTATAAAGAAAAATTCAAATATGCATTAGGGGATTTAAAAACCCTGATGAGGTCGTTACTTGCTGCATTATTCAAAACACTTGGGACTCAAACTGCTGCCCTTTTGTGTGCCAAGCTGCCACTGAGTGATGTAAGGACCTCGCAATTTCTCCCTCAGGAGGTATAATCAGGGAATATCCTTTACCAAGACTAGTCCCTGAAGTGTGTCTTCCCCGACCAGGTGCATCTTTGGGATGATTTTTTTTACAAATCATGCCAGCCCAATAGTACAATAACAGTAATGTTCATTGTGAGTTGCTAAATTTTGCCACTTAATGAATGATAAGACAGTAGCTAGGTCAGTGATGCATATTATGCTTAGTTTTGATTACATATTTGATTTGCATGTTACCCTCTTCCTGTCTGAATAGAAAGGCAGTGAGATAGAGGCACCAAATATCATTAGACCTCCATGATTAGCTTTCATTTTTGCACAAAATGAAATAAAATTCAGATGCATCATAATTACTGCTATGGATTAACAAAATTTTATTATGCAATTAAAACATTAGTTACAACAAATATAAACATGTTCGTGTGTTCTTAATTAGAGCACTTTGATAATCACTGTTCACTTGTGCCTAAGTAGTTTACATGCAACTAGAACCATTTTATGTGAATTAAATTAATACAAAAATGGAGTTTCAAACTTTGAGTCTGTTTTGTCTTTAAATGGAAGCCATTAGAAAATTGATATGTACAAAGGGATAGGACCGGTATTGGACAGCATTGTACTCTGATGGATGAGGGCCCTGACCCTAGGTTTATAAGCTGGCTCTGTCACTTACTTGCCATGCTGCCTTAGGAACATACTTTTTGCTATACCGCTGTCATCTTACCAGTCAAATGGGAATGTCAGTTGTTATTAAAACCCTCCCTACTTTGTTGTAAAGATTAAATGCATCGATGCATTGATGCATTATAGCACCTAGACTGGTACCTGACACATTATAAATACTGTCTGGATAATGGGGGTTAGTATCATTGTTGCTTGATTGTCAAGGGACCTACCTATTCATATAAATTATCAAGATAGTGATTTTTCATAAGTTTTCTCAAAAGATCCCAAAGAGCATCTAAATAGGCATCCCAAGCCATCAACAGGAGATTTTCTGTTCTTTTTGGAACTATGAAGCCACTTATCTCAATTAAGTCAGGTCTCAGACTTCCATAAAAGTGCATAATGAAACAGTGTTAGAAGTGGAAGGAGATTCTCCATTTCTCTCCTCTCCATGGAATTCCCAGTCTTTCCCACTCCACCTCACGGGGGATGCGGGGGGAAATCTGAGGCTCAGGTTAAAAAGTCTCAGGAGGGCAAATTTATCAGTAAGAGGAGTGGAAACGTAGCCACCTGAGTTGAATTCTTCTTGTATTACAGAAGTAATACGGGAAAGGTGCTAATCCAGAGCCCAATTTACTGAAGCAAAATCAATTACTTGGAGTCTCTATCTGCTTTTCCTACAGTCAAGGACAGTGTAGGAAATCTGTTTCAGGCACAGGGAGATCTACCTGCTGTCATCCAGCTTCACCAGAGCTTTCTCCAGACTATGTGGCAAAAGCTGAACTATGAATAAACTGATTTGCTTCCTTCAACGATCAGTACCTGCCAATGTCCTTATTTTCCCACAGGGCTTATCCTAGGATTGGGCTAGGCAGTCCTGGGTAATTTCATCAATTCCCTTCATATGTGTCTCTATCTCAACACATCTCTAACACTATCTCAAGAGTGAGAAACTAAGAAAAAGTAAACTGCCCGTGATCACTATGGTAGTAGAACAGTTTGAAACCAAATTTCTTGATTTCCAGTTTAATGTTCAAAAATTGGGCATAATGAGTAAACTGAAGTGGTAAAAGTGAAGACAATCCAAACACTTGGGAAAAACAATTTTTTAACTTTAAAAAAAATTTATTGAGAATTTCATACATGCATATAAGGTGTTTTGATCAAATCCATGCCCACTCCCTCCCCTCCAACTCCTCCCATATCGCCCCATCAATTTTGCCTGACAACTTCATGTACTCTTTCTTCTTTTTTTTTTTAATGGAGCTTTTTGCTACTCTTACATTCCCGCCTCTGAAGAGGTAACCCAAAAATCTTTTACGGATTAGATAAGAGCTCCCAAATACTTTAAATTTTTGGCCTTTGGAACAGAGTATGTTGCTAACAGGCCCAAGGACATTTTGACTTTTGGCCAAGAAACTGGCAACTTCTTTTTGGGGTCTTTTTACCCTAACTGCCTGACCAATTTCTACCTCCTATTCTTATCACACCATCCTCTGAAGAGGTTACCCAAATTGCTGATAGGGAATTGGGAAACAGACCACTCTGGCTTCTTCCATGCTGAACAGGGACACAGGGTGAGGCAACTGAGGTACCCCTTCAGTGGGTCTACCTAAAAGACTCCCAAATTGAGTAACTCTTGTCTGTAGGGAGGAAAGAAAATCCTTGACTGGTGAATAGGGGGTGTGAAGGAGAAGTAAAGGCAAGAGTAGTTAGCCAGCATTACAAGTTCTAGACGGGAACCAGAAAAAAAGTAAGAACAGGGCAAATTTCAAATGTTCATATCAGAGTCCACTGGAATTTCTTGATGAGAATTTTTTTTTAAT
>NW_008333311.1:4943289-4949035 GCF_000622305.1 Nannospalax galili | reverse complement strand
GAGGCCGGATTGATTTTGTCTTCAGGAGTTCCGCGGTGGCCCAACTCCAATGTGGATCAGAAGTTTTCAGACTTTCTCCTTAGGTCTGGAATCTTCTAAGAATGCTTTTGGCCTCAGGAACTTGGGTGTTTGACTGACGTGAGACCCTGGCCGTGGCCGCACCATGCAGGGATGCAAAGGCAGATGTGGAGGGAAGAAGCCCTAAGATTTCCCAGGGAGTGGATTGAGTAGCTGGGTTGTACTGGATGCAAAGGATCAGGGAGAGTAAAGGTAAGTCTCGGAGCCCCAGAAAGAGGCTGTCAGCCCCAGAAAGAGGCTGGCAGGTGTTGCAGGACCAGGGAAGTAGAGGGAGGTGAGGGCGGGGCCAGGACCAGAAGTGGTGCTCCTGGGGCCCAAGAAAGGCACTGAGTTGGTCTGGGTGAGAAGGGTCAGGAAGCAGTATTGGTTCCCCAGGTGTCTGGGGCCCCAAGACTAGGAATGGCACAGGGCCCAAACTAGGAGTATAGAACGGCGAGGGGGGGGGCATGGAAGGGTGAATGTGGCTTAGGGAGTCCCGGCCCAGAGGGCTGCTCTATAGACTTACCCCAAGAGGTCTGAGGATAGTAGTACAGTCTAGGAGAGTTAGCCGGTGGTGAAGGCCCAGGGGAGCAGAGAGAGATGAGGGCGGGGTCAGGACCAGAAGCGGTGCTCCTGGAGCCCAAGAAAGGGACTGAGTTGGTCTAGGTGAGAAGGATCAGGAAGCAGTATTGGTTCCCCAGGTGTCTGGGGCCCCAAAACTAGGAATGGTGCAGGGCCCAAACTAGGAGTATAGAACAGCGGGGGGGATGGAAGGGTGAATGTGGCTTAGGGAGTCCCAGAGCGGAGAGCTGCGCTATAGACTTACCCCAAGAGGCCTGAGGATGGTAGTTGATGAGAATTTTTAAAAGCATTGCTCTATTGGGTTCCTCCTCATTTTTCTTCCTTCATGCTTCCAAGTAAAGGCAGCTTCTAATCAGAAAGTGCTGCTCAGATGTAAGACTCCAAATCTTGGTGTGCAATACTGTACTGCCCGCCTTTAGCTAAGGGAGTCAACCCACTAATGTTCTAAAATGATAGCTAAATTTGTTTTCTCCTCCTATCTAGAAGCCTTTTCGGGGGAACTGACACTGATTCTAACCACTGCAACAGCTATCAAAGTGCCTGAAAATAAATCCTAAGTCCATCACTCTCGAGTCCAGCCTTGGCAGACAAGGAAACTACAGTTTTTAAAGAACAGAAGTACACAATCTACTTTTGTAGAGAAGTGAAGTCTTAGTATACTTTCTTCCTTCCAAAGACTCATTTTCTTAGCCAAATTCCCATGCAGGCAATTACACCTTGCTTATATAAACTGTCTTTATATCTCAATTGGACAGAGTACACTCCTTCTAATTTGTCTTGCTCCCCTAATTGGCTTTGCAGTATTGCTATGTGAGTTTAGAGTTGCTGAGCTTCCTCTTTGCTCTCTAGAGTATCCTTGGGGGGCCATTGAATAAATTACTTTTTTTCTAGTATGCTTAATGGTGCCCTAGTGTTCTGAAAGAGTTAATTCACCTCATAGAGGTTAGCAGTTATTCACCCAAGAACCAGGACTGTTACTGACCCAAAGGGGACTATAAGAGTCTGGGCATATGGCCAATGAGGCACACGCTGGCTCAGCAGGCATTCAGTAGGTGCCCAACCATTGTCCATGCCCCATTGAAAGTGATTCAACCATAAGGAGCATGTGATATGTTCTACTGTATCCCAGATCTCCCCAGGAATGGAAGTTAGATCTACTTAAGGCCACCTATTTAGACTGAAACAGACTTCTGGTATTCTAGTGTTTGGTCATAGCTGGTCCTAGAAACTCTTGAGTCTATAAGTTGTTTCTTAAATGACCCCACCCAAATAGAAAATTATATCCCCCAAAGGAATATCTTAGCACTTCTGACTAAAGAAAACAGAAGTAAACTGTGGATGCTGCTCCAAATTTGAGGGTTCTCCAGTAGAAATCAAATGTGAGACATGAAATTTTTAATTTTCTAGCAGCTATACTATTAAAGTAAAAGATAAAATCATTTTCAATCACATATCTTGTATAACCCACATTAAAATTATTTGTTAAAACATATGTGGTGCACATACATACATGCAGGCAAAACACTCATATACATAAAATAAAAATAAGTAAATCTTCATTCTCTCCTCCGAGTTTGGGCCCTTCTCCATTCCTTGTCTTGGGGTCCCAGACACCTGGGGAACCAATACTGCTTCCTGACCCTTTTCATCCAGACCAACGTAGTGCCTTCTCTGGGCCCCAGGAGCACTGCTTCTGGACCTGGCCCCGGCACTCACCTACCTCTGCTTCCCGGGGTGTGCACCACCCTCAGGAGGCCTCTCTCTTGGTAAGTCCATCGTGCCCTCCACTCTTTGATTCCCCCACCCCCATTCACCCTCCCATCTTCCCGGCCTTTCTCTCCTCTGAGTTTGGGCCCTGCCCCATTCCTTGTCTTGGGGCCCCAGACACCCTGGGAACCAACATAGTGCCTTCTCTGGGCCCCAGGAGCACTGCTTCTGGACCTGGCCCCACACTCACCTCCCCCCTGCTTCCCTGGGCCTGCACCCCACCCCACCCCCGCAGCCTCTTTCTGGGACACAGGAGCTGACCTTTCCTCTTCCTGATCCTTTGCATCCAGACCAACCCAGCTCCTCAGTGCAGTCCCCAGGAGTCATTGGGGCCTCTTCCTGCCCCATCTGCCTTTGCATCTCTGGGTGGGACAGCCATCAGCTACCCTAGACCAGCAACTTTTCTGGGCCAGGCTCCCAGGCCAGTCCAACCCCAAAATTCCTGAGGCCAAAATCATTCCTGGAGGGATCCAGACCTTAGGAGAAAGCCTGAAATCATCTGACCCTCATGTGAATTGGGCCTCTGTGGGAGCTCCTGAAGACAAAATCAATCCAGCCACTCCAATATAAAATCAAAAGAGAGAACCAGAAGCTTAGACGAACCAGCTTTTCATGCCAAAAAAGTAAACCACAAAGACACATAAAGTTCACAAAAAGAATCAGACCTAAACTTGCAGGTCTGAGTCTCATTTTTTTAACCACACCAAGTACCAACAGTCCTCTAGAGGAGTACAATGAGAACCTCCTAGAGATAACACAGGACATGAAACTCAAAATAACAATTATAAACATGTTAAAAGAATTCAGTGAATTTAAAGAACACACAAAGAAACCAAAGAACTGAAAGACGATAGGGATAAATTTCTGAATGAATTCAGAAGAGTTAGAAATATTGAAGACTACTCAGGCTGAAATAAAGAAGGAAGTAAAACACTCAGTGAACCAGTTAAAAATTGACAGGAGAAAGCCTCAACAACAGGATGAACAAAATGGAAAACAGAATATGAAGACTGGACAATAAAGTGGATAAACTAGGCCACTCAAGCAAAGAGTATGAAAAATTTAAGAAATCACAAGAATGGAATATGCAGGAATTGTGTGACATCATAAAAAGACCTGATATCTGAAGGCATGGGAACCACCAAAACTAAACCAAGAAAAGATTAACAGCTTAAACAGACCCACAACACAGAAAGAAATTGAAGACAGTAGAACAAAACCTCTGGGCTAAAAAAAGCCCAGGACCAGATGGATTTACAGCAGAATTCTATCAGACATTTAAAGAAGATCTGCATCCAATACTACTTAATTTATTCAAAAAGATAGAAATGGAGGGAGAAAGTCCAAATTCTTTCTACGAAGCCAGCATCACTCTAATACCAAAGCCAGATAAAGATACAAGCAAAAAAGAAAACTATAGACCCATATCCTTGATGAACATAGATGCAAAAATTCTCAACAAAATACTTGCAAACCACATACAGACACACATCAAAAAGATCATCCATCATGATCAAGTCAGCTTTATCCCAGAGATGCAGGAATGGTTCAACATACATAAGTCAATAATGTCATAAATTGTATAAATGGATTCAAAGTCAAGAACCACATGGTCATCTCAATAGATGCAGAGAAGGCCTTTGACAAAATTCAACATGCATTTATGTTCAAAGCTCTAGAGGGAATTGGACTGGAGGGAACATACCTCAACATAATTAAAGCCATATATAACAAACCCACAGCCAACATCATTCTAAATGGAGAAAAACTGGAAGCATTCCCATTGAAATCAGGAACCAGACAAGGTTGTCCACTATCTCCACTTCTCTTTAACATAGTACTTAAAACTCTTGAAAGAGCAATAAGACAACAGAAGGAAATTAAAGGAGTAATAACTGGAAAAGTAGAGATCAAATTATCCATTTTTCAGGTGATATGATATTATATTTAAGGGACAACAAAAATTCCACCCAAAAACTCCCAGAAATTAATAACATGTTCCTTAAAATGGCAGGTTACAAAATTAACCTCCAAAAGTCTATAGCCTTTCTATATACCAATAACAAACAATCAGAGAAAGAGCACACGGAAACATTCCCATTCACAATAGCTGCCAAAAAAATAAAATATCTCAGAGTAACCTGACCAAAGACAATTAAAGAGCTCTACAATGAAAATTTTAAATCTTTAAACAAAGAAATTGAGGAATACATCAGAAGAAGTATAGACCTCCCATGCTCATGAATTGGAAGAATTAATATTGTGAAAATGACATCCTACCAAAAGTCATATATAGATTCAACACAATGCCAATCAAAATCCTCATGACCTTTTTCACAGAATTGGAAAAAACTATCCTAAGATTCATATGGAAGCACAAAAGACCTTGGATAGCCAAAACAGCACTGAGCACTAAGAGCAATGCCAGTGGGATTACTATACCAGATTTCAAGCTTATTACAGAGCTATAGTCATAAAAACAGCATGGTTCTGGCACAAAAGTAGACCCATAGACCAATGGAACAAAATTGAAGGCCCAAATATGAGCAAATGCAATTTCAGCTACCTGATATTTGAAAAAGGGGCCAAGAACATTAACTGGAGGAAAGACAGCATGTTTAGCAAATGGTGCTGGCAAAACTGGATCTCCACTTGTAGAAGAATGAAACTAAACCCCTATCTTTCACTCTGCACAAAATCAATTCCAAATGGCTCAAAAGCCTCCATGTAAAGCCTGAAACTCTGAAACTATTAGAAGAAAACATTGGGAAAAACCTACAAGATACAGCGTAGGAAAGGATTTTCTAAACCGGACATCAATTGCCAGGAAACAAGGGCAAAAAATAACAAATGAGACCTTATTAAACTAAAAAGCTTCTGTAAATCAAAGGAGACAACCAAGGAAGCAAACAGAAAACCCACAGAATGGGAAAAAATCTTCACCAGCGACACACCCGACAGAGGTTTAATAACCAGAATTTATGACGAACTCAAAAAACAGAGAACCAAGACAAGAAGCAACCCAGTTAAAAGATGGGCTAAGGAGCTGAACAGAGAGTTCTCAAAAGACAAAGTAAAGATGGCTATGAAGCATCTTAAAAGATGTTTAACATGACTAATAATTAGGGAAATGCAAATTAAAACCACTTTAAGATTTCACCTTACCCCAGTCAGACTGGCTAAGATCAAGAAAACAAATGATACCAAATGTTGGAGAGGATGTGGGGAAAGGGGAAGACTCATCCACTGCTGGTGGGGCTACAAACTGGTTCAACCTCTACGGAAAGCAGTGTGGAGAACTCTTAAACTACAAATGAACCTACCATTTGACCCAGTTATA
>NW_008333311.1:4933310-4943116 GCF_000622305.1 Nannospalax galili | reverse complement strand
AAAAAAAATCGAAGTATGTTCTCCCTCATATGTGGATCCTAGAACCAGACTCTGATAAATAAGTATGCAACCAGACATAACTACAGAAACCAGGATAATGGAAAGGAAACAGAGAGGTAAAGGAAAAGAAATAACCTGAAAAACAGTAGGAAACAGTCCTTAATAAGGAAGATATGGATAAAAATTGGGTTAGTTTAAGGGAGGGGGGAAGGAAGGGTATACAAGGAACCTAGGGAATAAAAGAAAAGAAGGAGCTCAAGAGAAGAAAATGGTATTATTACGGGAGAAAGGGGGGAAATGATGCCACCTAAAGAGGGCAAACTATGATGGAGGGGTGAGACAATGTGAGAGATAAACAATGTTTAGCTAGCTTTGAAAACAAGTGAGTACCATATTATTCCTACAACCTACTGACAAATTATACATAGCAGATCAAGAAATATATGTCTAGGTAAAATTTATCTGAGAACAACTGGTCTTTGCCTAAGATTTATCTACTTGACACACAGTAATTAAAAATATCAGACTGCTGGAACTAAACTTCTCAGGTGTTTAACAGACATACTTTGAGGTCTATAATAATTTGGTCAGAGGGACATAAAGGACACTTTTTGCTCCTTGCCCTCCTAGGTTGACCAGTTCCAGGGTACTATGAGCATCTCTCAAAATGTCCTATAATAGTGGTAAGTCACCTGTCCTCTTAATCAAGGAGGCCGAGAAGACTCCACCAGATGGACTTGAACCAGTGTCCAGTCTATAAAGAGGAGGGTCAACACAGAGGAATCATTTCCTCCATGCTTCCAAGTGAAGCCAACCATGGTTGAGCAGGACCTTTGACTTATCTTCACATAGGTGGAACTGGTAAAGAAAGGAGCCAGGGGCTCCTCCCAAGCCCATGTGACCCCTGAGGAACAGATCCTTCAACAACCTTAAGAGTAAAATAAATCGGTTTATCGGTTAACTGTGTGGCCTTAAATACCCAAAAGGAAAGTATAACCAAAGATTAAAGGGTCCAATATAATTTCATAAGAGAACATATGTATAGCTAAAGACTACATAGCAAGCAACAATGCCAGACAGGCAATACCTCCTTTTGAGTTGTTGGCCAGGGTGGCCAAAGAGATTCCCAGATAGTAACCCAACATAGAACTGGGAAGTTGAATAGCAGACCCCAATCTTATCCAAAGGAATATTGACAACTGATTACTACTAGATGAGGAACAGCTGACCCTCCTAAAACAAAGACCTCTAGATAGGCTGACTAGATTCACCAGAAGTACAAACTGTCCCTATTTGTGATTTTGCTGTTATGTGTGTGTTTAAGAAATAAAGGCTATGGGAGGGTGCTATCTGGGAAGTGGGCGTAAAAATAAATAAATAAATTTTTTAAAAATTAAAAAAAATTCTTCAAAACATAAAATTTGTTCCTTAATAATTGGTAGATGTGAAAAACATTACCATTGAAGTCCACCTCATGTCTTTATATCCATGCTCAGATGCTAAGGAGCTCAGAAAGTAACTGACTGTGGCTAGTAATAATCAGATATATAGAGATTAGAAACGCATATGCATCTTAGTGTCAATTGTATTACAAATGAATTTTTCTGTATGAAACTGTGTATTTTAATAATGAAATGGAGATCTTTTTTGAAGTTTAAAACCTCATTTATTTTATATCTTATATGGTTTATACACAGTATAATATTGTATAACTGTATTAATTCAACTGTAAACCTAATAATTTACAGCCAGTTTTGAAAGAGAAGTATCTTAGCTCTGGAAATTGTTATTGAATATGTCAGTGCTATTGTAATGAAATGCCTCTTCTAATCATATGGTTATGAAATAAATAATTTTTTTTTAAAAAGTAAATCTTTAGAAAATATTTATTATTATTTCAACCTGCAACAAATATTAAAATATTGGTGGTGAGATTCTATGTACTGTTTATACTAAGTCTTTGTGAGATCATGTCGGCCTACAGCTACAGTGCTGTTCATTCGGGTACCAACCATATTCTAAGGTGTCAGTAACCACATGAGGCCAGCTATTGCCATATTAGACAGCATAACTCAAGAGGCCATCTGAATTGATTTAGCCTCTGAGCAAGATCACATCTTCCTGCTTTCCTTCTTGCCTGTAATGATTTGTCTTTTCTCATTTGATTGAGATTTGAGGCAGGGTCTCACTACTGAGTCTAGACTAACCTCAATCTTGTAATCCTCCTGCTTCTGCCTCCTAAGTGCAGGATCCCAGGTACGCTGCCAAGCTCACTTGTTCATTGACTTATTTTATTTTGCTCTCTGCCAATCAAATCCAGGTTCACTGAGGCTGCTCAGTTCTAAATTTGGTTCTGGGTCTTCAGAATGTTCTACATGCTTGGCAAGTTTTTCACAAACATTTTCATCATTGTGTGCTTCAGACCCCCAGAATCCTGATTCTTAAAATGAAAGCCAGATTGCAAAGTGATGGAAATAGCATTGTAGCATTTTCAGAAGTATGAAAACTCTAAGAGGCAGAAACCTCTTTCTTTTTCTTCCCTAAAAGGAGGATAGCGGACAAACACTAGGAAAAAAATTAAGTTTAATAGTTCCAAAAGGCATTAAAAACCTACTATGAACAAGGCTCTAAGAACACAAAACTGAGAAGCCTTATCACAACAATGGAGAAGCTTGACTTGAAAGAAGAGAGACCTCAGAGTGAGTAGTAGTGTCAGAATTCTGTTTTCATTTTTAATTTGTTGCTAGGAACAAATGCCTAATAATAAACAACTTAAGGAATGAAGGATTTATTTTGGCTTAATGTCTTGTGGAACACAGTACATTATATTGGGGAAGCTGGGGTAGAGAGTGAGAATTAATCATTTGCATCTGCAATTAGAAATGGAAGTGGGACCACCCCCAGTGACAGTGACCCACTTCTTTCGGTGGGACCCCACCTTCTACAGGCTCCACACCTTCCCAAAACTACCAGCTGGGAATCAAGTGTTCAAACACACAAGCCTATGGGGAACATTTCACATTCATACCACAACAGTTCCTACATGAACAAACTGTGTTGTATTTGGCTTAACCTGAGATGCAAAAATATCTTTCTAGAAGAAAAGAGAACAACAAACCAAAGGAGAAATCAAGCACAGCAGGAGGTTTGTAGTCATGCTTTGAGCTCAGGCTGTTTCCTGAGTGAACAGAAGCCATTTACGAGTGTCTAAGGGACTTACCCAGTTGAGTTCTGTTTTAGAAGGATCATGCTGGATCTCTTATAGAAGAGGGGGTAAGGAGGGTAGCTGTAGAATAACGAAAGGAGATAAAGTATGGATGTTCTGAAAGTGAAGGTGAGAGACCTGGAGACTGCACAGGTGAGGAAATAACCCAAGGAATAGGCGGACATATAAAAAATAGAATTGATGGACTTGGATCATTAGTGAGACCCAGAAAACAAAATTCAAAGCAGTTAAAGACCTCAGAAAGAAAGTCAACTCGGGAATGGAGAGGGTGAGTTCTGTCTTAGACAACCTATTTTGTCTCTGTGTTGCATTCACATGGACTGTGCCAAACAACGTCACATACACAGGTCTCATGCTCATATATGTAGGTCGCCAATACTACCTATTAACTATAGATCATTTAGTGAAGTCAAAGCACTCTACATTTGTAACCACATTTCATGGGCAGAATGGCCTGAAGTGACAAGAATTAAGATGAATGGTGGAAATGCAGAAGTTTTACCTGAGTGTCAGGATTCAAACTCCAGGCAAGTCTGAACCTGCAATGTTCCTCAAAGTTTTGTCCTAGATATTCAAGTTTTAACATAAATGAGTAAAATTCTTAAGTCAAAATGGTATTTCCCAAGATGATAATGAAAATAGACCAGTGGATCAGAGCCTAAAACTTTTATTAGCTGTAAAATCTGAAAGCAAATGCCTCTTCACAAACATTTAAGTGTACAATGAATGACTCATTTGCTTACAAATTTACCATGCTTGACTCAAAAACTTAAAAGAATACTTTGTTTATCAGCTATACCTCCATGAATTAGACATTTCTTTTTCACAATTCTTAGCTCTGAAGTAGAAAGACATGTTTATTTTTAATAATCAAATTTTAAATGTTTGAAATTATTTTATGATTTGTTATTTTTATAATACATTATTTTGTAGTTGAATATAATATCAAGAATTATTTTTGACAAGGAGTAAAAAGGACACTAATGCATCTCTTAATTCTCACCAGTGAAACCCCTCATGCAACAGAGAGCCAGGAACACAAAATGTCACAAATGGCCAAAGCATAGAGTCTGCAAAGTGTGGATTCTCAGGGACCATTGTAGAAGAGGGGGCAGAAAGCTTGTAAGAGCCAGGGAGGAGGTACATGACCATATGGAAATAGAGTCCTACAAGCTCCTGGGACCTTGCTCAAATGGACATACAGCAATGGTGTCAGCATAAACAAGACCCATGTAAACTCGAACAGACAAAATATAAAACTGAGGAAATGGGCATCAGGCCCCAACCTGAGTTGAAGAATTTATTGCAGCTGATTACTGCTGGGTGAGGAAGAGGTGATCTTAAAAAGAAAGACTGCAGATAGGCTGTCTAGACTCCAGTGAATGAACTTGCACTGACGGACGTCTGGGGACACTAACTTGACAAAACAGACCTTAACATAAATGACAGAATTATGAATTCCAGTGGGGCCTATGGAAAGTGCCAATGGGGAAGGGGGTACAAAGATCAAGATTAAGATGTTTATATGAAATACAGAAAATTCAATAAAAAATTTCCCAAAAATCATTTGTTAGTTTTTGAAAATTTTGGTCAAATTGTAAAAAAGAAAGGAGACTAGTAATACTCAACCAAAATGATTTTGAAGCTTGATAAGTTTACTCCATAGCACTAAGTGGTCAGGGAAGACTATCACTGTTGGGAAAGAAACCTTGATCCCTCACCATGATTGCTTCACAATGATAAGAAAATAAAAATCATATTCTGAAGCTTTCCCATGATTTTCTTGTTGACTATTTACATTAATTTTCTGACTGCCATACCAGAATATTTTGCTTATATTCTTCTCTGAAACCCAATCTGCTTCACAAAGTAAGGTCTCTGCCCTTCCTTCACTTTCATTCTTATTTTGTATACTGGAAGTCATTTGAATACTCTAAGATGCTGCATGAGTAGATATAAAGCAAGACACCACTTAGCATCCCAACTCTGTTACCTGTTGTCTATATTAATGTTGCCCTCACCCATGCTAGATGCTTTGACTAGAGCCACTGAACATAACTGATCTATGTCTTAACTGGGTAATTCTCAGGGGTCCACTGTCTAGAGCTTGATTAGGCCTCTGAAAAAATATTCTAGCTTCCCTCTCTGGGCACCAGACTGTCACAGTATTCATGTGATAGATCTTGACAAAAGTGTTTATCCTTTTATTATATATATTTAGTAGGGAGGGACTGTCATCACACATGTGCCCATTATGCAAACTATTCCAATTTTTAGTTATTTAGGATGTATCTTGAAGAAGACAATTACAGGCAATAAAATTTAAGCCCATTTTGAATGCTTTGCAAAAAATTTACAAAAATAAAGTGATTCTTGGTATTATACATATTCAACAATAAAAGCATGTGTTATAAAACTATATGAAAATATTTAAAAGTAGATTATCATTAGTGAGTATGCCTTACTTTCTACTTCTAAGAATTATAAGACGGAAATAATTCTAATTCACTGAACTATGACTGATGAGCAATGTTCTTTTAGAACTCTTGAAATGAAATTTATTTTAGAAATGAAATGCCCTTGCTAATTCACAGGTAGAATCTATCCTAAAATTCAACTAAGTTTTAACTGTTACAAGACTGAAAAACAGAGAGTGGTGGGTTAAATAGCCAGGCTCGCCCCACACAGTCATGATTTCTTGAGCTCTTCCTCTTATCTTCTCTGTGTGTCCAACCTAAATAGACTGATATTCTTTCCATTCATGAAGTTAGAGGAACGGTCCAGACATTTTCTAAAGGAGTCAAGATAACATGCCAGCTCACATGCCAGCTCTCCAGTAGACCTACTATCGCTATAAAGTATTAGGAACAAAGATGTATGGCTTTCTTGGCTGATAGAGCTATGCTTTGTGCACCTGAATAGCCACCTTCCTTTACATCCTGTTGCTATTCTACAGGATCATCATTTGTTTTTAGAATGAGCAAATATTTTTCATGATTATTTCCCACATTCTAGAAACTGTGGCGGCTTAGGAACTGTGCATAACTGAATATATTTAAAAGAATAGCAGAGTGTAAATGAAGTTTCTGCCTTTAGTTAGTCCATACTCTAATGTATTTTGAGGGGGACAATAGGTGTTAGGCAGTGATTAAGTTAGGCTACAGATTAGGTTTGCTAAAGAACATATATTCCCCAAACTTGCTGCCTTCTAAAAGCAGTGATGTACCGCTCATTTTCACTTCGTGCTCTGTTCCACATTGCTTCACTCTGAAATTGAATCTAATGGACCAGAGAATATCTCAATCATTGCTGGTCACTACAATATAGAGGGAAAACTCTAGAGATAGTCTTACACTTTAGGGCTGGGGATATAGAACGGTGGGTAGAGTGCTTACGTAGCATGCATGAAGCCCTGGGTTCTATCCCCAGTACTTCATAAAACAAGTTGTGGCGGTGCTCACCTGTAATCTCAGCACTCGGGACACATGGAAAATCAGAAATTCAAGATCATCACTGATTACATAACAAGTTCAAGGCAAGCCCAGGCTGCATGAGACCATATCTTAAAATGAGAGACAGTCTTGCACTCTGCAGTATAATCTATTGCATCGTGTTGGAAGACGTAATCCTTAAATTCACCCCCAAAAATGCAACATACAGAACTAGTACTGTGAATTTTCCCAAACACAAGGTGACAGCTATACATGGAAGCAGAGAAGTTGAATATCTGAGCACCTTTAATGGCTACTAAGGACATGGAAATTCTGAAAATGAGAGGAGATAAGGGCTTACAGTAACTACTGGAAGGTTATTGTATGTCAACTATACTCGTTGGACAAAAAGATTTGGCTGCATAGTGCCAGATATAAGGATCCACACACAAACTGACAGCTGTGATCTCTAGCCAGGCAGATGCAGGCTCCACTATTTCCTGAATCTTCCACCACAGATAAAAGGTGAGGATATAAGAAATGTTTCATAGAAATGCCAAAGAAAATAGAGCTCCCGTTACCTTCAGATCCAGCTTCAACTCAGAAGCATCTTAGGACTCTGTGTGACTCTGTGTACCATCTTATATATGTCCTAATGTGTCAACATTCTTCCTATTTTGATTATACAAAGCGTTAGGGAAGATGTGCAGCTCGGAATGAGGCCAGCAGGAACTCTGGGTTTTCCTTTACTGTTTTTCCTTTTTCTCTTCATCATTTTTATTTCACTCTTGGATTCCTAAATTGTTTCTTCTTCCCTCATCAGCCTGTTATTTCCTCTTCATTGACCTTTTCTATAAATCTTCTTCTGGTACTGAGGATGAACAGAGTACTTAGTGGGCTTCAAAGTACAGTAAAATTATTATTTCTAATTTTTTATTTATTTTTAATTTGTGTGTATGAGGGTATTGCCTGCATGTATGTAAGTGCACCCATGTTATGCAATGACCACAGAGTTCAGAAGAGGATGTCAGATCCCCTGGAACTGGAGTTACAGATGTTGTTAGCTGCCATGTGGGTGCTGGGATTTGAACCTACGTCTTCTGCAAGAACGGCCAGTGCTCTTAACTGCTGAGCCATCTCTACAACCCCACTAATTATTTTTTAGATATTTCTTTGTGGTAGAATTAAGTAATGCAGCAAAAAGGTCAAAGATATGAGTGATGTTATCCAGAAAGCATTTTAGAGCAAAGACTTGTTACACTCATTATGATGCTCATGTTCTTGTGACCTAAAGTACCTGAAACCCATTCTTTGAGTTCAGTTTTCAGCCGTGTTCTTTAAAGTTGGATATGAAAACTATACTTGTGAATTGGGAAATTTTACATTGTTATAGGTGTAAGAAATAGGACTTAACTGGGTTATAGGATCCCTGAGGTGGAATAAATACTTAGGATCAGTCAAAATACTGTGAGTTTACATTTTTAGGAAAATCTGGAAGGGCAATATGTACTCATAGACAATGTCTGATTACTAGAGGTAACTTGGGAGAGTGCACAAAAATAAAGTAAGTTATAGATAATCCCAAACCACACACAGCTCAAATAAAAGCACAGTTGACTATTTTCAGCTTGAAGTTGGCTGACTGGCCATTTGACCATCAGTCCGATATTGAATAATCCACAGCTAGAATCTAGAATGAGTTCATTTCCCAGTGAGGCTAAGTCATTACATGATTTTGAGATTGGAGTTGAAAGAAATCTTTCCAAGCTGAGGAGCCCAACTTCAGAAGGGCTGTCGATACAGTAGATGTAGCTACAAGTGCCAGGTTGTGCGACTCTAGATATAGAACTCTATTCCCAGCACTGAGCTGATTATCAGAGCTGACAAGGCACTGATTGATTCCATTCTCCCAAGGAAGTGACTTAATCCTCACCCTACTGCCCCTGAACAACCTCCATCTGTAAGCAGCTTCTTCAATCAGATAATTAGGAATTAATTGTATTCATGAATACATAATTAGTAGAACAGTGAGCAATTTTCCAGACTTGAAAGCCTAGGAATTCAGCTTCAGACATGGTTTTTACATGTTTGAAACTATAGACCTCATCCTTTAATGCAAATGTGAACTACAAATAGTACTAAATGTAAACAGTGCTGAAGAACATCCCTACCAACTGCTTTATAAATGCCCAATTTTGGCTGAAACTGATGGTTATTTTTAAATGAACAGGAATTTTCTTTTCAATAGAAACTTTAGCACTATCATTAGTTGACTCAAATAACAGTATGATATAGCCAAGTCTAAAAGTCTCTACCATTACAACACACCATAGAAAGTTATGGAAATGATGACTCAAATAAAGTGCTTGGCACCCTGAATTTGGATCCCCAGCACCCACATAAAAGCTGCCGTGGTGGCATACATCTGTAAATCTAGTTTGGGGAGGACAAAGACAGGTGAACTGACTGGCCGTCCAGTCCTGATTGTCAGCGAGCTCTAGGTTCAGACACCATGTCTAAAATATTAAAGTGAAGAGCAAGAGAGGAAGATATCCAAAATTGATGTTTAGAATTCATACACACACATGCATGCACATGCAAGCTCGCACATGGGCACACACATACATATACAAGCACTTACACATACAGTATGCACACATCCACACACAAATGAAAAATAGCATGGTTTATGGCTTCATATTAAGAAACATATTCTTTTTTTTATTTTTTTATATTAAATTTTTTTTACATATGATGTTTAGAATTCATACACACACATGCATGCACATGCAAGCTCGCACATGGGCACACACATACATATACAAGCACTTACACATACAGTATGCACACATCCACACACAAATGAAAAATAGCATGGTTTATGGCTTCATATTAAGAAACATATTCTTTTTTTTATTTTTTTATATTAAATTTTTTTTACATATTAAATTTTTTTTTACAATTAAAGTTACAGTTTTAACAATATACAAAATGTTTCAGTAATTCAGATTTTTTGGCATAATGATTACAGATTTGATAAATACATTTTATATCTCATAATAGCGATGAAGATTATACAAAAGCTAGTAAAACAATGATAAGAATAAATTCAATTGTCACTTAAGTATCTAAAGCTATTTTCCTTTGCA
>NW_008333311.1:4907067-4930485 GCF_000622305.1 Nannospalax galili | reverse complement strand
TGAGCATGGGAGGTCCTTCCATCTTCTGATGTCTTCCTCAATTTCTTTCTTTAAAGAGTTAAAATTTTCCTTGTAGAGCTCTTTAATGTCTTTGGTCAGGTTTATTCCAAGATATTTTATTTTTTTTTTGTGGCTATTGTGAGTGGGAGGGTTTCCCTGTGCTCTTTCTCGGACTCTTGTCATTGGTATATAGAAAGGCTATAGACTTTTGTAGGTTAATTTTGTAACCTGCCACTTTACTGAATGTGTTAATAATTAAGAATCATATTCTTAATACTTAGTATTTAAGTTATCAAAAACACTACAGTGGCAGTGATCCAAAGGTTTCTATAGCAAAGAACATTTGGTAAAAACAGATTGTGCAATACAAAGTCATTTGATTAGTGTGTCAAAATTTCAATCTTAATGAAAGGAAGCTTTTCTATGTGTGATAAAAATAAGTGCATAACAATGGCCAGTACTTTCAAGTTTTCTTTGTGTGATTAACTTTCATTCCTTATTTGCAATTCAAAATATCCCCTACTATGGTTTGAATATCAACTGAATGCTCCTCAAGTGTCCACTGTGATTAAAGCCTCAGTCTACAAAATGGCCACATTGTAAAGTTCCCTGGAAACTTAAGAGGTGGGGCCTCATGGGAGGTAATTGGAATATTCCCTCAGAGGGGTCTGTGGATGTTGGGACCCTAGACTCTCTCTTTCTCCCTGACTTCCTGTTTTACAATGTATACTCTTCCACACACATGTGCCTCCTCCATGATGTGGCCTAGCCAAGAACTGAATTGATGCCAACATCATATCCTTGAGCTTCCAAGACTGTGAAGCTACCTATCTTGATTATTTCATTGGATTAATGCACAGCTTTAATGCAAAGCTTAGGAATTCATCCCCCATACATATCTTAGTCTAGAACATAGACTGGCAAAATACTACAATATCCCATTCCTCAGAGAATGATTTACGTTTTTAAAAGATTATTTTATAAGAGAGAGAATATGTTTGATCCAGTTTCTAAAATATATAATTGCTAGTCCATTACAGAAAAAACTTGGCAGCCTCAATGCCTCAATCTAGAATATTCCAACACCTCCCATTTCTTCACTCTTCAAATTCAAATTAGTGTCTAGCTTCTGATTTCTCTGACTCATTTCCCTACACCTCCAATATCCTAGCTTATGACCCATTGCCTCTGGCCTAAGGTGTTTCTCTGCCTCTGACCTGACCTCTTTCCAGTATAGATACCCACCATAACAATATTAGAATCCTGTTCTAAAGAACAAAAGTCATCATATCCTTCTCTAGAAGTCTATTCTTGGCATCCTAAGACTGATGCTGCCTTTGTACCTGCTTTTCCCAGTGCCTGCCCCTGTGCAGATGTCTCCTGGCACCCTCCTCCTAACATACAGCATTGCTTATATATATGAGATTTTCCACTAACCTGGGAGCTTCCTAAAGGGTGGATATGCAGACATAGTATCTGAAAAGCAGAAATGCAGGGACTGTGTTTGATTCAGAGCTTTCTGGGTATCTTTTAAAAAAAAAATGAGGCAGAAAAAGTCCCTAGAAACTCAAATGCCTTTGGAAGTGAAAAGGTAGTTACATGCTAATGTGACCATGTTTGGCAAAGTCCAGCAAGACGAGAATTCAAAATCAACTAGAACTGAAATCTAACTTCTCTTCTGCTTTTCATGCTAATGTCTCCTTTTATGAATGCATTTGAATATATAATTTTTTAAAATTTAAATTATGCACAAGACTAAGCTATGTACTTTACATATTTTGCCAGTTATTTTCATTTCATAAAGTTGGCATATGTATGAATATAGAACTGAAAATTGACAGAATGGGTGCATTTTTGTGAAGAAGAAAGTTTAAAGGAAGGAAGAGGGACAGAAGGAATGTATGAGAGTGTGCCACTAGCTGCTTCCTTGCCTTTAGTTCCTTTCCCCTAGCTGCAAAGCTAAGGTGACTGCTCTTCTCAGCATCCGGTTTTCATTAGTCAGACAAACAATGCAGGAGAGCACTCACTCTGAAATCTCAAGATTTTAATAGAAGGGAAGCTTATTATTTTCCTAATGTGATATACTAAATTTTGTCAACATGGAACCTCCTTCATATGGACGTTAAGGGTCCCCTAGCTGATGGCAACTTTAACCAAACTTGTATTACATGGGAGGTGTGGTTCATTTTTCAAGAGAAGAAAATGCATAAAGACTTCATTATATACACACAAACACCACAGACACACACACACACACACACACACACACACACACCCCACTATATTTAATTCCATTCCTCAAAATCAGTTACATGGTTCTTCCTAAGTAAAGAACCCTGGGAAATGAAGACACTGTACTAGAATGAGAGCAGAAGCAGAGGCTGCACAAAGTTACTCATATCGCACATGTTTGGCTGACAAAACAAACCTTTTTCTTGGTCCTACTTTCATCTCCCTCTCTCCTTCCTATTTCTAAAATTTCCCACCTCCCAGCCTTTCAATAGTCAAGGAAACAGTAGATATTTGCTTCTGGGACAGCTACTTTCTCTGATGATCTGGGAAATCGCTCTTTGTGGGTTACTCAATTCTGATTTCCCTGGAATAGAAGGAAATAGAATACTAGCTCAGAAATTAGAACAATAGACTAGAAACTTGAATTCTTTGGTGTTATGTAGAAAAGACTTTGGTAGCTGATCAGGTGGAAATGAGCTGTCAGGAGCTGAACAACCATCAGACATGTCTGAATTTCATCATTAGTATGAGAGAAACAGTCACCACCACTGTATTTCCCAAAGGTTTCAGGGCAACTGTGGAGTCACTTCCACACAGCCTGCTTTCTTTTCTAACTTGGATGTTCATTTTAGCACCTACATACAGATGTTGAGGAGACAGCCTTGTGGTGTCAATGTCATAGTCTTGTAAAAAAAAATGTGAGGATAATGCCTTTGAAATTTTTTTGTCAATGGATCTCTGTGCCTCTTCTATCTGGGCATCTAAGACTACAACAGCTTTGTAGTGAACAACAATAGATTACCATTATTTAGCGTCTATGACAAAAATATTGAAAAACATAATTGTTCACCAAATAGTTATTGAGTGGCTGCTCCTCTTTGGGATTATTGGGTTAATTTAGTACTTGGCTGGGACCGGATTTCTAGCCAATGACATCTTCTAGAGAGAAAGAAATACTACCAGTTTACAAAAGAAAAAGTAAGAAAACAGGTGAATAAAGATGATTCACATCAGGACATAATTTCTGGAAGAAGATAATGTCTCCCTTCTTCCCCAGAAGAGGGTAATCTCATGTGAGTTAAGAACACAATGTACTCCTCAAAAACTCCATGTCAGCTACCAAGCTGGGTGGAAGGAAGACATTCTTCCAGATTTAGCATGTTCAATAGTGGACCTTTTCTCCTTCTACTGTGTGTCTGAAGATGGACCCAAGATAATCTGTTTATTAAAGTTTCTCTCCACTTGCCAATTTATTCTCCACACTGCCCCCGCTTAGAGGGTCCACAAAGGACATCACAGGCTGCTTCTTGTGTATAATTCGGCTCTTGCTGTATCAGCCTATGCTGCATGTATTTTTAATATTTGAATTACTTGTTAATATTCAGAAGCTTTGTATCAAATTCAGGATGCCCAACTAGAAATTCTCTGACTGAATTCCCACATGGAGACTTGGCTAGAGCGTCCTGATTTGTGTTTTCTTTAAGAAAGCAAATACTCTCCAACTCAATTCCCTGTGTCCCCTATTGTCTTGTTAACACTGAGACTGGTTTTTAATTTCATATTTACTTGATGTTTTTCTTGGATTTAAGAACCAAGTGGCAGATTTCTAGCTCCCAGCTTGTTTTACTTATTCATGTTTTTCTGCCTAGAGTCTTTAGAGATTTGAATTTGTAACCTACAAATAGTAGAACCAAGTTTTAGTCAAAGCATAAAGTTGGATAGGGCATTCTTGGACTTATTTCACAAGTCTTAGAAGGCTAAGATATAGGGATCAACTTAAAGGAGAGAAATCTAGACCACTTAGCCTGTCTCTGGCAGGAGGAATTCTGAAGATACTCCTGTGGTCCAGCCTACTGTGTCAAGGCTGGTAGAGATATGAAATGAAAATCTAGCTTTTGTGTATTTGACAAGGAAATTGCACATATTTTGTGACTTGTTGGGGCCTTTGATGGTATATAATAAAAAGAAGCATAATCTAATATAACCAAATGATGTAATAACCAAAACAAAATATGTTAGAGCAATAATTAAGCATTTCAAGAGTCAGTCTGATTTTAGGTAGACCTGGAAAAGGGATTCAGATGACATCATCAGCATGAGATTTTTGTTTCTCCATCTTTCCTCGCCTCATGGTTCAAGTTGATTGTCAGCATTCCCAGGACTATGTCTTGCCAGGAGCACATGGATGATGGATAGTATCAGTAGCAGGTGTGAACTATGCTTAGGCCACTTGTTCAAAATCAAAGTGTTACCCCTACTACCCAGATATTCTGATTCATTAGGTATGAAGCTAAGCCTAGGAATCTTCTTCTTTAACTAGCTTCCCAAGGATTCAAATGTAAGAAGTCCTTAACTCATTAATGAGAATTGAGAGATTCATTAGTGTCAACTTCATTACCCATTTTTTTGTGCCATGCGCCTTAGTTGTAGATGTTGCATTATAGATGTGTAGCTTAGACCCAGGCAATTCATAGACAATGTCTGTGTGTGACCAGTTGTGGTATTTGGTAATAGTCTCCTACTGATACAAAATAAGCTTCTTTGATAAGTGGTGACTTGGATATTTGTATGTAAATATAAGGATACATATTTTGCACATAGCAAGAAATTACATTAGTCTAGGGATGTGACAGTCTTGGAGTTTTCTCTAAGATCTATGACCTCTCCAGCCATGGGGACAGGGTATAAAGATGATTAAGATTCTTTGAGATATTCTCTATAAAATACACAAAAAAAATCAATGAAAAAATTTTAAAAGGAGAAGTCATTAATTCAAACTTTGGGAAACACTTTGAGACTGCATTTTCTTATTACAACTAAAAATTTATAATGTGTCAGGATTATAATATTTCCAAGTATTTTTTCAACTAATCCTTAAAGTGAGTACCATTATTATCCTCATTTGAGTAAGAAAGTGAGGTTCCAATAGTGCCCTGTCCCCTGACTTTAAAGTTAATGTTCCTCCTACTCTACTATAAAGCCAACATTCCTTCTGGTCCCTGTGTGGCATCATCTGAAGGGTGATTCTTGAGTCTCAGAGTTTGCTATTTGTCATTCCTGGCAGGGAGAACAGACAACTTGCTGACAGGCAGCAGTGCCAACTGCCGGTTTAGCAAAGTCACAGGAGACACTTCTGTGTGGTTCTTCTATGATGTAACTTGCCTGTTGCCTCAGGCAAGTTGCTTTGGCTTTCTGAACCTCGGTTTCCCCTTTTAGAGGCTGAAACTTGTGACTTCACAAGGTTGACACAGGAATTAACAAACAAATAAAAATGTCAAGGTGGTGTTGGCCCTAAGTAAACGTTGGTTTGTTTTAGATTATCTCTTTTTTAATTAATAAATGATCAAGTAATGTTTCTTTTAAAAAAAATTATTGTGTGTATTTGTGTGTGCCTATCTGGAGGTATGTTCACAAAACTGCAAGTCCCATGGATACCAGAAGAGGTCCTTGGATCTCCTGGATCTGGAGTTACAAGCAGCTGTAAGCCACTTGGCATGATCACTACAAACTAAACTGAGGTCCTCTGTGAGAACAGTATATACTGTTAAGCTGTGAATCATCTCTCCAGCCCTCAAGTAATACTTTCTGTGGGGCCTACCTTACTGCTGGTGCTAATGTGCTGTGAAGGTTCACTCTGGGCCCTTCACACTGTAGCCTAGCTACCCACCGGTCCTGACTCACTTGTAGTCTTCAGAAGATTTGTAATGCCATAGCAGCTGGGATTTCCCTTTGAGGGAGATGCTCAGGACTGGAGCAAGGGGGAAAAACAAATACTTATTAAATAACTATTACGTGGCAACATCTTTTGGAAAGTACCTTCTAAGTCTTGCTATTAGCTATGTATTGCTATTAGCAATACATCAGTGTGTAGGAGAGAACTCCGAAGTCATCAGAGGCTATTTGACCAAGGTTACTCTGCCAAAAGGGAGAAGATCCAGAATTTGAGCCCTGGCCTCATGCCAGTGACTCTACAATCTGTGGCCTTTCCTGAAGGAGCTGCTATCTGTGACAGTGATGTCCTCACCAGATATGAACTACTTACCTGGTGCTTACTCAACCTGGATAGACTCTAGAAGTGAACACTTTCTAGACATATACTTGATGTAGTGATGTTCAAAACCAAAACAAGAACTCCCCAACTGTGACAAAGTAGATATTGCAATTATTCTGCAGAGCTTTAGAATGCAGGAGAAATAGTGATCAATATGAATCCATATAGACCAATAACAGGGAGATGCTCAGAGCATCTTTTAAATACTGTCTAGTTGACCCCTATGTTTAGTATAAGGTATAAATTAGTTCAAACTAATCAAAGACTAATGTGATCAGTTTTCTAATAATTAAAACATCACAGGTTTAGAATGTATATCAAATTTGTCTCCTTTCCTTTCCCTCACAGGAGAAAATCTTAAATTCTCAGCAGAGTGAAAGCAAGCTCTTATTAGAGAAATGTAATAAATTTATGATGAAGGTACAGGTTTTGTGAAATTGCCTCTTTTTTGCATTCAGTTCTTTCGGAATAATGGAAGGAAATTCATTTGCATAGGGAAAATCACTGCCATTCCAGAACTCGATCGGTTATCTAACAATATTAAAAAACTGAAATATTTTCTCATATAATCCAATATATCCTTTTTGGTCAGCCAGTTATTATTATTCCTTATGAGGTTCAGGAAGGGAATTCTTGGGGCTTTCTTTAAACAACCCAGACTTTAAATACCTTATTTCTTTCCAGTGGGCATCAATATTCTGCAAATGGCAGGAATACACTTTTCAACTTAAAAAACTACCTTCATCAGGTACTCAAGGAAACACAGCATCCTCTTCAAATAATAATAAATGTTACTTCAAAAATAACCTCTATTATTATGAAGCACTGAGTAGGTGAAAATGAGTTATTCCATCTTGAAATGAATGGCAGTCAGTTTCAGATGTTTAGAGGAATGCTATGTTCTTCCTTTATGGCCCAGTCTCAGATTTTTTTTAAATAACATTTTTATTGATTCTTTGAGAATTTCATACAATGTTTTTTTTTTTATCATATTCAGACTCTCTCATCTTCTCTCAAGTCCACTCCCACCTCCACACCCACCCTCACTTCATGTTATCTATTAGTTTTAAGGCCTACTGAGTCTGATTTGTGTTCCCCAGATACTCTGGGGTGTGAATCCATCCCCTGGAACATGTGTTCGATCTACTCTTAAAGAAAACTGATTCTCTCTCCCAGCAGCTATCACTTGCCAATGTTTCCTCAGCTAGGGCTGTGACTTCTTGCCCACCTCCCCAACACATGCTGAGATTTTGTCTGTCTTGGGTCTTGAGCATACTGTCACAAGCACTGGGGGTTCACATGTGCAACTAACCTGTTGTGTCTTGAAAACATTGTTGCTTTGTATCCATCCATCACCTCTGGCTCCTACCACCTTTCTGCACCCTCTTTTGCAATGATCCCTGAGCATTGATGGAAATAAGTGTCCCTACTTAGGGCTGAGCACTATGCAATCTCTCATTTTCTGCATGTTGACTACTTGTTCTCTTTGTTAATCACCATTTTCTTCAAGAAGAAGCTTCTATGTATATAACAGTAAGTCATTAGGAATCAGTTTAGTACTATGTCCATTTAGCAAAATAATAGTAGTAAGTTCTTCCCTGTGTCCTGTGACCTATCTAGCCACCCATTTCTTTGTCCTGTAACAGTGCCAGGTATGAGTTCTATCTTGTGAAGTGGGCTTTAAATCCAATCAGAAGGTGGTTGATTGCTTCCATTATATTAATACCTCTACTGCAAGAGTGGGTATATCATATATTCATTACTGTAGCTTTCAAGGTTCACATATGAGTAAGGTTGATGATTAATTTTCTCTTCTGGTAGCATACATGACCCCTTCCAGAACTATGAAAGCTAGACAGTAGAGATGAAGCTTTGAGGTCAGTCCCAGCTTGATTTCTCCTTGCTTCATCTAAAACTTGTGTACATAATACCTTCAGAAATAGGGTCTTACAAGCAAGTTTTGGAGTGTAATCAAGAACAATGATAATCGCAAATACTGTTTGAGAATCTCTGGGATGCCCCTGGACAACAACTCCAAAATTGGGAGCCTATTCCTGGCACTGGACTTTTTGTTAGCCCATGATATCTGGTAGTGGCATCTTCCCCCATTATAGGGTAACTCCATTTCAACTCTTCTTATGCATGTATGTACTTTAAGAAGTTTCTACAAAAGCAGGTTTCCATATGACTTCTTCTAAAGGCCTTCAGTGTTAGTTATCTCCCCCATACTCCCTCTTCTACCTTGCCCTCCCATTCCCACCCCATCTAACCCTTCCTATTCCTTTATTCCTCTTTCCCCCCTTTAATCAGGACATTCTAGATCCCCTCCCAGGAAGCCCCCCACTCCATAGCCCCTTACTAGTTTCCTGACCTCTAAGGATTTTCTAATTAACCACATATATCTAAAGATTCAAATTTGGCATCCACATGTGAAAGAGAACGTGTAACATTTGTCTTTCTGGGTCTGGGCTACTTCACTGAGGATGATTGTTTCCAACTCTACCCGTTTACCTTCAAATTCTGTTCACAAAGACCAAGAAATGGAAGCAACTTATTTGTCCATCAAGTGATGAATGAATAATGAAAATATGGTAGATTTACACAATGGAATATTATCCACCCATTCTCAGATTTTTGAGATGCAAATACTCTTCTAAAATTGTGTCCCCTAAAATTCTTCTCAAAGTAAAAGGACATTTTTTATCTAGAAATAGAAATAAAGGCATTTTAGCTCACAGAAGCCTAGCCATTAATACACAGTGTATGCACTCTATTGTGGAGAAAGAGAAAGATGTGAACAGGACATGACCCCTTTCCAGAAAAAAAGAGCACTTTATGAAATGTTCTTTAGGCAAAGATTTTCCTAGATCTAACTATTCTCTTTTGGTCCCTTCATTGCCTCAACCACGTAATAGTTCTCCCCTCTTAGGATTCTCCTCCAATCAGGATCCTGTAACCACATTCTATCTAGAATAGAATTCTGACTAGAAGTCACCTGGGCTACAGTGATTCGAGGCTCAGGAGCCCATGCCCTTCCATACAACAACCTTCATTCTTCTCATGAAACTGACTTCTGAAGTCAGTTTTAAAACTTCACCTTCCTGAAAAAACATATATACCCTATTGCAAAAAAAAAAAAAAAAAAAAAATCACACCCTATTGTAGCTCTTCTCCATTGTTATTTGGGTGCTGATACAGAAGTTCAGCAAACTCCACTTGAAAGAAAATTCATCCTATTGTTAGAAATAGGAGGAAAAAGTAATCCTTGTCCCAGTTTGCTTTTCTGTTGCTGTGATAAAACACTGGCCAAAAGCAACTTGTGGAGGAAAGGATATATTTCAGCTTATACTTCCAGGTCAGTGCTCACCACTGAAGGAAGACAGGATAGGCACTCAAGCAGGAGCTGAGAAGAAACCATGGAGGAATGGTGCTTACTGGCTTGCTCACTGGCTCATGCTTAGCTAGCTTTCTTGTACAACCTAGCTAGGAAGAGCACCGCTCACAGTGGGATAGACAGAACTTCCTACATCAATTAGCAATCATTACAATACCCACAGGTCAATCTGATCTAGGAAATTCTTAATTGATGTTCTCTCTTTCCTTGTGATTTAGGTTGTATCAAGTTGATAATAAAAACTGATCACCCATCCATGTAGAAGAGGAGACTCAGCCTCTCCTGGAACCTTTCCTTCCTGAGCCTCTAAAATCTACCCCTGCCCTCCTCATCCTCTTGAGAAGATGGGACAAATGTCTGCTGGCCGAGGACTGCTTCCTGACATGCCAAGTTGCCCCTGCTCTACTCAGATTTTGGTCTTTATGCCTCTTTAGAAGCAAGTATCTTTCTAAAACATATTTTAATATAATTTTTCCTTTTACCAAAATTTCATGATATTCCACTGAGCCCAGACGGAGGAGAAATTGCTGTAGTGTTATTATTTGGAGATTGTTTTATGATTCCCATTGTCACCATCACACTCTCAGATGTTGCTTTATGATTCCCATTGTCACCATCACACTCTCAGATGTTGCCATCTATTCTCATGTGAATTCCTGCTACCCTGGAGGAATGCTGCACTTGACACCGAAAGGAGAATTCAGGAGTTTGGGAAAAGCCATTGAAAAGATGTGAAAGACCCTGCGTAGTGAGGCTATGTTGAAAGATATTCAATTTAAAGTACTGTTTATAGTTTAGTAACGGCTGCCACCCAAATCAGACCATAGTTCTTCAGAAAGTACCTGCACTAGGTAGAATACTTTCCAGAATTCCTGTCCACCCAGAAGCTCAGAAAGTGGTCCTATTTGGAAGTAGAATCTTTAAGGACATACCCAAAGGTGAGGCCATAGTTTTTACTATATTAAAGCCATTTCCAATCCAATGACTAATGTCTTCAAAAGAGAAATTAGGGTTGAGAATATAGCTCAGTGTATAGAATGTATTTAGTATATGAATGGTCCTGGGTTCAATATCCTACACTAAGTAACTAAATAGAAAAACAGGAGAACTGAAGACACAAAGAACAAGGTCATAAGATGTGGTGGAAACTATTCAAGTGACATATCTATATGACAAGAAACACAAGGAACTACCTATAATCACCAGAATCTAGGAGAGAGATATGGCAGAATACATGAGGTCCAGAGCGCAGTTAGGAGTGCATGGATGAGGTGGGGTAGTGTCTAAATTTGATTAAGAACTATTGTATGAAATGTACAAAAGTGCAATATAAAATTTTTAAAAGAGAGTTATGGGACGGTTATCCCTCTGTCTCCAAAAAGATCTGACCATCTTGACATCATTTTGGACTTCTGGCCTCCAAAAATTCTGCAATTTTCAGACATCCAGTTTGTGATTATTTGCTATGGTACCCCTAAGAAACTAACATCCTGTTTCTCTTGAATCATGTCCCTTTATTTCCTCATCATATCATGCACTCTAGATGCAGCCTCCTCATTCCATCTCCCTAAGCTCACTAACATTGTGGGAAAGGCCTGCATCCTTCTTTCAGCCATTTCAGCTCCGATTCCCTCTCCAAGGTCCAGTTCATTTAGAACTTTTCTATAATGCATTCTCTTACTAGTTCAACACAAACCCAGTCTTTCTGTATCTTTAGTAAGTACAGACAAGCTTTTTTTACATGAATGTGTCTGAGCATTATGACACAGTTGACTTGAACTATTATTTAAATTATCAATTATTTTAGTTTTGAGTCTTTCTCATCTTCCCAAATAGATTACAAATTGTAGGGTGGAGGATTAACATTGTCAAACAGAGGTTTGGCCTTTTGTCCTTGACTCCTGGAGGTAACCTCCATGCCCTTGGAACATCCTGCCTCATTCTTATTTCTCTGGGACTGGTCCATGCTTGGTAATCTATGTTAACAATGTGTGGTATGATGGGGTCCTGGGACCACATAAATCATAATGACCTGGAGAGAGGAGTTGGCTAGACAGCATGGTTAGTGACATGGGTGCTAACTGAGCTGCAACAAAAACTCCAGACACCAAACTCTGATAAGCTTCCCTGTGGGCAGCATTCTATGTGTATTGCTGGGAAAGTCAGTGCTATTCACATAGCTACATGAAAGTGGGCAGCAGAAGCCTCTGTACCCTGATGTCTTCTGGACTCTGGTCTGTGATCCCTTCCTTCTCCAGATTTAATTAGTATCCTTTCACAGGAATAAATTATAACCATGAACACAACAGCTTTCTGAATCTGTTTGTTTTTATAGAGAATGATTTAACTGAAAAGTAGCCTTAGGAATCCCTACCTTTAGGACACATGAGAAGCAAGAGTGGCCTTGAGGACTTCCAAACTTTACATATACCGAAAGGAAGTCATATTTATGCATATATGTATATGTATAAACCATAACACCATAAAATCATCACACCTAAACATGCTAAACAATTCTTCTAGCAATTTACTATTGCTCATCTTCCCTCAGACTCTAATTTCTCTAATAAATTGTTTAAAGATAATCACTTAAATCTGGGGCAGAACAAAAAGAAAATAAGTTTGAGCAAATGTGTTGCATGTTACGAATTCTACATGGTGATAACAGCAGCTATTTACCAAGAATTTAGAATGCCCTAAATATGGCATTAGTTCTTTGATTGAAAAGAACTAATTCTCTTAATTCTCATAACAACTACTTGTTAATTTTGTGTCATTGCAAATGAGGAAATAGATATAGAGATCCACTAATAGCAACTTAAAAAATTAAACCTCTCACCTTAATTCTAGTGTCATCCTCTATCTACATGTTGCCTTCTGGTAAACCTCTCAGAGAAGTATCTGCAGAAAGCTGAATACAACCCTCAAATGCACTTCCTTGTGCCTCACATGTTTCTCCACGCATTCTAGCTTACTTCCATCAAGATGGCTCTTGTGAAGGTCTACCAGCATCTTCCTGCTGTCAGATCTACCAGGGATCCTCAGTCCTCACAGCCTCATGCTCACAATTGTCTAGGTCCTCCTTCAGTTTCTTCTTTTAGCTTCTAATCTTTCTTCATTACTTACTGACCCTAGCTAGTCACCTTTGAAGACAAATATTCCTTCATCTTAGCATTAACTGTTGACCTAACCCATTATTATTATTGATAAATATCAATATATTCCACAAGGTTCAAATATACTGAAAACAATGAATTCATAAGTTATAACAATTTTATTGGCATTGTTTCTCTAAGTACTAATAATTTTGCTTAATAGATACTCACAGGTTCTTTTATTCAGATCATAATGACTAATATTCACTCTCAGATCACTCACACTTCACACAGTAGTGTGTGTGTATGTGTGTGTGTGTGTGTGTGTGTGTGTGTGTATGTTTATAGAGAGAGAGAAGAGAGACTGAAGAGGTTACAGAGTGGCTATAAAAGGGTTAAAGAGGTTGCAGTGTTCAAGGAAGTCTTACTAAAGACAGTAGTACCTAGTCATAAGCCCAGTGTGGTAGTTCAAATCCATAATGCCAGCACTCAGGAAGCCAGGGCGGGAGGGTTGCCACACATCTGAGGCCAGTCTGGCTATATAGTGAGAGTGCCCCCAACCCTCCAAAATAACCAAGAACCCAGACAAAGAGTTGCTTAGAATACACCGAGTTGGTTCAAGACAGGTAAGGTAAGGTCAGGCAAAGGAATAAGTGTAACTACAAGATTAAGTATAATTTTCAGAGAAATGTTACTGAACAGTCATAACATAGCTCTTTAGTGAGAAGGTTTAATATAATCCTACATTTTCCCCACTTTCTGGAAATGCCATATTTCAACTTGTTTTAGAACTGTAAAACATACACACACACACACACATGCACACTCACATATATATACATATACAATATCACATATACACATCTATGCCATATATTTGTGACATAGGTACAATTTTCAAATTCATGGACAGGTCTATTATAAGAGATGAGAGAAGAACCACTCACTGTAACCAACTAGTGTGTAATGTTTAAAACCAAAACTGCATAGCTGGAGGATTCTTTATTCATGGGTACTTAGAATCATGACATAGTATTCAGCATGGCCGATGCCTGTTAGAGAGAGCAATGGAAAGAAGAGTAGAGAAAGAGAGTAACAGGAAACATTGAACAAATAAAATGTCTCCATTTTCAAGACAGTCTCCCTCTAGTGCTAGCTGGTCCAGAACAGACCAGACTGGCCTTCATCTCACAATGATTCACCTCCCTCTGCCTTCCACGTGCTGGGATTTGAAGGCATGCACCACCACACCCAGAAAAATATTTCCATTTTACAAATAAGTTTATCTAAGGGTTCTATAAACTATTGCAACATACATATTATCCATGTTGTTCCTAGAGCATGCCACTTTCATTTTGAAGTAAATTAATGATAAATAGGAAACTCTAACTGACATATAGAAAAATATTTTTCACCTCATCCAAATGCCTAGGTAAATGTCTGTAGCTAGAATATCCTTGACTCACAAATGAAGCTAAGGGCCAGCAATAAACTAAAATAGTCACTTTGATATAATGAAGCATGAAATGGCACTTTGGAAATAAAATTACAATGAGAGAAAGTATATTTAATATGTTCAAATGTTGAACAAAACTATATAGACTTACTTGCCAATAAACATTGTATTGTTTGTAGCGGTTATTTTAATTCCAATTTGTGAGTATTTCTCTTCCAGATGTTCCAGTATTTCCTAATTTCTTGTGCAAAATTTTTTTTATAGATTTGACTTTAAGTCATTTTCAGAAAGAAATGCAACTGAGCCTGGAGTCTTGGTGTGTCAATCATCTGTTGTGGTCAGCTTCTAAACATTCATTCAATTTCTGTTACCTTCACAAAACATTTCAAAGCTTTCTGTCATGAATTCTATGTTCTTTGAAGCTAATTATTTGCAAAACTGTTAATAACCTGACAGCCAACGGTTCTTCAACCTTTCCAAAGTATTTCTTCATGATACAGTAGGCAGGCTATTCATCTGAACTATTGTGATCTGTATGTGAAATGTCCTCCAAAGCCTGAGGTGTTGAAGCTTTGCTCTCTACAATTGTGCAGAGGTAGGTTTTGGAGGGAGTAACTTGTTCATGATGTCTCTGATCTAATCACTGGATGAATCAATAGATGGAGTAATAATCTGATGGCATTATTGAGAGATGATGGAAAACAGGAGGTGGACCCTGGTTGAAAGAAGTAGGTCATTGAGAGCATGTCTTCTTAAAGGAGATACCCTGAGCCTGGCCCCTTCCTTTCTGCTTCATTCTACCTCCTGGCTGCTGTAACAGTTGCTGTCTATCTGATGCCTTTCTGCCATGCTGTTCTTCCTTTCCACAAGATTAAGAGCAATGGAGCCACCAACTATGAATTGAGACCTCTGAACTGTGCACGGACCTTGACCATTCCCCTCTTAAGTTGTCTTGTCATATGTTCTATCACAGCCACAAAAAAGCTAACTATAATATGTGCAAAGCCCAAAAGAGCAATTCATGGCTTTTTGCTCTTTAAGTGTAACACAAGAAAGAAAAAAAAAATTTATTCAAATATTTAAACTCTAGGTGTGCCATACTATATCCGACTAACTTATTTTGATTTTATACCTCTTCTTCTTCATCTTGCTGTTATATATCAATATGTGTATTTATTCCTGATATTTCCTGATTTTTTGAGACATTTATACACAAGTATTGTATTTGCATCATATCCATCCCTCCCAGTTTCCCTCTAATTCCTCCCATGCTCCCCTGACTCCCTCACAATTTCTTGTCCCCTCTTCTTTGATTATTATTGTTACATGGGCATCATGTGCACGCATACATACAGATGTATAGTACACTGAGTCCATTTAGTGGTGATTGTGTGTACCTGTGTTTAAGACTTCCAACTTGGGATTAAACAACCACTCAAGAGCTAGTCCCTGGAGAAAACTAATTCTTCCTCCCTCAGTGATTGATTGAAGTTCTTTATCTAGAGGTGGAACTGTGTGCAATTTCCCCCATCTGCCTTGGCATAACAACTGGTTTTGTACTTATGTAGATCTTGTTGGGCTACCATACTGTAGTGATTTCATTAATGTAGTTTCCCTATCATGTCTAGAATATGTTAATTAGAAGCAGGTACCTTCTCTCTCTAGCTCTTACAATTTTTCTGCCCCCTCTTCCACAACATTCTCTGAGCCTTAAGTTTAGAGTTTGCATTGTAGATGTGTCACTTAGGGCTGGTCATCTCATAGTCACTTATTCTCTACATTTTGACCAGTCATGAAACTTTGTAATAGTCTCCATCTTTTGAGAAAAGAAGCTTCTTTGATAAATGGTAAGAGGTACACTTGTATGCAAATATAAGAATACATACTTAGAGCAAGAAAATATGTTGGTCTAGGAAAGTGACAGAAGTAGGTTCTTCTCTAGGGTCTATGACCTCTACAACCAAATGTGCTTGGTTATGTTTACAGCACCATGCAGGATTTTCCTCCTTTTGAGAAGGCCTTAATCCAATTAGACAGCTGTTGATTTTCCCCAAGATAAAAGTGTCACTATTACACTAAGAGATGTAATTTGGTGGACCAGTCATTGCTGTGCTTTGTAAGCTTTACAGTTGGGTAGGACCATTGATGGGTTTTCTCCCTTGGCAGCTTACATAGTAACTCCTGATACCATGAGAGCTAGTCTTCAGGGAGAAGGCTTCCAGGTCAGTCCTTACTCAGTTGCTCCAAGTCCTGTATTCATGTTTGTAATGTCTTCAACAATAGGGTCTTATTTTCTGCATGAGGATGATATGTTTTGTGTAGTATAGATTTTTTTTTTGGTCTTTTTGAGACAGGGTCTCCCTGTAGCCCCAGCTGTCCTGGAACTCACTATGTAGACCAGGCTGGCCTTGAACTCACAGAGATCTGCCTGCCTCTGCCTTTGCCTCCCAAGTGCTGGGAGATTTTTTAAAAAGATGAACAATGATTTATTTTTCTCCCTAAGTAGCAGGAAATGTTTCCAATTATTTTTTAGAGCAGGACATTTGGTACAGATAATGTTGCCATAGCAACTTTAGAACAAGCTTAATTTGGGACACAATGAGTGCACCTACTTTGTTTCAAATTCATTTCCTGTCTGATCTATCATTTACATCTAAAGCTGTGTTTACAAACACTACAGCGAGAGTGCCTATGTGGAAAGTTATTTAGGGATGTGGTGCTTCAAATTCTCACGTGTATTTATGGCATTTATGAAGAGCCAATATTACAATCCAAAGATATTATAATGTTTATTAAAGAATAAAAACTTACTACAGTTTTACTCAAAATTGAAAGCTTTGAACATCAATTGGATCTTAACAAGTCTTCAAAAATATTTTGACATTAAAACACATTTTAGTTTCTAGTGTTTGCCTTTACAAAATGCTGGAAAAGAGCCATTTATTGTATTCATCCAAAGAAAAACGCTTTAGCTTAGTTAATGTGAGCTTTCCACTGGAAGGATAATGTGCCCATCAGAGTTCTGCTGGCATAAACATATGTTTAGGATCAAGGTGGCTTCAGAGGGGACTAGCTGTGGTTTCCCAGTTTTAAAGTAGCTAAAATGTGCCCTGGTGTTCGGGTTTCTCTTTCATAAAGAGAAACGTTAGATAAACACATTAGGAGTCTAGGAAAGATTCAGTCTGCAATAATTCCAATAGCCTGAATCTCACGCACACACTTTAACCTCTGCCCCAAATTCATTTCCTGACCCCTTGTGTTAAGATTAAACGTTAAGATTAATTTCCTTTGCCAAACTTTTCTTGATTTGGCCATGCAACCCTGCCTCTCCTCAGAGCACTGAGTCTAGATTATGTTTAGTTCTTTCAAGTACTTATTTGCTACCTACCTCCCTACTATAAACAGAATCCCAGAAGGAATACCCTTTTAAACTTGGTGGTGTTTTTTTTTTTTTCCCTCTGCCCTACCCCCCAAACCAAAACAGCACCTGCTATACAACAGGTGCTATGTAAAAATTGAAAAAAAGAATTGTTTTAACTAATCAATTAAAACAAAACTTTTTGCAAAAAAGAAAAAACATTTTTTCAAAAAACAAAAACAAAAACAAAAACAAAACACATAATGCAATGGAAGCAAGAAAACTAATTCCAGAACAGTAAGTCCACAAATATCCCTGGGTATCTAAATGCATATAAAAGGGGGATTTCTCACATTGAAGAGGAGTGGTGCTGTGAAACTAACCATAATAAGTGTTGTGGATTTACCATTTCCATGCGGGCCATTCAAGCACAAATATCTGTTACTACCTGAAATGACACCTTAGAGAATAAGCGCACAAGGCAGTGTCATCTGCTCAATGACTAAAGTCAACAATAAGAACAAGAGGCCATATGAGAGTTTAAGAGACAGCCAGCTAGGGAGGCACATGGTTTCAAGGAAAGAGGACAATTGAGCTAAACCACAAACATAATTGGGAATTAGGGAAGTAGCCAGAAGGCTGGAGTTTTTCAGAGGGAAAAAAATCAAAAGCAATGAAGGTAGGGCACATTCCGGTGCAACAAATACACAAATGTTTCTTGTCCTAAAGCTAGTGAAAGAAGCGCTTCGCTTCCTTGTATCTCAGAGGAGTGCGTAAGATCAGTTACCTTAAAGAAGTGACTGGGGAAGTTGTATAGAAAGCTTTCTAATCATGTGCTGCAGAATCCCTGTATCCAGGGCTAGAAATGGTTCTGATACTGTTAACTGCACTTTCCTCTCAGCACATCCTTTAAACAATGAGCAAGGGTCATGACAAAAGAAAATATGAAATAGCAATTTATTTTCAAACCCACTATTCACCAAAAACCATTTTAATAGATATATCATGCAAACATGAAGGCAATAAAACAGTATATTGTAAGAAGAGGTAAATTTAGTTCACAACTCATCTGCCATAAACTACTAGCTCTCAATTTTTATCTCAATTTTTGCATATTTTTATTGTTGTGAGAGAAATATCTAAAACACATATATGCACACACATCTATGCACACATATATACACACAGGCACAAATGGACGCTCATGCAAACACACATAAACACATGCCTGCACACACACACATAGACATAGATGTGCACACAAGCACAAACACACATATGTGCATTCATGAAAATTCACATATACACTCATGCTCACACATGTGCACATGCACATATACATTTCACACACGCGAACTTGCACATATACATGCACACACATGAACTTGCACATGTGCATAGGTGCACACATGCTGGCACGTGTATTGTGCACATGTACATACATGCACATGCATGCATGCACAGGCACATACACTTTTGCACATACATGCTCACACACACCAATGCACATGTGTGTGAATATGCGTGCATACATGCTTACACACATGCACATATACAGCTACCTGCCTGTCTGTAGATATGTGCACACACATGCTTATGCTCATATGCACACACACGCAGGTACACCCTCTTCATATAGAAGTAAAAGTGAGTAGAGCTGCTAGTAGAGATTTGAAGACCACCCTCATAGTTCAACAAAATTAATAGAGAGGAGTTCTTATGTTGTACATTATGTAACTATGATCTCCAAGAAAATTTGTTTTGTATAATGAAAATAGTAGGTTATTGACATTCTGGATCCAAAGCAGTTGTTACATTTACCACAAGAAACTTCAGCAAACAGGTAAAATTTTAAAGAAATCATTGGAAAGAAAAGTGTAGGAGGCTGTAAATCTAATTTAATGAGAGGTCAAGACATAAAATACTTCACAAAAAGACTAATTCTTAAGAGAAACATTAAATAAACATTATGTGGGAGCCAATGATTACAGCAAATGCAGATTGGATTTGGAGAATAGTAAGGAGCACAGGTGGAGACATGACACACGGGGTAAATATAAAACCCTAATGTTTGACCTTTAAATCAATGATCTGGGAGAGTAAAGCACAGGGTGACAGGTGTCAAAGCTTAAATGAAATGGTATAAAAAGCCATGCACCAAATTAACAAAATATTATGATTCAGAAACAAAACAGCTAGCCAATTTCTAGCAAAAAGAAATATAAAAGATAGGGCTCTAGGCTTTAATAACATGATGTGAAACTAACGATTAGGAGTAAAGGTCATATAAATGGGATAGATAATTCTATGTACTACCCCCCAAAGCCCTGAGGATTAATGAGATAACAACACAAGCCCATTTGATATAAAAGGAAGGTGATGAAGTTTCAAGAAGAAAGTGTCATTAATTAAGAAGTACATTCTGTACAAACATGAGAAATTCTAAGTTTAAAATTTCCTGTATTGAATATCAAACAAAAATAAAATAAAATCTTGCTGCTACTTAATAGTGTGGATTTCACCTACAATCCTAACACTCATACTTTGATAAGTCGGGAAGACTGCCTAGCATCAAGGCCAGCCTGAACTATATAGTGAGCTCCAGGTCATTCTGAGCTACAAAGAGAGATTCTGTCTCAAATAAAACATCAACCAAACAATTTTAAAAAACAAAGACTAATCACCAATCCAGGTACCCTCTGAAGCAGATAAGTATTGGTCTGAGTTTTTACTTTGCCAAGGAATATTCTTTAATCTTTCTGAACATTATCCACTGTCACATGTATTACTCTTGCATCATTTGATAGAGAAACTAGATTAGAATATATAGAATTTATAAGAACTGTGTAATATGTATTCATTTATGCCATTTACCATATTCTACATACTATGCCATACATACAAAATGTCAGCTTGAACATGTTCCGTATGACCCCTCATATGATACTAGTGTGCTTAAAGTATCAGTGTATCGCATCCAAGTTCCAAATCCCATTCTACAAAGATAGAGTGGAATCCTTTCAATATTTTTCCTTTGCAAAGATCACAAGATTAAGCTTTGTCAACAGAAGGTACTAGAAAGACATTGATGGAGGGAACAGTTCCCTTCCACCGCCCAGGTCTGGTTATATTCCTCTGGCCAGGCACCAGCAATAGCAATAGGGCATTTTTTTTTTCCAGCATCTGCCTCCTTCTGCATGCAGAAGCTGGCAGCTTGATGGCCAAGTCTTTCCCAGCTCTCTATCTGATAGATTCATAGTCAAGTGTTACTTGGTATTCATCCTTTGTGTATGGTTCCCTCTGGTACTTTTCAAAATCACTTTGCAGAAAGCTATTTCCATGGGGTTTTTTTCCCCAAGGTGCTCTATCTCAGCCCTAAGGCTACAACTACGCCTTATGAACTGCCATCACTGCATTCTGTAGAGTTCTTGTCACAGCTTTATAGCTAATCCTGTTAAAGTTATTAGTTACTTCTACTTTGTCCAGTGACATAGGGTTTGTCTCTTGCTCAAAGCCTGACATGTGCTCTGTTGTGTGTATGGGTGATGTGTGTGCACATACATATGTGCAGGTGTCTAAGGTGTGTATATGTATTCAGGTATGGTAATTCCTTAGTAGCCCTCACTTTGTTTTTAGAGACAAGATCTCTCGCTGGAACCTGGGGCACACTGATTAAGATAAGCTGGCTGACCAGAAGGTCCTAGGGGTCTGTCTCTACCTCCATTGCACTGGTACTGCAAGTGTTCACCACCACTCCTGGCTTTTACATACTGGGAAGCAAAAACTGGTCCTCATGCTTAAGTGGCTCATGCTTAACAGACTCCTGAAAGATACAGAACATTATAAGGGAATACTTTAAAAATCTATATGCTACTAAATTTGAAAACCTGAAAGAAATGGAGGGAGAACTTCCAAATTCCTTCTATGAAGCCAGCATCACTCTCATCAATCTAATACCAAAGCCAGGTAAACATACAAGAAAAAAGAAAACTATAGACCCATATCCTTAATGAACATAGATGCAAAAATTCTCAAGAAGATACTTGCAAACCGCATACAGACACACATCAAAAAGATCATCCACCATGATCAAGTCAGCTTTATCCCAGAGATGCAGGGATGGTTCAATATACATAAGTCAATAAATGTCATAAATCACATAAATGGGCTCAAAGACAAGAACCACATGGTCATCTCAATAGATGCAGAGAAGGCCTTTGACAAAATTCAACATGAATTTATGTTTAAAGTCCTAGATGGAATTGGACTGGAGGGAACATACCTCAAAATAATTAAAGCCATATATAAGAAACCCACAGCCAACATCATTGTATTTATTGCTAGTTAGCTGTCCATCCTTTCTCTCCTTAAGATATGATGGAGATGTTGGCATCTTTCCTGGGTAAGTCCTGTGGTGCCCACTGCGTGCTTGAAACTCTTGCAAGAGCAATAAGACAAGAGAAGGAAATTAAAGGAGTAATAATTGGAAAAGAAGGGATCAAAGTATCCATATTTGCAGATGATATGATATTATACATAAGAATCCCAAAAATTCCACTTGAAACTACTAAGAATTATTAACATGTTCAGAAAAGTGGCAGGTTACAAAATTAACCTACAAAAGCCTATAGCCTTCTTATATACCAATAACAAGCAATCAGAGAAAGAGCACATGCAAACACTCCCATTCACAATAGCTGCAAAAAAACCCAAAATACCTCAGAATAAACCTGACCAAAGACATTAAAGAGCTCTACAATGAAACTTTTAGATCGTTAAAGAAATTGAGGAAGACATCAGAAGATGGAAGGACTTCCCATGCTCATGGATTGGAAGAATTAATATTGTGAAAATGACCATCCTACCAAAAGTCATATATAGATTCAAAGCAATGCCAATCAAAATCCTCATGACCTTTTTCACAGAATTGGAAAAAAACATCCTAAGATTCATATGGAAGTACAAAAGACCTCAGATAGCCAAAACAACCCTGAGCACTAAGAACAATGCCAGTGGGATTACTATACCAGAATAAACTGTACTACAGAGCTATAGTCATAAAAACAATATGGTACTGGCACAAAAATAGACCCATAGACCAATGGAACAAAATTGAAGACCCAAATATGAGTAAATGCAATTTCTGCTACCTGATATTTGACAAAGGGGCCAAGAACATTAAGTGGAGGAAAGACAGCATGTTTAGCAAATGGTGCTGGCAAAACTGGATCTCCACTTGTAGAAGAATGAAACTAAACCCCTATCTTTCACCCTGCACAAAAGTCAATTCCAAATGGCTCAAAGACCTCAATGTAAAGCCTGAAACTCTGAAACTCTTAGAAGAAAACATTGGGAAAAACCTGCAAGATATAGGTGTAGGAAAGGACTTTCTAAACCGGACACCAATAGCCCAGGAAACAAGGGCAAGAATTAACAAGTGGGACCTCATTAAACTAAAAAGCTTTTGTACATCAAAGGAGACAAGCAAGGAAACAAACAGAAAACCCACAGAATGGGAGAAAATCTTCACCAGTGACACATCTGGTAGAGGTTTAATAACCAGAATTTATAACAAACTCAAAAAATAGAGAACCAAGACAAGAAGTGACCCAATTAAAAGATGGGCTATGGAGCTGAACAGAGAGTTCTCAAAAGACAGTAAAGATGGCTAAGAAGCATCTTAAAAGATGTTCGTCATCACTAGTAATTAGGGAAATGCAAATTAAAACCACCTTAAGATTTCATGTTACCCCAGTCAGACTGGCTAAGATCAAAAGAACAAATGATACCAAATGCTGGACAGGATGTGGGGAAAGGGGAATGCTCATTCAC
>NW_008333311.1:4885451-4906917 GCF_000622305.1 Nannospalax galili | reverse complement strand
CTAAGTGCCCCTCAACTGATGAGTGGTTAACAAAAATGTGGTATATTTACACAATGGAGTTCTATTCAGCACTAAAGAAAGATGAAATACTGAAATTTGCAGGTAAATGGATGGAACTAGAAAATGTTATACTAAGTGAAGTAACACAGACTCAGAAAAAGAAAAATCAACATATATTCTCCCTCATATGTGGATCCTAGAACCAAATCCTGGTAAGTGAGGATGTATCCAGACATAACCATAGGAACCAGGATAATGGAAATGAAACAGGGAGGTAAAGGAAAAGAAAGAACCTGAAAGAGAAGAACAATAGGAAACAGGCCTTAATAAGGGAGATATGGGTAAAAATTGGGTTAGTTTAAGGGAGAGGCGAGGGAAGCATATACAAGTAGGGGGGAGGGAAGGGTATACAAGGAACCTAGGGGATAATGGGAAAGAAGGCATCAAGAGAGGTAGGACCATAGGAGAAGGGTATTATTAATGGAGAAAGAGGGGAAATACGGGCACCTTATGTGGGAAAACCATGATGGAGGGGTGAGAAAATGTGAGAGATAAACAATGCCTAGCTAGTTTTGAAAACCAGAGGGAACCGTATTACTCCTACAACCTGCTGACAATATATACATAGCAGATCAAGAAATATATGTCTAGGTGAGGTTTATCTGAGAACAACTCATCTTTGCCCTAGATTTATCTATATACTTTGCCCAAGATTTATCTACGTGACACACAGTAATTAAAAGTACCAGACTGTTGGAACTAACATTTTTGGATGTTTAACAGACACACTTTGAGGCCTATAATAATTTGGTCAGAGTGACATAAAGGACAGTTTTTGCTCCTTGCCCTCCTAGGTCGACTGGTTCCAGGGAACTATGAGCATCTCTCAAAATGTCCTGTAATGGTGATGAGTCACCTGTCCTCTTGATCAAGGAGGCTGAGGAGTCCCCACCAGATGAACTTGAACCAGTGTCCAGTCTATAAAAAAGACCTTCAACACAGAGGAATCATTTCCTCCATGCTTCCAAGCGAAGCCAACCATGGTCGAGCAGGATCTTGACTTATCTTCACATAGGTGGAACTGGTAAAGAAAGGAGCCAGGGGCTCCTCCCAAGCCCATGTGACCCCTAAGGAACAGATCCGCAAACAACCTTAAGAGTAAAAATAAATTGATTTTATCTGGACCAACTGTATGGCCTTAAACATCCAAAGGAAAAGTAGAACTAAAAATTAAATGGGCCAACATAATTTCATAAGAGTCCATATGTATAGCTAAAGGCTACATAACAAACAATAATGCCAGACAAGCGATACCCTCTTCTGAGTTGTTGGCCAGGGTGGCCAAAGGGATTCCCAGATAGTAAACCAGCATAGAACTGGGAAAACCAGCAGCAGATCCCAATCTTATCCAAAGGAATATAGACAACTGATTACCGCTAGATGACAAACAGCTGACCCTCCTAAAACAAAGACCTCTAGATAGGCTGACTAGATTCACCAGAAGGGCAAGTAGTGGGGAATGGCTGGGGGTACAACTAATTACTGCTAGATGAGGAACAGCTGACCCTTCTAAAGACCTCTAGATAGGCTTACTAGATGCACCAGAAGGGCAAGTAGTGGGAAATGGCTAGGGGTGCTGACAACACAGCAGACAGTAGCAGGGATATCAGAGTATAAAGGCTCTAGTTGTGAAAAACATTACCATTGAAATCGACCTGATGACTTTATATCCATGCTCAGATGCCAAGGAGCTCAGAAAGTAACCGACTGTGACTAGTAATAATCAGATATATAGAGATTAGAAACGCATGTGCATCTTAGTGTCAATTGTATTAAAAATGAAATTTTCTGTATGAAACTGTAAAAAATAAATGCTTAAGCATTTTCCTAAGTGAGCTTTCTCCCCATACCCTAATATGAGTCAATAAGTAGCCCATTTTCATGTTAGAAAACTGGCTTAGAAGACAACTTTCCTAATATCATATGATTAACTGACAGAAGAACTGGGACTTGAGGCATGTGTGCTTTTAAAAATCACAGTTCAAGTACTTAACTATTTAGGACCAAGTATAAGGAAAAACTAGCTTCCCTATTAGTCTCAGTAAGTTGTATTACCATATTCATCATAGTTATACTATTTCTTATTTTGTGTAAACTAGTGATTCTCACATCTTTTTACTCTATAGTTAGCTTTAATAGTCAATTTGATACAACTTGGGAAAAAGTCTCAGTGAGGGATTGTTTACATTGAGTTGGCCTACGGGCATGTCCATAAGGGATTATCTTAATTGTTAACTCACGTGGGATGACTCAGTCCACTGTGGGCAGCACCATTACCTAGGCAGGGGTTCTTGGACTGTGTAACAATAAAGAACTCAAGCTAAGCACAAGCAATCAAGTGAGCACACATGCATTTATTCTGCCTTAGCTCTTAACTGTGGATGTGATATGACCATCTGTCTTAAGTTCCTGACATTGTGTTTTCTCTGAAATTAAGGATTGTAACCTGGAATTGTAACCTAAAATAAACCCTTTCTCCCCTAAGTTACTCTTTGTCAGGGTCTTTATCACAGCAACAGAAATGAAAGTAGAGATACTATAATTTGACTCCAAGAACATCAAACATGTACATCCTCAGGTTAAGCTACTGAACTTTTTTGGAGATTGGTATTTAAATTTTCAGACTAACATACTGAGAAATGCCAGTGCTTTCCCTGGGCCACAGAGTGTAGTTTATTCTACTTTACATCTGATGACAGGGATCTGACCACCAGTGGAGTTGTAGTCCCCATGCCTAAATTTAGCAATCAGAGGGTTCAGAAGAGATTGGACGGCTGGCAGTAAGAAGGAGACTGGATGAGAGTGTGGCACTTAATAGATGCTCACTAAGGAATGAATAAATGTGCTAGGAAGGTATACAATCACTGCTCCTCCACACCAGCATCATCTTTAGTTACTCCATCTGTGTCAATGTCATACAGTCTAAGTGTCAAAATGTGCCAGACACTATGATTTCACGCTCTCCCTTGAAGAAGTTCAGGACTGCCATATTAATGATCTGATGGCCATGTGTTTGAGAGGGGCAGAAAGATTTTCATTGGACCTCGATTCACCCAGTCTATCCTTGGATTAACAGCTGTGATCTGTCACTCTAAGGTTTAGCCACAGGCCTCCCAACACAGCTTTGGCTTACACCAGCTGCTGCATCAGCTTGCTGCATGCTAGTGAGGCTTGCCTCCCATAAGATACTTAATATCTATCACAGAGGCACCAAATGCCTGACAGCAAAAGAATACTAATGTGAGCTGCAGAAACAGGTTCAGGAAAGATTACAGAAATTGTTTACAGAAGGCTTAAAGTGAATGCTATACTAACTACTCACATGGGTCTCGTTTGATTGCTTCCAGAAATAAGATATTGTTGTTCCAGTGATTATTTAGAATCATGGGGCAATTTGGATTCTCTCCAGATATTGTAGATAAGCTGGATATCCTCGCCTCTTTACTGAAGTCACAAAAGCATGCTCAACAGTATATCTCTAATTCCCAAATTGGAAAATTCTTTGATAAACTGTTTCACATATTTCCCCTCCCTGAGTGTGCTGATTATAGTGTCTCCCAGAGTTGACTTCTAAGGCTATGCAACCTCATTCTAGTAAAGTGGCTTTGAACATAGGACTATAAGATATCTGTAATAAAATACACACGTGCAGCAATAATACATTATATGAGTCTTTTATACATGCTTCCTTCTAATAGCATGTGTACTACTGGAAATCTTTACATGTTTAGGGTCATCATTTGTTAAACTTACAATTAATATTTTAAAGAGAAAATGGACAATCTATGCTAGAGATTGTGCAGAGGATAATACATTTAACATCTGACAAAGACATATGAATTTACACAAGGTAGTTGAAAAGCCTTAGAATTAAACTGTAGCTAGATTTGACTGTTTAAGGCTACATGCCTTATTATTCCTTTATGAATTCATATATCCTCTCATGGTTATGGAAGACTTGGTACTAGAGAAATCAGCTGCAAGTGCAACTTTTCTGCCATTCCTTTACTCAGGTAACAAGTTTTTGACCCCTCAGTTTGGCAAGTTGGTAGCTCTAGTTTTTGTTTGTTCAGTTCAAAGCCATACCCAAGTGTTTTAAGACTTTTTTCAAGGAGTTAGATGAAAGAAAGGTAATAAAGTATAATGATAGTATGTCAGGGACCTCTGAGTGTTGCTACTTAAGCTGCTGAAAAAATCAACAAGAAATTGTTAAGTAATAGAAACTCAGAATTAGGAGTCTCATTGTTTTGGCTGTAACAAGCAAAATATTCTGCATCCTAGTATATATCTTGTGATCCATCCCATCCCCTGTGTGACAGAGATTAATGTTGCAATACCAAGAAGGAAAATGTGATTACATCAGATTTTATTGTAATACCATTATCGATTTGTTGCCATAATAATGTAGAATGCACATTGCTTTACTTCAAAAAGTATTTTTTATACATTTCTCCCTGGAGATTTGAGAGCCTATGTGTCTATAAAATTGCAACCTTGATTCTGTGATTGGAAAGCTTATCTGTTGCTATAAAGTTTACCTCTAGTTTGACTGTTTAGGTAGGCATAAACTATTATGATAATAGATTGAATACCATGAGTACTATAAATTTCCATATTGGGCTCCTATCTCAAACATACTTAGGCATATCAAGACACAGTAATAGGTGGTTTTCCTCCAACTTAGTCATTTTTATGTGTAGAATGAAATGAATTCTGCAGTATTATCGGTTTCAAGCTTAAACACCCTAAAAGCAATGATGCCAGCCTTTCTCATAGTAACTCACTATATATATACATATAATTTGCCCCTCTTATTAAAATAAAGCAAAAAGGCATTTCCCATTTTAGAACTTTCTGCCTTCCCATCATTGATTGTCATTTATTATCATTTTCACATTTGGATCATTCCTTCACCAGTTCTGACGTATAATGATGATTTAATGTGTAGAGGGTGACTTCTGAACTTTTGCATCTTATGTAATCAGAGCTGTAATACCTACAAGCATGACTGCTTGTCCATCTCCTAGTTTCTACCTTCATTGTCTTCCTAGATCACTTCATCTGTTTTACTGGTTATAAACACTACCTACATGAGAAGAGTTTCTAGGTTTGTAGTTTTACCTTAAGTGTCTTCCCAGAATTAAAGTCCTGAAGCCAGCTATCCAATTGGCATTTGATGCTTCAAAGGCACCTCAATTTTACATACCAAGGTAAAGCTTTTGATTTTCCTTCCAAATGTTCACGCCTATCACTTTTCCATCTTAGTAATTGCCTCAGCTATCTGTGCTGGGAAACAGGGAGTTAGCTTTGATTTTTTTTTTCTTTCTCCTCATTCTCTGTATCCGATCCATCAGCAAGTCCTGATGTCCTATGCTAAAAATATATTCTAAATGCCTACATTTGGCTCCACACCTTTGCCCTAGTCATTACCACAACCAAGTAATTGCTGTCCCAGGGTCTATTTAACATTCTCTTCCCTTTCTTCACACAGCAAGATGTTCTTTTGAAATTGAAAAACATGGGACTGGGGAGACAGTTCAGTGGATAAAACATTAACCACTCAAGCATGAAGACCTGAGTTTGGATCCCCAGCATCCACATAAATTCTAGATAGATATAGCAGCCCACCTGTAATCCCAGTGCTATAATCCAGGAGGGGTGCCATGGAATGTGGAGGAGAACGTAAGTTGGCTAGGTCCTAATACAGGGAGAGACTCTCAGAGTAAAGTGCAGAGTGCTTGAGGAAGATATCTAAGTCAATCTCTGGCTTTCCTATGTATGGAAAGACACATGCAGATGGATCTGCACACACATGTACCTGCATATACAAGTAAAAAAGGAAAATTTGAAAATAAAGTCAATAGGAATGGATTTTCTAAAGCATTGTAAGGGAAAGAATCATTGTGAAAAAAAGCCAGTTTATCAAAAATAATGTGATGTATCAGTTGGGAAAGTGCTTGCCATATAAGCATGATGACCTGAGTTCAAATCTGCAGAATCTATGTAAGCTTGGCACCTGTCAACTCCATTGTTTTGCAGGTTGGCGAGAGGAGGACTTCTGGGGCTTGCCAGCCTCCAGCATAGTTCCAGGTTCAGTGAGAAACCTTGTTCCAAAAATAAGATGAACAGAACTTGATGGTAAGACCCTATGGCTGAAGATACCACACATTTTTATCACAAGACATAGAAAAATCAAGTTGGTACTGACCAGGAAGTTCCTCTCAGAGTAAGGTGTTGTGTATGCACTGAGGGGAAACAGTGAGACAGCTGTGAATGTTGTAAACTGCAATAATGATCAGTGTATCAAGATAGATCCACGAGTGTAGTAGTGACATGAATGTTATAGGCATAAACAATCAGTTTCTGATTAGATTTAAGGCCAATTCCACAAGAAGAAACATATGGCTGATACTATAAATCTGGCCAAGAACGAATGGTTGGGGAGCTCACAGGCCCCAAGGGTAAACCTACGCTATTGTTCTGCTTAATGCACATAGTAGCAAATTATCTCTTTACCCATAGATTAGTGTAGCTCTTGGACCTTGTCAAAGAAGCTTCTCTTTGCAGTAAATGGTCGTTAACTCAGAAACTCACAACTGACCAAAGTGCAGAGTTTAAGTGTCAGTGGAGCACTCAGTCACAAATGGGACAGCTATATCACACCCACACCCACACACACACTACACACACAATGCTTAGGGACAATCTCAGAAGAGGGGGTGGAAAGATTGTTATAATGAGCCAGAGTTTGGGGAGGTCTAGAGCAAAACAAATGTTTTCAGGACAGGACAGGACAGGACAGGACAAGACTGCTGTATTCATAAATTCACAGAAGCTATGGTTGCCTACACAAGATCAAACCAGTCAACATTCCAGCATGGAATGGGAGGTGGGAGCTGGGCTCATAAACCCACACACCTAACTGAGGAGCTACTAATAGTTGATGGTTTCTGGAGGAGGGAGAGTCAGTTTTCTTTAATGGTTTGTCTCTTTAAGGATGTATTCCTCGCTAGGTCTACCATACATCAGTGCATGGCCCTATATCCATGAGTATATGGGCAGCACAAATTGGACTCGATGGGTTATTAAAATACAAATAATAGGGAGACTGGAGAAATGACTCAGAGGTTAAGAGAACTGGTTGCTCTTGCAGAGGACCAGAGCTCTGTTCCCAGGACCCACATGACAGCTAACAAGTATCACTAACTCCAGTTCTAGGTGATCCAATGTTCTCTTCTGTTTCCATGGACTCTGCACACATATGATGCACTTACATTAATGCAGACAAAAGCTCTCATAAAAATGAAAATAAATAAATCCAAATTTTTTCAATGTTAATAATAAAGGACATGAAGTTTTGAAGGTATAGGAACACTGGGAATGGATCTGGGAGGAGTTACAAGAAGTAATAAAGCATTCAGATGACTAAAATACATTGTTAGACAAGGGCGAGGAAGACCAGTGTCTTAATTATCTGCCGCCTCCATTGTCAGACCATTGTTGGCTTTCAGGAAATGCCTAGTGTCCTAAAACTTACCAGAAATTCTGGTAGGTTAGATCAGGAGAGATTATAAATTCTTGATTTGAAAAAAAAATAGATACATTGTATGAAATTCTCAGTGAATAGAAATACTACATTATAAGAACAAAAAAACTAAAGATAAATAAAAATAAGGTGGAGAAAAACTGAAGTAAACACTTGATGTTTCCCTTCTAGCCTATGCACATACATCCATACACAGCATCTATATTTACAGATAAAAGGATATGAACACATACAGTATGTACAGGCATGCATCCTACTCATCTTCAGGCTGGTATGCACACACACACACACACACACACACACACACACACACACACAGGAAATAAAGTGAGGTTGCTTTCTTTGACTATTGATATTGCTTATGAGAAATGAAAAGGAATTATGAAGGAATAAAATAAAATAATTTAAAAAACAAAGTTCTAAAAGATTTATTTGCTATGTGCATGTGTGCATGCCTAAGTTTATGTGCACCACATAAGTACAATGCCCATGGAGACTGGAAGAGGGCATTAGCTGCCCTGGAACCGTAGTTAGAGATGCTTGCTAGTTGCTACATCCCAGCACCAGCTGGGAACTAAATCCAGGTCCTCTGCAAGAGCAGCAAATGCTCTTAATTACTGAGCCATCTGTCCAGTTCCTGAACAAATTATTTCTAAGAAGAAATAATACACATATGAGTTATGATTATCCTGATCTGATCACTTCATATTGTACACATATATTAAAAATCATACTGTAACCCCAAAATAAGCATATATGTGTCAACTAGAAAGCAAAAAAAATAATAAAAATGGGCAAAAATTAATATCAAATCACATACCTACTTCTTTTAGAATAAGTGGAAAACCCTTGATGTCATATATAAAGTCAAAGTTAAGTTTCTCACTTTCATTCACTAGCGTGAGCCACCTTAGCTAAATTCTTCCATTTCTCCCTTCTGCCAGAGATGTGCCAGGCATACTTTATCTTCCAATTCAGAACCGGGATGCTTCCTCTACACAGGATGCTCTGAATCCTGGCTCTTTTCACCCTCCAGGTCTCAGTTTAAAATATTGCCTGCCTAAAAAGGTTTTCTTCTTAATCTGCCCCATGCATCACCACCATTAATTTCTTTTGCAACAACCTTCTTAATCTCCTTCATAATACTTTCAAAAATCTGTAATTATTTAATTACTTTATTCACTTTTTAATTGTGTTTCTTTCTTGGCTAAAAGCTCCTTGAGGCAGGGTATTGCCTGCTCTGTTTATCTTACAGTCCCCAAGCCTAACACAGCATCAAGCCCATAGGAAATAATAAGTAAATAAGCAGACAGAGCCATTTCACTTGTATCATCATTTACTGCAATCATTTCTATTACTCTTCATTCACTGCTGTCCCCATTGCCTACTCAAAATAAGCATTTAAAAGGTGTTTTATATTTGATTCTCTATCACTGTTGCCTTAAGTTAGAAAATAATAAAGTTGGAATTATTTCATTAATCTTTTGAGTACATGACTTTGCTTCTTCATAATAAAAGGCCATGGGCCCCCTCCCCACTGAGCTCATATAATGAAAATGCACTCTACTCTTAATCCATCTCTCAGCCACCTCAACAGGTGATTCCCACAGTCTTTCAGGGGCATAGGCAGATGGACAGACATCTCACTATCTGACAGGTGTACAGTGGGTCATAATGCCGCCTCAATTGCAATGGAAGGGAAAAGGGTCTTCAAATATGACATACTAGGAGCTGGAGAGATGGCTCAGCAGTTAAGAGCACTGACTGCTCTTGCAAAGGATCTGGGTTTGATTCCCAGCACCCACATGGTGGCTAAAAACTGTCCATAACTCCAGTTCCAGGAGAATTCAACACCCTCTTCTGACCTCTATGGACATTGCATGACACAGGTACACATAAATAAAATAAATATGACTTTTTTTCTTTTATCCATGAATATCACATCATACTTTTCCTCCCATTTCATTGTTCAGAACTAGTGATGCTGGCCCAGTCTAGTTGCAAGGGAATCTGTAACTAAAAGACCAGGGAAGCATTCCTGTGTCTGTTATTCCTGCTGCTCCATCAAAATGGTATGATTTCTAAATTTAAAATTTCTCAGAATTCTTTGTAGTTTTCATTTATCTACTTGCTGTATATGTGAATGTATGCATTTGCATAATGTTCAGCTTAAATAATAGTACTAGCGTGTGCATTGTATCTAGGCCACATTACAGTGATGTTTAAAGAAAAGAACAGCCTGACTCAGCATTCATTTTAAGGCCAAGAATGGACCCAAACTGCTGAGAGTCTATTCCTTCAGATTTCTTTCAGAACTGTGCTCCCATGCTAAGGCTTCAGTCATTCTTTTATTAAAATGATATATCCAGCATGAAATGGGGAAGTAGAAGTCAGGACTGATCCTTATCAGAAAACCTTACTCTTTGATCCCATACACATACACACACCTTGTTTCTCAATTTTGCTCATTGTTTGAAATGAGAAAAGCACATTACTTTCAGTACTTTGATATGTAAAGCATGCACTTACATATTTATACACTACCCTGGGCAAAGAGAAAGGAAGGGTCCTGAGGGATTAAGGTCATATGCCCAGGTCACAAGAAGACATGGCTCAGTGAGCTTGTTTACATTATAAACAGTAACTTTTTGGTTGTAAGGTTAGGTAAAAGTTTTTAGTTCAGATTATGTACATTTTGTAAAAGTCATTCCTACAAGTGTGGAATGTAATTGAATTTAGGAAAATTTTTCTAGACATGAGCAGTTAATATGTATATTACACATGAACAAAATCTTGAAAGATCATGTTTTAGAGCATGTGTAAGTTACTGTCTTAAAAACTATACTATACCATTTGGTAGAAAAAAAAGAAATAAAGAAAATCAAGAGTTACAAAAATAAGTATTACCTTAAGTGTATTTGTTTTTTCAATCTGACAAAAACATACATGCATAAACATATAAAAGAATAATTGCAATGGATCCCCATTTCTCTGCACAACAAAAACTTCCATAACTCTCCAAGTCATCCATCAGTTAACAGTACCTTATCTATGTTTTTAAAAATAAATCTTTAATTTGTTTAATTATCAATTAAATGCTATTAATATAAATTCTGCTAATTAATTTATTCATTTATTTATAATTGATTAATTTAAAATAAATTAATAATTTGCTTCCTAAGACTCTATCCCCAAAGTGAATGTAGCAAAAGCATGAAAGGACATCATGTTCAAGACTATTGACTGCAGGACTATGTCCAAAGCCAAAAACATAAAACAAGAGTACCACTCAATTAACAGAGGGGACTGAAAAAAGTATGCACAATACAACATAGTGGTACAACTATGAACAGATTAAGGCAATGTTTATCCTCTGGGGAATATCTACAGCATAGAGTTAAAAAAAGCTAAAAGGATAAATGCGAGTTTACTGTACGACCACTTGCATGGGGAGACATTGATATTTAGATTGAGCATATGAAATTCTTATTAGATTAAAAAACTGTCAAATGTTGACAATTTCATATGATTCTCTTTAATTTGTATATATTAGTCTACATTCTTTAAAGAATGATATGGCATTTTAAAATCTCGAATTAAGTATGGAAAAGACAGATGGGGTAGTTACTTTTTTCATTGTTATTACAAAATAACAAAGGTGACTTAAGGGAGAAAGGATTTATTTTATCTCACGGTTTCAAAGAGTTTCAGTCCATCAGGGCAGAGCAGCTACATGGTGGTTGATTACATGGCAGCCAACCAGGAAGCAGAGCAGGAGACTAAGTAGGACCAGGCTATACTACTCTGTGGCCACTGGGTCCTAGGTCTACCTCTCATAGGGAGGCTCTATATCTAGAACATTCTCCAACCTCTAAAAACAGCACTACCAGTGGGAACGACACATTCAAACCATGAACCTGTGAGGAACATTGCAGACTCAAACTGTGAGAACAGGTGATACTGAACAAATAAATCAGTAAAGAACATAGATGGGTTTTAACGTTTCTATTAATTTATTCTTCAATTTCATACATGTGTATAATATACTGTGGTCACACTCCTCCCTCCACTCTTTCTTGTTCTCCTCCTACTCCCACCCCCAGCCCCTCTCCTACCAAATCCACATTCCATTTTCATGCTTTTTTGTTTTGTTTTTGCTTTTGCTTTGTGACTCATGGGTTTAACTGGCGCCACTTTTGTGAGCATGGGTGTAATGCTATCCACTTGAGCATGAGCAGATCACAAGTGACCATATCATTGAAGATAACAATTTCCTGTTCTCGATCACACCTAGACTGCCTTTAGCTACCCAGGCAGGGCTGGGTGCCATGACTTCTTCCCCATCTATGACTGAATGTTTGCTGACTCACACTTGTACAGGTCCTAAGCAGGCAACTACAGCAGTTGAAAGTTCATGAGCTCCATGGCTATGTCATGAACATGTGACAGCATTTCACAACTCCCTTCCCTATCATCGGGCTCTTACATTCCCATGATGTTCTCTGAACCTAGATATGGGTGTTTCTTTAATACTGAGCACTCAACAGTCACTTATTCTCAGATTCTTGGACAGTCAACAATCTCTGCATTAACTGTAAATTGAAGTTTCATTGACTAAAGCTGAAGACAGCTTAGTCTATGGGTAAAAATATAAAATTTGAGGCAGTTGACAACATGTCTATTTAGCAAAACAAAGGTAGTTGATTTACCTTAGTGCCTATGGACCATGGGTCCTTAAAAGGGTCTGCAGTGCTAGGAATGAGCTTTCTCCTATGTAGCAAGTCTCAGATTCAGTCAGAAGTTAGCTGGTTACTCCCCAGAACGAGCATGCCACACTCATTCCAGTGAACACCTCTTGCCTGGCAAGTTGGTATCATGGCATGTAATATCTAAAGCTGAAGAAGTTTGACTTTTTAAAATATATTGGCTTTATAAGTTTAATGTTGAAAACATAAAAATACTTTAGATAATTGTAAAAATTTAAGAAGCTGTTCCTAAAACTCCAAAATGAAATGAGTCGAAATGTATTTCACTTAGTAAATAACTATTAAAAATTATTTAGAATTACATAAAAATGCAATGTTTTAGTGCAAGTTCTCCAACAGGACCTAGAGGAAAAACCTACAAATATCTTAGACTATTTCACGGATTATATTTCTGTTGGCACTGTGGGTGCTATTCTGAGATAGCTTTGTATATAATATGAAATAAATCAATGAACAGTTACATTGGTGTCATTAAGAACTAGGATTTTGTTTGTTTTTGAGACAGGGTCTCCCTGTAGATCCATCTGGCCTAGAACTCCCTACATAGATCAGGCTGGCCTTGGTTTCTTAGAGCCTGCCCTTGCCTCCCTAGTGGTGGGATTAAAGGCATGCACCATAACACCCAGCAAGATCTAAGATTTTTAGCACAAGAGGAAAGAAGTTATAAAGATGTAGGATCAACGTTACATAACTATTTAATATTTTTGAATTTGAATTATATAAGCAATGGTGTGAATTCAGAATGTGTTATTTCTTGGAAACAGATTAACAAAACTGCATTTCCTATCTGCCAACAGAAATGCCTTAGGGATGATGACAGATTCAATAGTTACCAGCATCCATATAGCATCCGCACTGTGCACACTTACACTAGTTCTTTCTAAAAAGAGCCAGAGATTCTTGACTCCAAGTCCAGGAAAGAAAATGTTCAAGATAAGTCTGGAACTTATTGTCATGCAAAAGCAAAAATCTGTCAAAGGTTAGTAATGTCCAGCACAAAGAAGGTTCTGGAGGTAATTAGGTTCTTACTGGCACAAAGGAGAGGGGACTCCTGGCATTTATCCTGCCTTTCTTTAAATAAATACAACTCAGGGTAAGCAATTATGCTGGGTGGGAAAATTCTTGATGAAAGAATTCCAAAAGTGGAGAGGGTTAGAATATTATCATTTTACTATCCTGGAAAAGTTCATGGATCTTAAAAAAGTTGGCATCAATTACTACAATTGCAAGAAGAGTTTCAGTCAGTCAGATGCTATGTAACTCCTGAGGAAGTACTGCCTCAGAAGTAGTCTCATAATTCATTCGGATTCGACAGTCACTACACAGGAAATACCTAAGAGGACATCACGAAGATGCAAACTGCAAAACCCAGACCACAGGAAATTCTAAAGGGAAAACTCATCTGGTTACTTCAACAAACAAATGCCAGGGGAGGGAAACAAGACATGGAATCCACCGGTTTAAAGAGGTCTAAGAGATTATATTAGTTACAGGGAGACCCTGTCTCAAAAATGGAGGGGGGCAGGGCAGGGAGGCAGGGAGGGAGGGGAGGGGAGGTGAGGGGAGGAGAGGAGAGGAGAGGAGAGGAGAGGAGAGGAGAGGAAAGATTATATTAGTTACTTTTCTATTGCTGTGATAGAACACCATGACCAAGGCAAGTTACAGAAAGAAGAGTTTATTTATTTGGGCTCACAGTACCATAGGGTTAAGAGTCCATTATAGTGGAGAGGCATTGGGACAGCAGTGGCCAGGGCAGAAAGCTGAGGGTCCACATCTTGAAGGCCTTACAGGAAGCAAAGAGAGCAATTGGAAATGAGCAGAGGCAATGAACTCTCAAAGCCTGTCCCTTGTGATGTACTTGCTCTAGCAAGGCCACACCTCCTAAACCTTCCTCACCAGTTGGAGATCATATACCGAGTAGTCACATACTTGAGCCTATGGGGGACATTTCTCATCCAAATCACCACAGAGACATACCAAATAATTCCTCTTTATGGACTTGTACAGTTCTCAATTCAAACAGAGAAAGTAAAGAATAAAAGACATCATTTATGAGATAATGACCAGAGAAATGTGAACATTATTGATATTCAATTATTGCATTATTGCTTGATATTTTTAAGACTCCTGCATATTTTCCTTTGTCAAAAAATGGAATATTCTAAATAGCGCCCTTCCTGTGACTCTCTAAGGGAAATGGTTGCTTCCTTAATCGCTGTACCAAGACCCTGCTTCTCAAAAGTTTTCTCTAACTTATGTCATCACATCAAATATTCAGCACAATCTGGTCTTCATAACCTTCCATGCCATACATGGGGACAGGGGCAGAAAGCAAACTAAACCTTTTACTACTTACTGGGTTGGTATTTCTGGAACATAGAAGAAGCCATTCCTCTTCAACAGCTCACACCCCAGGCCTTCCACTGTCTCTCTACATTCTCCAGCCTACACTGCCAGGCCCAGAAGTGTAGATGCTCAAAACCAGCAAACGTGTAGAATCTTGTGTCAGTCCTTCCAGAAAATGAAAAATAATGCCTTTTGACATTGTTTCTAGAACTGTAATGTGAAAAATGATACTATCCGAAATTCTTTTTCTGACATGACAATAGATTATTTTAATATCAAAACATCCTTCCCTGTAAGTGTAGGCAGACTATGGACTACAGGGGTTTTAATCAATATCAACAAAACACTTTTCTATTTGACATGTTCTGAATTTTGTTCTTTGGAGGGGTGGGATATGAAGGTACGTGCACACAGTGTCCAATAGCATCAATACTTGTCTGAGTTAGAATCATAGCCCTATGTATAAGGAGAACGATGTATAAAACAGCATAAAACAGTACTCATTTTGTTTTAAAATTAGACTAATATATATTGTTCTCAGAACTGGACTTGTTCTCAAAACTAAAACATTTTTCTTTGTGATTTAATAAACTGCTCCTAGCTGACACCCATTTGACATGGTGATAGAGATGTCAGACTGGTGAAAGGTGTGCAGCCTGACTTAAAACAAAACCTTGTGCCTTTTTAAAGCACAATAAAATGTATTTTACATGCAAAAACTTTTTGGAAAAGTTTTCACATTGGGCTATGGTATCATCAAATATTTCAGAATATCTGAATTATCTGAAAATAATTGGGCCAGACTGCCAGTTACAACATGGGAAAATCAGTTCACATGCTAAATTGGGGAAAAGGAAAGAGGAAAGTTAGAACAGGTGTGAGAAACTAAGATTAGCTGAGTAGTAAGAATGAAATACAAGTTAAAGGTGGAGTTGGGACAAACAGGTGGGACGAGAGTTAAGAAGTGAGCATTGTTGAATAGCCAGAGAAAGAGCAGCATCAAAACCAAAATCATGAGAAATAAAGGGATGGAAGAAACAACAGAGATCATAGGCTTGTGTAGGAGGCTCCCCACAAGCACCGGCTCATTGATAGCCGAAAGCTATCATTCAAAGCTTTACTTGCCTTAGAAGATTATCAGTTCCAGGTAGTCAGGACAATTTATATTGTTGTTTATTATATGTATTGGCAATGGAAAAGCTTAGCAGCACCGTAGCATGGGTTTTGGGTAAGCACTGAATGGAGCAAGTATTAAGCATTTAGCGCAGTATTTCTTGAGATAGGGTCAGTCTCCTTGTAGCCACAGCTGGCCTGGAACTCATTATGTAGAGCAGGCTGGCCTCAATCTCACAGAGATCTACTTGCCTGTGCCTCCCAAGTGCTGGGACAAAAGACATGTACCACCATGCCAGGCCTAGCAAATTACTTCTTAAATGTTACCTAAAGAAATCACAACCAGTGTTTAAAGGAGCTTGTGCTCGTAAATTATATATTATTGAAGACAGTCTCTAGATGCTGTCATTTCTACATCCTCAAGGGCTCCAAATGGATTCCTCCTTACTATTGCCAGTGAAATGACCTGTGTTTCAGCTAGTGGTTTTCAGAGTATTAACCAGAGATTTCAGGGTACTCCAGACCATTTCAAAGGATTAATGAGGTCAAAGCCATTTACATATCTATATTTGCCTATTTCATTCTTATTCTCTCTCAAATATTCAGCAGAATTTTCCAGAAGTTCATGACCCAGGATGAAATAATCACCTTGATAATTCATTGATGTTTTGGAGTTTTCTTGTATCTTAGGTTTTTACCACTTTTCCTTTCTAATATGGCTTTTTAAACTCGATAAATATAGACCAGTTACTCAAAGGTCTTTAAAGTCCTCAATTTTTAAAAGTGTAAAGGGGCCCAAAGCCCAAAATGGTACTGAAAAAGTAGCCCTGTGTTGTTGTTGCCTGCCTTAGTGGGCTAGCTACTTGAGGACTCTCCATTGGGGACAGGGGGAGAGTAGGCATGAAATCAATGGTGCAGATTTTGGGAGACTCACTCGGCAGTTAGAAAGCAAGCTCGTTTATTGTGCCGTTAGGGATTTCTTTTATACCCCCCGCCCGATCCTCATTGGTTCATTTGGTTATGTGTCTCCTCTTCATTGGTGCAGCACACTGTCTGTTTGCTTCATTTGATGTTGTGCTTTATGGCAGGCTTTAGGTTAGCCTGAATAACGGAAGTATTTACCCGCCCATTTCCCCACAGCCCTGTAAGCCAATACCTTTGGTGTCCTTCATAATTACCCCTTAATGATTTCTGCTTCTTAATTTCTCTGAATAACTAATTTAAAAGGTAAATCTGATTATATTGAGTCATATATATGTATGTATGTATGTATGTATGTATGTATATCCATCCTGTAGCCTGCAAGACTGAGATATAGTACAGCACCATGGAATGAACCTTTGTACTCACCTGAGACTGAATTCAAATTCCACACATTTCAGTCCCTGCAAGTTGCCTCCCTCTGTCTCTCTCAGATCTTGAGTTTTAACTGAGGGTATGATGGCTAATCTTGGTTGTCAACTTAACTGAATCTGGAATCAACTAAAAGGCAAGCCACAAGACAATTCTGTAAGGAATATTTTTTAATTAATTAATTAATTTATTTATTTATTTTATGTGTATGAGTGTTCTGTCTGCATGTATGTAAGTGTACTGATGTATGCAATGCCCATGGAGACCAGAAGAGGGTTGGATCCCCTAGAACTGGAGTTTAGAATGGTTGTTCACTGCCATGTGGTTGCTGGGAACCAAACCCAGGTCCTCTGCAAGAGCAACCATTGTTCTTAACCACTGAATATCTCTCTAGGCCCCTGAAGGACTTTATTGACCAGATTATTTGAAGTGAAATGGCCCATCCCAAAAGTTGATGCCACCTTCTGATGGTGGTCTGAGTAAAAGAACATGGAATAAGGAAGCTGCTTTTGGCCAGCTTGTCTTCACTCTGCTAGCATGTCCATCTATCCTGCTGCTGCCACTGCTGCGTTCCTTCCTTGACACTAAACCTGGCTTCTTTGGGTTTCTGTCATGGACTGAAGACCAGCTGCTCTCCATGAATCTTCAGGGCCTTCGGCTTCAGATTGGACCATCAAGACATTCAGCCTCATGGACTCAGCCACCACCAGGTTCTAGGCCTTTCCACTATGAGACAGTCATTGTTGGTCTACCTGGAAAGTATTGTGTAGCCCAATCTAATAAATTACCTTTAAATATATAGTCTATAAATTCTGTTCCTTTAGCAAATCATGACTATTATAAAGGGTTAATGTGCTCAATGGGCACTGTCACTATGTGGTTACTTGACAGTGGACATAGAGAGGAGAACAGAACTGATAATATGCAACTTCCAGGTCAAGTAAGTCAGTGAGTAAGGTGGCTGTCTTCTATTTTTCTCTCTTGTCTGCAAGTTTCTTGGTGAGTACAGTGCTCAGCCAACTTTACCATATGGTGGAAGACCATGCCTGGTTGCTCTATATTGTCAATAGTCTATAGTTTTTCATGGGGAAAAAAAGAAAAAGAAAAATGAAAAACTTCAATCTTGAGTCAGTTTTGACCAAGCATAGGAGGGGCTGAATGTTGCCTTAACTAAGTTCCTAAAAGAAAATAGCTCCACATTTTTATGTCCCATTACTAGGATCCCATTAACCCAGCCTTATTCTGAAAAATCTTTCATATTTTCTCCGTATTCTTTCATTTAATGTTTATGTAGGCACTGTACATAAATATTTAGACAGCATTCAACACATCTATCAATACTATGGGGTTCACAAATGAAGAAAATGGTACCTAAATAATCAAGCAGTCAAGGTGACAGGAAATCCAGAGGTCAAGAGCTAAGACCCCAACACAAAGTCTGGGACTCTGTGAAGGCAGCAGTACCCAAGCGCCAGGGGTCCAGGTTTATTGGGGGAGCGAAGGTAAGAAAGTGGGACATTTGTCTCTCTAGCTCAGGTGTGAGCATGGAATGAGGTTTGTAGATAGGAGTGTGTGAATGTCACTAAAGTAACATAAGCAAATCTTACATTAAACCCAGGTTATTCTAGAATCCAGGGTGAAACAGGATGCACATGCAAGTGGTGGGGTGAGTGACCATAGCTCATAAAGAGGTGAGATGCCCAGAGAAGAAAACTTTGTTCTGAAATAGCAGAGGATTGTGTGTGTGACACTAAAATTACACATTTCATAAACATACAAATCCAAATGAAAAGGCACATATTTTCCCAACCAACTTTTTGTTGAAAATGTGAATATGTACTAGATTCCTGTATTTGAAGGTATATATTATTAAATTTATTATGAAAATAAATATAAAGTTTATATTTTTAATTGATTATTTTACAATTTTCATACCATATAGTTTGATGGTACTTAGATCCCCCTCCCCTGCCTGCAGCTTCCCCCACATCCCCCACCCAATTTAATGCACTCTCATACACACACACACACACACACACACACACACACAATGGCCTTTAGAGTATGATTCATGTCCCCAAATGCCCCTCAGTGTGGGTCCATCCACTGAGCCTACCAAGAGTCCCATCCCAGTAAGATACCGTCTTTCCCCTTCCCAGCAGTCATCAATTGCCAACAGTTCCTTAACTTGGGTGGGGATTTATTTCCCCACTTCCTCATGTCTCTATTGGGATTTCTGTGTTTAAAGTGAACATATAAAGTTTCTGTTTTGTGGCTCACACTGGTCAGCTACCATAGATTTTTCATATGGATATTCTAGAATCTTACCCCCTTCACAATATTATACTTCAGCTTTATAAAGAATAATTTCATGATGTCTTTATTCAAATGTAATAATGGGAGCTTTATTTTTCTAAGATGCTGAATAGTTTTAAGTGTTTGACTTTACCTATGGTGAAATGTCATTTCAATTGTTTATTCCATTTCAGTTTCTTAGGGAAAAGAATATTTTTGAAAGAAATGAAATTAATAAATTCATTTATTTCTCACAGCTGAGATTATTTGCTCTGTTTTCTCCATGGTATAGTGTACTGATTAGAGTTTGGATCAGGAAAATGGAGAGTGCAGGTATGTTGAATGAGAAAGTGATTCACTAATTTGATTCACTAGGCCTTAATATAAGGCCTATTGACAGAATGCATGAAATCTGGTGGGGAGGGTCTATGGGAGGGGCAGATGGGGGAGGGGTATAAAGATGATTAAAATTTTTGTATGAAATATCCAAAAACGCAAAAAGAAAGAAATTCCAACAGAACTGCTAATACCAAAATAGACTACAGAGAATTCTTCCTGTAAATTCTCCTAAAGACGTCTGTATTAGAGTTCTCCAAAGAAACAGAACTGGTAGAATGAATACATATGTACAGAGACTTATCAGCTTAGCTCACAAGATAGAGTCTGAGTAGTCCAACAATGGCTGCACCACACTGGAGAGGCTGAGAATCCATAGTCGCTCAGTCCACGAGGCTGGATGTCTCAGTCCCAATCTGGCGCTGAAGGTCTGACAAATTCCAAAAGATCAGCTAGTCTTCAGTCTACAGCAGCAAGAGGAACTCACCAGCGAGAGAGAAGGCAAGCAGCAAGAAGCCTGGCATTTCTTCTGCCTTGGCCTTTTATATGGGCTGCCATCAGAAAGTAACACCCACATTTAGGGTGTGTCTTCCAGCTTCAGATGATCCAATCCAGAAGATCTCCCTCATTTCAGTTAATCCCAGATCCAGTCAAGTTGACACCCAGGATTAGCCATCACAACATCCAAATAAGTATGTTAAAAACAACAAAAAAATATCAAATATACTTTGGAAAAGGCCTGTTTTCAGTAAGAAAAAAAAATGTTTAGCATAATTGGAAGCCCATAGACCTGTATGGAGGTGGGAAGAGTGCAGGCAAGGAAGGCTTCTTTAGGGAAATCTGGATATGCTAAGACTGTAAGAAAAGCACTGATAGCCTCAGATATCTAAGGCACCAAAGTCACTGGCACTTTGCTAAAGCAGTGCCATTTGCTAACATCAGAAGTCTGTGTGGTGCTGGAGAATTGTGGCTTCTCTTCTTCTTCCTTTCAAAGCTCCAGTGGGTGCCACTCATCAGTGTACCTAACTAGAATCCTGCTGTCAAGAGAATCCGTGTGGTGTACTTGGAGGCTTTACATCTCTGAGGTGCCACAGGGAATCTAGGAGGACTTAAACCCATGTCCATGTGGCTTTCATGAATGATACTGTGTAAGGTTCCTAGAGTAGAAGATGTGAGTTAAAAGCTGAAGAATTTTCATGATTAACAATCTGGGAAGTTAATTTTGAAATTAAGTTCAATTTAGAAAAACTAAATGTTTAGCATCTCTGAATTCATAGTTTCATAACAGCTTCTAAACTATTATCTTCAAAATCACCAAGAAAGTTACCAGCTGTACCCATCTGTGCTGACTCTCACTTTCTTGAAAGCAGAGTAAGAGGTCTGCACATGTCAGATGTGAGGATTAGAAAGTGTTTAATTTCAAACCTTGTTAAATACAGGAAATGATTCATGCATAGATACCTAAGAACGCTTGAAATGTGAAAATAATACAATGTTAACAATGTTAATGTCATGTGGTATTTGACTAGAACCTTACATTATTTTATTTCACAAATAAACTTTTTATACTGAAAGAAAGTATGAAGAGAACATAAACTGTGTCCATTCCAATTCCTTCTGTCAACTGACTCTGCTCACCTTGCTCATCTGG
>NW_008333311.1:4880396-4885403 GCF_000622305.1 Nannospalax galili | reverse complement strand
TTTGTGGGGGGCTGTGAGATTTTAAAGCCTCGCCCCCCCTCTCTCTCTCTCTCTCTCTCTCTCTCTCTCTCTCTCTCTCTCTCTGTTTCCTGCAGGATCTACAGTAGAAAGACTTCCTGGATTATTTTTCTATTGGTTTAAGTACCTTTCTTCATTTAAGGAATAAAAATCCCATACACAATTTTCAAATAGGGGGAGTTGGAATGGCTTGAAATACAAAACACATTAACCAGGAAAGAAAAACAACTGGGATTCTATACTATTAAATTAAATATATGTTCTATTCATTAATGCCCTGTTAAAATAGAAATCAGTGTGTTATTTTTAATGAAAATATAATTTTCTTTTGGGTAAAGACGCCCTAGACTCACTGTTTCAGTTTCCACCTCTCAGATTGATTTTTTACAGAAGTCAGTGGCAACTCTAAGCCATAGGGCTTTCAGTGTAATTACATATGATTCTAGGACATTATATTAATGTTGTACAGTAATGACTACAGATCTACTTTGCATTTTTATTTCCAGAATAGCAACTTTTGGTGGAAGACACTGAATTTGTGGTAATAGAAGACTGGTGTTTTTAAGGTATGTTTTAAAAGGATAATTCCTCATGACTTGACACAATACTATTGTGAGGTTATATCCTTTCATTTCAGTATGTCAATGTTAGCACATTTTATAATTTGTTTAAGCCGAGTTTGGTGGTTGCTTGTTAAAAATGTTATGGATAAATGCCTCACATACTTTCCTTTGGTATATTTCTTTTAAAAGTCATAAATAAGTGTAATTATCTATAGTAATAATATTTCTTGGCATTACTGGATTGTTAATATTCATATTTAATATAATCTCCAAGATAAAAAGATGAGTAAAATTAGGATATACTATATGTTCTGATTCATTTTATTATTTTCTCAGATATAAATGTTTATTCAGGTTCATTGTAGAAAACACATTTTAAATTTTAAAATTCAAGCTACATATAATTCTACTATTCACAAACATCATTGTGTAGAAATAGACCCTTACTTTTGCATTTATCTGTATGCTGGGATACATGTCCAAATATCCTTGAAAAGGGGAGTAGGAATGTATATTCTGCTAAGAGCTCAGATTAGAGACAATGTTAGCTATTAACTTTTAATTACCATTTAAGCATATGATTTAATTCACATTTGGTATTAAAAAAGTAAAAGCTGTGCCAAGCGTTGGTAGCACACACCTGTAATCTCAGTACTCAGTACCTGGGAGGCTAAGGTAGAAGGATCACTGTGAGTTCAAAGGATCACTGTGAGTTCAAAGTCAGCCTGGGCTACACAATGAATTGAAAGTCAACTTAGCATACATAGTGAAACCTGGCATCATGAAATCAAAGCCAACAAATAAAAATGAACGGAGAGATGAATACTATATGCACTATTCAAAGTGCTGAGAATAAGCTACCATGAGTACTCAGCCACAGACAGGGTAACGGTATCAACGACCCTCAAGATCCAGGGAACATTGCTGAAGAGGGGGCAGAAAATATGTAAGAGCCAGAAGACGGGGCAGAGTGCTGTGAAATGCTGTCCTCTGGACACGTCATAGCTGTTGCATGCATCAACTCGCAGCTGTAGTTACCTGTATAAGACCTGAATGAGATCAAGCCAGTTAATTAATTCTAGCATAGAAAAGAAAGCGATTCCAGAGACCCTACCCCTAGCTGAGGCGCTATTAGCAGTTGATGGCTTCTGGGGGAGGGAGAATCACTTTTCTCTGTGGGTAACTACTGGTAGATTGCCCACGTCCCAGTGGGTGATCCCCACACCCTCCTGTATATGGGCAGAATTGGACTCTGTGGGTTATAGAGAAACAAAGGAAAGGAATTTGGGTGGGAGAGATGTATTGAGGGCAGTGGAAGAGAGAGAGTAGGGAAAAATATGATCGAGATACATTTTGTTTATGTACAAAAATTTTAAAGAATAATGGGGTTTCTTTGGGGGTGTGCTGATTGTTTTTGACAGGGTCTCCTTAATCACAGCCTGCCTGAATGTCACAATGTGAACCAGGGTGGCCTCCATCCCCAGAAATCCACCTCCCTCTGCCTACCAAGGACTGGGATTAAAAGAGTTTACCTCCACATCCAGCATTAAAGAACAAAGTTTTAAAAATAATAAAAACTAGAGGACTAGAGGACCAACCCACACGGTGGAATGAGAAAAACAAGCTCTTATTCTCAGGTTTGGTAGCAATTGTCTTTACACCTGAGCCATCAGGCTGGCCACTCTTTCAATATTTAATAGAGTACAAGCAACCTGTAAAAGAATTAACTTAAAACTATTCTTTTGTTCTTTTGTGATAAAGAGGAATACTTCTTTAACTTTTAGTTAACTAAAACTATAGGATGTGGAAGTCCACTGCCTTATTCCTAAAGAAGAAAGAAGACATCTCTGAATTAGACCACCACCTAGTGCATAGATTTCTAACCCAGTGTCTTTCTCTGTGCTCTTTTGATCCTATACATACTGTGTACACTGAAAACTGCAAGATACCAATTTGAGATGGAGAGTGTGCTCTGACTTTCTCAGAACTGGTTTTTAATAGACCCATTTCCTCCCACCATACTCCATCTTCCAGGAAAGAAGGAAAGAAGCAACCTATATGAATCTCCAATTCAGGTATGAAGTCTAGGAAATAAGTATTATTCAATCTACTTCATTTGTTCCAGAAATTAAATAAGTGACATTCTCTGTATACATTGTTTTGATTTGTTAGAATTCAAAATTAATCTCAATAAAAATGTCCACAAATTTTCACTCTAAAATAATAATAATAATAATAATAAAGAACAGACAGATTGATTTTATTGCCTTACAGATAGCCTAATGCTTTTCTAGATCTGTGTTTTGTTGACAAGATGGGTTATAGACAATGGTTTGCAAATATTAAGCCTGTACTGTACCCTTAGCGGATAGGCCCATTTTGTCATTTTATCATAGTGTATAGCCCTTTTTAGATAATTCTGAATTGTTTGTTAATATTTATGTTTTGTGCCTATATTTATGAATATGTACTCTACAGTTTGTTTTGCTTCTGCCACTGTCTTTGATTATCAGATTAATACTATCTCATAACATCAGTTGGGATATGCCCCCAACTATTCTGAAAGAGATTAATAGCTTTTGAAAATATATCTCCTGAAAGAGATTATAAAGGAATGTTGATGCCTCAGAAATGTGCAGTGGAGTTCTCCAGTGAAACTATTTGGTCACTGAAAACTCTTTTCAAGAGTTTTTCAATTACAAATTTAATTTCTTTAATAGTTATATGGATAGTCAAAATATCAATTTCACTGAAAACTCTTTTCAAGAGCTTTTCAATTACAAATTTAATTTCTTTAATAGTTATATGGATAGTCAAAATATCAATTTCATCTTGTTGAATTTTTCTGTCAGTTTGTGTTTTTTAAGGAATTGGTCCATTTAAAATCAAATTCAAGAAGTTGTTGAATTAATGAGAATGAAATAGTTCATAGAACTCCCTCATTGTCTTTTTAATAGTTGTAAGAATCATTCATGATTTTTTTATGAGATTGATGTGCTGCCTACTGAAAGAAAGAAGCACCTCATTCATGGTCTTTTTAAATGAAATAAATTTAAGCATATTTTGTAAAAACAAACAACAGGTCTGAATGGCATAGCCTGAAGAGTTTTGACATATGTATACACCCATATCACCATTACCCAAATCAAAATGAAAGCTGTTTCTACTACTCCTTAAAGTCTTTGACCACCTATCTGGTCAGTCCATAGACCTAATTATTAAATAATCATTTTTATGATTTCTATCATTCTAGAAAAGTTGTAGAAGCCAGAATTCTCAAGAGATAACAACAAGAGGGAGAGAGAGAGAGAGGGAGAGAGAATATAGATGATTGATAGAAGACAGATGATGATAGAGAGACAGATAGATGATAGACAGATAAATATAGAAAGATAGATGATAGATGATAAAGAATAGATGAATAATTGATTGATACATAACAGATAATTGATGATGCTAGATTGATTGATAAGTGACAAACAGGCAGATGTCAGATAGATGACAGATATACATATAAGAGAAGATGTATTATGGTAATTAGCTCTTCAGACTGTTGAGGCTGGAAAGTCCCACAATCTATCAGCCAGTTAGAAAAGCAAGGAAGCGAGTGGTACAATTCAATCGGGTTCAGAGGCCTGAGGAGCAAGGTAGATCTTGCAGCTCTCAGTCCAAGATCAGAAGACCAAGAATTTGAGGGAGCTACTGGTATAAATCCAGTAATTTAAAAACTATACAGGTTGAGTGACTGCTGGTACAATTTCTAGAGTTCAAAGCCCAGAAGACCTGGAATTCTAATTTCAGAGATGACAGAATATGGGTGTCCAAACTCTAGTGAATATGGCAAATTATCCCTTGTTCTCAGTGTTTTATCTATTTGGACTCTTGGAGAATTAGATGACGCTTGAACACAGCCCGCAGATTTGAATGCAAATCTCTCCCAGAAACATTCCTGAAAACATACTCAGAAATAGTATTTTACTTTCTGTATGTCCCTTATCCTGCTCAAATTAACCCTGAAAATTAACTATCATATAAAAGGGGGTCATTTTACAACCCAGGAGAAAACTCGACTTGCACTTATTTTTGTAAATGAAGTTTAATGATAAGAAGTTGCAGTCGTTTCTGTGGGGTATTAGGCATTGGTGCTTTCATGCTGAAGGGCAGAAGTGAAGCTGACTGGGGTGCTTAAGTCAGAGACATTGGACTGGGGGTCTAGTTCAATTGGTAGAATGTTTAGTTGAAATGCCTGAAGCCCTAGGTTCAATCTCCAGCACCACAGAAATTAGGCATGGTGGAGCATACTTGCAATCCCAGCACTCAGAAGGTATAGGCAGAAGGATTAAAAGTTCAAGATCATCTTTAGCTATATAGCAAGTTCAAAGCCAGCCTGCACTGCCTGAAGCTTCTCTCTCTCTCTCTATCTCTC
>NW_008333311.1:4862916-4880340 GCF_000622305.1 Nannospalax galili | reverse complement strand
GAGTCATATATATATGACTTCTCTTAGGAAGTCAATGTCAGTCTATCCACATGTCATAAAGACAAGAAAAGCCAGCTTTTGTCCCCAAGAAATATTTGATTTTCACAATTTAAGCTTATATATTCACATCTCAATGGAGGATGAACTTGGGAATCATTTGTTTTCAGGTCAAAGGATGCTAAATCAGAGATCTCCTTTTATTCCCAGTAAAGATTTATTTACATTAGAGCGATAAGCTGTGTTTCTCTCTTTCTCAGAAGAGGGGAGTTCTGTGGCATCTCCCACATAAACTAGCAGATTTACAATTCTGGAGCTCCTTTCCTACAGACATCTCAAATCAAAGTTATCTTCCAACTACTTTTCTTCTTCAAGATTTTCCAGCTATTTTAGGTCCTTTGCATTTCTATATGAATTTTAGAATCAGGCTGTCAACTTTTACAAAAAAGTGGTCTGCTGGTGTTCTGATTGAATCATTGATAAATTTGGATTTAATTAACATCTAAAAATACTGAGTTCTGCCATTTATGAAAATAACATATTTCTTCATTTGTCTAGATTTCTTTCATTTTTCTAAGATTAGTCGTTGTCACTTTATGACAAGGTTTATGTCATGAACCTTGTCATAAATTTGTTTGCAGCCTGGAGGCATCCACTCTGTGGTGAATTGTGTTTCCTTTACAGCAGCCATGATCAGGACTCCCTGGAGGCCCATCAGGGAAATCTATTTTTTCTGGAATGGGTGGAAACCTAACATTCCAAGACACCCAAAACATAAGAGTTAATCCAGTAGTGCCAGCCAGTCACCTGGCCAAGGAACCACCCCTGAGGAAGGAGGATTCACCATAAGCCATGCTAAAGAGATAGGAGGGATAATTACCCTCCTTTAATTGGACAATGCGCGTTTCCTTCCCAGAATTCCCTCCCCGCACTGCACTAGTTTACAGCGCTGCAGCCAGACAGCTTCTTAAGCCTGACCCTTTTTCTGAATTACTCAGAAAAGGGTAATTTTTCCTTTTCTCCTTTCCACCTCAGCTCTAAGCATGCTTCCCTTAACACGTTGGGCTTCACTCTTTTCTCTGCAGCTCCCCTCTCCACCATGTGGCTGCTCGTCCACCTTGCCACTCACCTCCACCGCAGCTTGACTCAAAGGGCATGACTCCTTCCCTTTCTTTACTCTGTCTTCCTCCTCTGGGCAGATACCGAGATTTACAGCTTGCCTACCCTGGGCTATTTCTTTTAAACTTTGATAAAATTGTCTCGGACCTTCCATTTGAGTCCACTCTTAAATTCTTTTATAACAAGACTAAGAATCCCAAGAAGGGGCTGGAGAGATGGCTCAGCAGTTAAGAACACTGGCTGTTCTTGCAGAAGACTGGGTTTGATTCCCAGCACCCACATGGCAGCTAACAACTGTCCATAACTCCAGTTCCAGGGGATCCGACAGCCTCTTCCGTCCTCTGCGGGCATTGCACAACATGGGTGCACTTACCTACAAGCAGGCAATACACTCATACAGCCTATAAAATAAAAATAATAAATTAAATAAAATAAAAAAAGAATCCCAAGAAGGGACCCTGATTCCCCAATAACATGAGGCAACTCTGTGGGTTTCCCAAAATTTTCTAGTAATAGTACCTAGCACTAGCATGAGCAAATCCCTGGGTTATTCCTCAGAACCACAAAAAAAAAAGAAAGAAATTGAATAAATAAAATTGTTCCCAAGAGTTTAATGGTTTAATGAGGTCTTATAATACTTTTTCCTGGTTGTTTCAAAAATGTTTGAAAAAAAAAAAAAGTCATTTCCTTCTAAGTACACATGCTTAATTTATGATGAGTTGCACCTAGAACATGCTTTTTGGTCTGCTAAGCATGGACTGGCTTTATAATCTACATGACCTTTGTATGAGTGTGGTCCAGCACTCAGTCAGTGTTCCACTTCTTACAACTTAGGTTTGGCTACATAGCATGCCAATCAAGTGTGTCCCCAGGAGTTAGAGGACAGGGGAGACCCTTCCTAAATTGTTGTAATATTTTTTCTGTATTTTGAGAATAACAATTTTTAGAGTTCCAAAATATTTCCAGCTCTCTAGATTTAAAAATTATTACAAGGTGCTTGATTTTGTTGTAAACAAACAGAAGCTTTCATTCATTCTGTAGCCCAGCGATTTTTCTGTTCGTTTTTAATTTTTGTTAACGTCTTCCTGTTAGATTCTGCTTTTATTAGTCACTTGTTATTCATTAAAAAATACTCAGTGTTAACCCCTGCTGGTATTGATAGTCCCTGGTTATAGTATCAGCAAAAAAAATACTCAGAGTTGACAGAGGGATTGCCATTTGGTTCTGAGTTGAGTGCAGATTCCTGGTTCCTAGTCTGCAAATGAGAAGACAAGAAATAAAGCAAAGATGTGTGCCACATACCCTTTTTTCAAAGCGAATTCTGCTGAGTCATATAGGCTGACCAGTGAGCTGCTTAGTGAATGATGTGCCCAAAATCTACCAACAGCATGTCAGACAGCACCAGGTTTTAGTGTTACTGAGTTTTCACCTCCTTTTAATGAGACATCGTGAGAAGATAGGTCAAAACATATAAGACAGAATTATTTTAAAACAGAACTGGAGATGCCATCTTATTCTAATCAATTTATCTTCATGAATATTGTTCCTAATTCCAAATACTTTCCAAGATCACTCATTAGCTCTAGAAAATAGAATTTTATTGTTCAAACCAGTTATCATTTCTGAAAACTTTTACAATGTTATTTTAAAAACTAGCCCATTTCTCCATTGCTTAAAAATGACTATTATGATTTGCAAAATGTATTCATTTTATTCTGATTTTTTTTAATACCAAGGAACAAAGCCTCTCCAGAGGAAAATAGTCCAAACTAAGACAAATTATCTGAAGAAAAGATTAGTTACAACAGAGCAACAAAGAAAAATGCTCTATTCAGTCCTGTAGCATCTCTGTTTCTTCTGATTCTCTTCAGTGGAGATGTATCCATTTCCTGTGGATGTTTCATGCACTTTTTAAAAAAGCTACAAAGTAATTGTAGCTTCTGTAATCAGCTTTGAACTCTAGGTGAAAATATTGTGTGCATCAATTTCAAGTCTTTTTTGGGGGGCAGGTTTCTCTTCATTTTGACACTAAAATGGATATATTATTTGCAAAAGAATTATATGCAGATTAGTGCATGCAGTGTCATTTGTTCTTTTTCAAATTACACATTTCTCCCTGGGTTGCTTCTGGAACCATTTACATTATAAAAAACATGCACAGGATGGAATAATTAATTAGTTTTCATTCTAAGCACCAGAATCCCCTGTCCTAATGCTATGTCAGTGCTTTATCCACACCTGACCCTGACCTCATCAGCAGAGAAGATACAGTGAAGAGAATTTCCTTTACTAAAGAAGTCTGACCTACAGTTCTGGTAGATCACTCACTAGCAGTGGAACATTATCTTAAATTTTACTTAGCAGAGAAAAAATTAGAAAGAAGGAGTGAAAGAAGTTTTATGCCAAAGATGGCTGTGTCCAAAATCCCAGGGCATTCTATTTTTCTGCTAACTGGTTTGTGATTTACCTTGAGAACAATAGCATACTCTTCTTTAACTGATGAGTTTGGATGTTTACATGGTATTTTTTAAATGATGTACCAAAATAGTCACACTTTTTCCATTTCTCTTTGTTGACCTATTTCCGAGACATAAACTTCTATCAGGAAATAGGGCCTAAGCAAGTACTCAAAAGCTGTGATTCCGGCTTAGTATAAAACAGTAGGGTAGAGATGGAAGAAACCTAAGTCCCCCTCAACTGACAAGTGGTTAACAAAACTGTGGTATATTAAAACAATGGAATTCTATTCAGCAGTAAAGAAAGATGAAATAATGAACTATGCAGGTAAATGGATGGATCTAGAAACTGTTATACCAAGTGAAGTGACCCAGACTCAGAAAAACAAACAACATATGTTCTCCCTCATATTTGTCTCCTAGCCACCAAATCCTTTTAAATTTCAGGTCCTTTTAATAAGATGATGCTGTACAGCAGTCCCTTCTGCATGAAATAACTACCATCATCACAACTTCAGCTGAGCCTGATCGCTAAACATCGTCACAATTGGACTTGTTGACAGTTGTGCTCATTCATTAAAGGAGGGCCAAGCAGTGCCACTGGACCCTTACTGAAGTATCCAGCCACTCTTCCCAGCCAACTGTATATAATTTGACTCTAATCACACATAGCCTCCTGGATATGGGGAGGGCTAAAGTATACAATCTGCTAAAGGCTAGGAAGAGAAGGATTGACCCATGCTGGGTAAAGGCTATCCAGTATGCATACCCTCAGGTCACACATACACCTCAGCAACCCCTCAGTTATCTTGGTAAGTAAGCTCAATAAATTTGTTGGTTCCCCAGTAAAACTTTAATGAAACATTGGCTTGACACTAGAACCTTAAAAGGAAATAAGCATTGCTTAGCATCCAGGAAAAGAAGTGTCACAACCAATGGAAAATTTATTTGTTAATGCTATTATGTCTCATAATTATTAAAAAAATGAGAATGTAAAATATATTTAAAGGATGTGGGAATGGAGATATTTTCCAAAATATAAAGAAAAAATGGGAAAGCCTAAGCAAGTGATGAAGGTCTGTTTAGGTTTATTATATATAAAGGATGAGACAAAAATAATATATACATTTTTCTATGGTCATACTTTAGTCAACTAGTTTAAGGAACAAAATATAAATCTAGAAAATGCTTATCTGAGAATATATGGTTCTTTACCTAAGCCTTATCTACATAACGCATGATAATTAAAAGTATCAGATTGGTGGAACTAACCTTATTGGATGTTTAATAGCCATACTTTAAAGTCTATACTATTTGTGGTCAGAGGAACTTAAATGACAGTTTTTGCCCCTTGCCATCCAAGGTCAACTAAGTTCCAGGGGACTATGGAACATCTCTCAAAATGTCCTATAACTGTGGTGAGTCACCTCCTCTTGTTCAGGGAGGACATAGAGACCCCACAAGATGGTCTTGAACCAGTGTCCAGGCTACAAAGGGGAGGGTCAATTTAGAGGAAATATCTAATTCATGCTTCCAAGTGAAGCCAGACATGGTCGAACAGGACCTTTGACTTATCTTCACATAAATGGAACTGGTAAAAGAAAGGAACCAGGAGCTCCTCCCAAGCCCATGTGACACCTGAGGAACAGATCCTCAAATGACCTTAAGTGTAAAAATAAATTGATTTATTTGGGCCAACTGTATGTTCTTAAATACTGAAAAGGAAAGTATAACCAAAGAGTAAAGTCATCAGTATACTTCTTTAAGAGTTCAAGGGATTACACTTCCTAGACAGTAGGCTTAAGTTTATATAAAAAGTTATTTAGACAATTATTTCTCATTGATGACTTTGTTCTTAACAAGAAAATGCTGCTCAGATGTAAGACTTCAAACCTTGGTCTCCAATACTCTAGTGTCCACCTGTAGCTAACGGAGACAACCAGCTATTGTTCTAAAATGAGACGGATAAATTTGTACCCCCCCACCACCATCTAGAAGCCTTTGAGAGGGAACTGACACTGATTCTAACTACTCCAATAGCTATCAAAATACCTGAAAGCAAATCTTGAATCCATCACTTTCGAGTCCAGCCTTGGAAGACAAAAGAAAAATGTGGAAGAATCCAACAGAGGGATGTTTGTGGAAGCCCTTGTCAAGAAATTTCAATGGGCCCTCATATGAACATTTGAAAATTTCCCTGTTCTGACTTTTTTCTAGTTCCCTGTCTAGAACTTGTAATGCTAATTACTCTTGCCTTTACTTCTCCTTCACATCTCCCATTCACCAGTCAAAGCCTTTCTTTTCCCCTTAGAGATTAGAGGTACGAAATTTGAGAGTCTTTTAGATAGACCCACTGAAGGGGTACTCCAATTGCCTCACCCTGTGTCCCTGTTCAGCATGGAAGAAGTCAGAGCGGTCTGCGTCCCTATTCCCTATTGGCAATTTGGGTAACCCTCTCAGAGGATGGTGTAATAAGAATAGGAGGTAGGAATTGACTAGGTAGTTAGGGTAAAAAGACCCCAAAGAAAAGTAGCCGGTTTCTTGGCTAAACTTCAAAATGTCCTTGGGACTGTTAGCAATATACTCTGTTCCAAAGGTCAAAAATGTCAAAAGTATTTGGAAGCTTGTATCTAATCCTTAAGAGATTTTAGGGTTACCTCTTCAGAGGGGGGAATGTTAGAGTACCCAAAAGCCCCATAAAAACAAATAAATGAAAGAAGACAAAAAAGGAAAAGAAAAAAGTGATGGAGAGATATGGGAGGTGTTGGAAGGGAGGGAGTGGGCATGAAGTTGATCAAAACACCTTATATGCATGTATGAACTTCTCAATAAAGTTTTGTAAAAGTTAAAAAAGAAAACAGTAGGGCTTGGTGTGTTCTATACCCCGAGGCTCACCAAATTCTTTCCAACTCTACCTTTTAAATATTGTTTTACTCAAACCAAGCACTTTAGAAGGGGACAACAAAATCAGTCAAAGAACTACCAGTTTCTTGCTCTCAAGATGTCAGGAAATAAATATCTTCTCATTAAGTCTACCAATTGTCTTGAGAGGGAAGTATCCCCATCTTCCCACCATCCACACACATGGACCACAATGTGCAGAAGCATTCACAATATGTATAAATAGTTGGATCTATGTAAACTTACATCGAATATAATTACATATGTATCCACATGAGAGTCAGTTACAAAGCAGAAGCCACATCAATTCTTGTTGCAAACAGTATTTCGGGGGCTGGGGTAAAAGCAGTTATCGTTCAAGCATAAGGGCCTGAATTTAAATCATCAGAACCCTTGTAAAAGCCAGGTGTAGTAGCATGCATCTGCAATCCCAGGGCTCCTATAGGGAGATGACAGTGGAGACAACAGACTCCCCTAGAAGTTCTCAGACCAGCTAGCCTGGCATATGTAGCCAAGAAACAACAAAACAGCCTTCCTCAAACAAGGAAGAAGGCTAAGAGACACCTGAGGTTGTCATCTAACTTCCACACACATGCAGTGACATATGTGCCGATACATACATGGACTTTTTCGTGTACATACACACACACACACACACACACACACACACGCATACACAAAGTGGATTCCAGTGTCACTCCGCCACTAATCCCATATCCTATAACAGCAAAGTCATTCAACCTTTATTTGTCTTGTTTACCTACTTGAAAATGAGAGTGTATTAGGTATTTTAAGAATTAATAGCAGCAATATGTGTGAAATTTGTTATACACATAAAAGAGCAAGATTAAACCAAACCATCAAACTCTGAATTATCCTTCCCATAAGATACACATGGGGAATATATAGAAACAGTCCAGTACTCAGTGGATAGATGGGCAAGTAGAGGAGTGTTAAGTAGAATGAACGAATGAACCCTTCAACACACTATATCCCCTTCTTGACCTGGAATCTGCAAGCCTGTTATGCTGTGTGGCATAGGAGTATTAAGATTGCAAATGAATTTAATGTCACTAAGCAGCTGACCATCAGATGAGGAGAATATTCTTGATTCTCTTAGTGGGTCTAGGAAATTATAAAATTCTTTCCCATGGAAGATAAAGATAGATGTGCTAAATTATGTCAGAGACAGAGAGAGAATTGAAAGGGCAAAAATGGAGGTGGAGTGATCGGGTGTGAGGATTCTCCTGGCCCCCACTGGTCTCTAGAACTGAATTTGTGTTTGTGAGCCATCTAAATTGTGGTCATTTGTTAAAACAGTGATAGAACTAATGAAGAGCTAGCTGATGTCAGTCAATAGACTTGCTCTGCAATGTGTCTAAATGACTCCCAAGAGTTCAGAGGAATGGCAGACACAGATTGTAACTGGAGCAGTCTTTCCCTCACTCTTGCCTGGCTTTCTGGATACTTTAGGTTATTTTGTTGCATCATTGTGATCAAAGAGAATTCTCTGGACTGGATCTCATGAAATGTAGGCCCTTCGATTTTCAAATCTCTCTCTCTCTGTGCCAAGCACAGCCCTGGACCCTGTCTTTGGTGCTGCCCTGTGTAATGAGCCATGAATTCCATGTGATGCCCAGCTTGCTTCCCAGCATGAATCCTAAACTCTAGCTTCTTGGCAGTTGTAAAAATAAGATTTGAGACTTCACGTTGGCTCCTCTTTTTCTTTATGCAGCAATATCTAGTTCTCTTTTTCTCTTTATAGCTTTTATTTCATCCAGAAAAAAGGTAGAAAAGTATCCGTGTCTCCTCCTGACTTTCCACTGGCCTACACTATAATAATAGATAGGAAAAGGGTACCCCTGTTTCAGGAGTAGAGTGTGGTGAACAAAAACACTTCTGAGTCAATGTAATTTAAGTGTTGGGTTAGCTCTGGCATTTCACTGTCGGCTCGGCGGGGCTCTACTGCTCCTCTAGCATTCAGGGGTAGCCTTGCATGGCCACATTACACTATTGGAAGAAGCTGATAGCTGACTCCTTACACACCCCTTTTCAGTCCCCCAAAACATATCACTTGCTTATTTTACAGACTTTAGGTTCTAAATGTACAGTACTAAGCTTTGGGCTAATCAAGAGACCGGTCTACCCTTAGCCACCTACTAACCCCAGCTTCTGTCTACAAACTTGAGCAAATCAGTGTCTATTATCTTGTCTATAAAATGGGGCTATTTCCTGGCTGCTGACTCCATCATACTGATAAATGTGGTTAATAGTAAAGGATGAAAATACGCCCCCGCCAGTTCTGAGAGCCTCAGAGATGACACTAAATCAGAATTATGTGGTACACATTAGTGTTCATCATGGACACAGTAATGAAAAGAAAGCTAAATGGGGAAAGAGAGTGCTGTGGACACTAGGGAGACTTATTAGGAATTCTACAAGTCGCTTTTAGAGCTTAGATTAAGCTTGAGTCTCATTAGTGAAAGTGCCTAATCCATTCAATCACAGTAAGCTCTGGGGAGCATCTGAAGGTCCTGGGCCTCTTTGGATTTCTTTTGCTTCCTCTAGATTGCTGCATGTAGGATTTTTACAAAAAATAAAAGGTGTGCATATCAATGTTTCACCTCTTTGCATTATATTTTTTCTTCAAATATATGTGATTTTCTAAGGTTAAGCATTTCCGTATTAGTAATGATGGACTGACTCATTGTGTTACCTCAAAACTATATCTCCTAATAGTAAATATATTTCAGAGTTGTCATTTTGGTCTAGAGACAAGAAGAGAGTAACATTTGAGAAGAGGCTAGAAGACAGTTTCCCTCCCACGTACACATTTGTAGATATTCTTTCTTTCTTTCTTTCTTTCTTTCTTTCTTTCTTTCTTTCTTTCTTTCTTTCTTTCTTTCTCTCTCTCTCTCTCTCTCTCTCTCTCTCTCTCTCACACACACACACACACACACGTACACATCCCCTACCCCAGTTAGATGTCTGCATGCTGAACTTGAAACCTGAAGCAGCCTTCAGCTAGCAGTCAGTCTTTGACATATGTTGCAATTGCTGACGCCTTTAGAGTCAGTATTGTTTTTTATCTGCTCTTCTTCCAGATAATGAAAGAGATACCCACAGCATTCTATGTATTAATGCCATAAAAGTCTGCCTCTGGCAAAGCCTTAATGTCTGAACAAAGAAAGGAATTGTTCACACAGAAAAGCATACAAGGAGAAATGAACATCAGTGGGGGAAACCTCTCTGTCAGAGAGAATTTCAGATCATTTCAATGTTTACATTTTCCACTCAAGCATATTGACAGAGCAATGTAAATAGATGTACACTAGGAAATGCAGGGAGAAATTATTTGCACAGACACTGCAGAGATTTCCTAGCTATGTGAGAAATGAAAATGTAGTTTTGCCATATTTGGTAACGTGAATGCTGTTAAGAGGACAAACCTCATGTAAAAAGAAGATAAGCAGAAACTGATTTGAATATTATTCCAGGGCAAAGTAAATAATCATGATGTATTCAACTTTTATAACTGTGGAAAAAGATTAATTTCCCAATTATAAACCTTAATAATATCAAATGACTTTTAATACATGAAGTAGGATAAGATATTGATGGCAATGATAATCCACAAATGAGTTCCAAGGGATATCAATAAATGTTTGGTTAAACAAAAGAGGGAAGGGATAGAGAAGAAAATGAAAAATTCTGAATTAAATTCAACAGAAATCTTTAAGACTTCTCAAATCAAGGCTAATACATATTGAGTCTCTAAATAGAGTGTATGATGTATTACAAAGTTTTTACACTTAAGAATTCTTTCAGTGTACTGAGGAACATACAGGCAACTGAATGTCTTTCCAGCTGACTTAGATGGAAAGTTAGGTTGAATTGCACATTCTATTCTATATGTTACAATAATGTCCAGAGCTGGAAATTGAAGTTTTATCAATAAATAAAGGGTTTCTGGAAAAGAAAAATGGAGAAGCCATTTGCTATGGTTTAGATAAGTCCCTTCCCCACCAAGGTCCATAGGTAAAAGGTTGGTCCTAAGTAAAGTATAATTAGGAGGTTCTAGGAACCTTTAAGCCATACTCCCTAGTGGAAAGATATTGGGTCACTGAGGAAGCCCCTTAAAGGAGACTATGAGACTTTCATCTCTCAGATTCTCTCTGTTACTGGTTAGAGAGATAAGTTAGATAAGTTATTGACTCTGCCAAATGCACCCACCATGATGTACCACCATTACCATATACCCAAACTAGTGTATTTGCCCCTTCAGAGAGTCATGAGCCTAAATAAACTTCTCTTTATTTCATCAAGAGTCTCAGATATCTTTTTATGCTGGTGGAAAGCTTATAAACACACTACTCTGCAACATTTCAGTCCCTGAAAGCCAGGTCTGTACTGCTGGGGATCAGTGATTACACCAGAAAAATGCTGTCTGAACAGTCATTAAGAGACACTACCAGCTGGTCTTGTAGGATATTGGTGATGATCCCATGACTCAAGCCCAGAAACTTGACATTGTTATGACCAATATCATAATATTAATCTCAAAGGTTCAAACTCAGATTCATTTTTTAAAATCCACCAATTTACAGTATAAAATAAAACTGCAAGGTGACCATGTTTCCATGTCCTCTGCCTGGTAGCAATTCTTCTCCGAATAGGTCCATCTACTTGGGAATAGATTGAAACTGAGATTGATTAAAATCAGGTTATTTGGTTAGCATGGATCAGAGCAAGAGCTAACAACATGATCCACATTATGAATAACATCATGTCATTGCTTTTAGAGCTTAACTGATCTGCTTAATGAGGACTGTATTTCCACAACTTCCCATCCCAGGTATGATGGACCCAAGTCAAGCACTGCCAACAGATTCTCCTTTCATGCCGTTCTTCAGTGTTTCTGCCAAAACTTTCATTTTTACTAAATTTATGCTTCTAGTTATGAGAATAGAGTTTACCCGACAGCAGCAGGGTGGACAGGGTGCTATAGGTAGATTTCTCCAGTCCCTACATCTACAAGATGGCTAGGAGGTGCCTACTATTATCCACTTTAATTTTCCATTTTTTCATTTTTTATTCTCCTTTGTACCTTTTTACTGACTATGGATAGACCCTGGTAAAATCAAAATTTTTTAGAATAGTTTATTAAGCAAATACTAGCATATATACAAGTGTGTGCTATGTTTATGAATACACTATTTATATTTTCTGTGGGTACAGCAAGAGGAAGATTAATGAGAAATGCTAGGCAGCGAACTTCTTAGGGATCACCCTACAAACAACGATGGAAACCTCAAGTCTCCTGACCTCAGCTATGAAAACTGAAGTTTGTTCAATGGACTTGAGTCACCATCACCCACAGCAGCATCTTAATTTATTCATCATATCATATGCTATTGTCCTCTACTTCCCCACTGGTACACTGTAGATGGTTTCACGAATAAACTACTGGCACTGCATCTCAAACAGTATCTGAGTCACAGAGTTGCAGGCAATCCAACCTAAGCCAACATGAAGCTAATAAAGGTTCAATTGCAAATCTGGCCTAGACCCAGAAATGTTGGCTTTTTTCCTCCCAGCTCAATTTGTTTTCAATCATTTTAATTACTAACGCCTGGACTTGTGTAGCTTAGTAGAAATTCAATTTGTTTAGAGATTATGGATCAATAATATGTAAGTGGCTGCTCTGTCTTTCTTGGAAAAATCATCTTTCTATCAAAGGAGTCAGCATTCTAACTCTGGTGTGATTCCCATGACACGAAGCAGGGAAAACAAAACAAAAGGCTTCCGAGCAGCTTAGAGAGCGGACTCTGCAAGGCTCAGCTCCGTGTTCCCTTCTCCTTGGACGTGAACAAATTTGAATCAAGTAGTCCATGGTTTCTTCTTGGTTTCACTTATAGTACATTATTTTCCACAGAATACAAATTTCATGACTTTACACGAACTTGAGAATTAATGGCATTTTGAAAAACCTGAGCAAAATGTAAATAAAAGGCTGCTGGCCGGGATGCCTTGAGCACCCACCTGGACAGCCAGAACTGCTTCCCCACTTCCAGTCCAAGGTGGGGGCGTTAGTGCTTCTTCAGGCATCTTTGTAACTATAAAATTTCAATGTCTAGGAGTCTGTCGAAATTATCCACTTATTACTGTTACATTGATAGACGTTATTAATAAAACAACAGGAAAAGTTTTGCTTTTCCATTCCCAGAACTAATGTATACAAGTTTATTTGTAGGTTTTTGCATTTGAAAATCAGACAAGCTAATTTTAGACTAACAACGTTTGGAAAATAACTACATTTAGCTCAGGGTGGAACATCAGAGAGAATTTATTTCTGTCTTATCTTTTGTTTTATATTTAAATGCTCTCCTTGGGAAATTCACTGCAGTGAATCCTGATATGAAGCTAAGGGTAAAAAGCATACTGCAGTCAGGTTTCATTCAATGTAAATAACTACTGATTTTGTTGAACCGATATTCTTCACTGGTGGGTAGGAGCTGGGCTTGGGAGCATTTCTGATGGGTAGGAGCTGGGTCTTGGAAGCAAAATAGTTAACTGGAGGCAGGAGCTGGAGCACAGGCTATGAAGGAGCTGCTTACTGGCTTGCTCCCCGGCCCCTGCTCAGCCTGCTTTCTTATGCAACACAGGCCCACCTGGCCAGGGGTGGCACCACCCACAGTGGGCTGGGCCCTCCCACATCACTCAGTAATAAAAAAGATGCCCCACAGACATGGCTACAGGCCAGTCCAATGGCGGCAATTCCCCAATTGAGGCTCCCTCAAACCAGATGTGTCAAGCTGACACTAAAGCTACCCAGCACATTAACCAACTTGTTAAGGTAGATTGTTGCCTCTTTTATGGGACACTTTAGGATAAGTTAGACCTATTTGTGGGATAAAATGGCCTCTCAATGAAATAAAAATAGAATTATTTAAAGACCATAGAACTCCTTAACTTAATAGGACTCCAAATTTCTGCATATATATTAAACAGGAATGCGTGGATTTTTACTTTTAAGATTTGCTTTCATTTTTTAAGCGAAGAACTATGCCTTGCAATTTCTCAGTTCAGCTCTTTTTCTTCTTAAACTTCTTGATGTCTAAAAAGCTTCAAGCACAGCAGGGAGGTACTAACAGAATAAAACTCACCCTTTCAAAAGTAGTGTCACTGAGCATGAGAGATTGTGGCATTTTATTTTCTAAACTTCAATCTTCCCTAGAAAATGAAAGACCAACTCTGAAGCTAATGCTTTCCAGTAGCCTGTAAATAGGAGATGGATGCATAAAGACAACATAAGCCAGCATTCAATGACCTGAGAAGGAATTCAACTTCAATCTACATGCAGCTCCTCCCAGGGCCAGGACGACACCTGATAGAATGACCAGAGGCCTTCGTCTTGACATACACAACCTCAGAGAGGCATGGCAGTCCAGGGCAGCACCAGGCTCTGCCACGCTGTTCTCAGCAAGGGCCAGTTCACCTTATTTTGTTTTCGCAAATAAATATTCTTGTTTTTATTGACTATTTCAACATCCTACAAAATTACTTTTATTCATTGGGAACACCTTGTCTATGTTTTGAGGCTTTTTCACATATGAAACGTCATTTTAGATCTACTTTTTTGGATTGCTCTGGAAATACAAAATATATGACTAGGAAATGGATTCTGAGAACAATATTCAATAATAAAAAGCCATCCTCATTCGAACTGATTTTTCCTCATTTTGTTTCATGTAACCCTAAGATTCCCAGAGCTCATGTTTTCCTCACACTTTGGTGCCTATGGAACCAAAGAACTGAAGGAACAAATGCCTATGCCTTGATACTCATAAACCACAGGTGAAATGACTAAGTTTATTTATATGTTTCTTTTTACATTGTTTTCTGGCAGTTGCTCATTAGTATCCTGTTTATTAAGCTTCCCAGGACCTCTAACATCTTGACTTCTATCATCCTGTGATTTCAGTTACATTTGCGTTCCTTCACCCTTCAGGGTTTAAATATCTGGAGGTAATAAAAAGCAGGATACCAGGGGCTCATGAAATGAGAAAATTGCCATATAATTAAATCTCAGTAAATGTTATCAATGCTATATTTAAAACTTAAAAAGCCATGATCGATTGGATTAGCATCTGACCATTTATGAGATATTTGAAATTCCTGATTATGTTCTCTTAGGAATTGCTGCTCAGATTACTTCCAGATATATTTCCTCTTCTGATCAGTATGAGGGCTGTGGTATTCTATTTTTGCACATTTATATGCTTTCATTATTTTTATTGAGTTTGATTTTTATTTTGATGCCTTTCATCTTTCATTAATTCTCATTATGTAATTTTTAATTTTTTAATAAAAATTTGGGGGAAAAAAGAATACACCATAACAGGTTGCATTTCTTGAGAACTTACTGTTTACAAACATTGTATTAAATGCTTTCCCACAGCTCATCTTAGTCCTCTCAATAACTCTACCGAAGAGATGTTTATTAATGAAGCCCACTGGACATCTATGAAAACTAAGGCCAAGACTACATACCTTGCCCAGTTATGCAGTCAATGCCCTGGAAGACTGGAGCTCACACTCACATTTACTATAAAGCTCTAAGTAGGAAATTGTATCTGAATTCTCAATTCCTCCTGAATAACTAATTTCAAAAAATGTACTTGGGAAATATTAATAAACTGGAAATAAATTACCAGCTGTCATGATCCGCTCAAAGCTCACAGATTGCACATTTCTACCATGTAAACACACATCAACAACAAACATTTGGATATGCTCCTGTGTCAATTAAGAGAAGATACAGAATGAAGAACCCAACATGAGCATTTCCCACTTGCAGTCACACCCTGGCCCTCACAAATGTCATTTTGTCCTCCTTCCTAATGCCAATGGAGGTCGCTTGTCCACTTCAGTTACTAAGATGCAGGTAGTGTTTGTCCAACATTTTTGTTTGCCTCTTATGTGACTGAAACGATCAAATGAATCAGTTGCCCTCCACTGGCATGCTAGGGCATATGGGGATGTACCACAAATGTTTGCCGGGTATGCTGCCAAATTTTAAGCAATGTGTAAAATGTATTTTGGTTTCAACTAAAGATACATATGGTCATTGCAATGTCTGTCAGATGGAATATGAAGCAAAACGGGTTCAGTGGTTTGCTCCCAGCATATTATGATTATTATGCAGAAGTAAAAGCTGGTCGGTGTGTTTTCAAGTGGGATCAGAATAACGTGGAGGGTTACTAACCTTCGTCACTTGAGTCTATCAGGGAACATTTATCTGCAATCAGTTATTTGTGATCAGAGACTCATAGTGAAGAGCAGTTGCTGGGGTTCCAGGATGGCTGTTAGTTTCCCTGTGTTTAAAGATGCTCTTTAGGCTGTGATCATGTGCAATCATCACCAAAGGGGGTGATATAAATCCTAAAAAGTTGAAGAAAAAAAATTGTTGGATGACTTTGGAGTTTGTATGTATAAGACACTGACTAGAAAAGGTTACCTTCCCCCCTTTTCTTTTGAGTGACTTTATTCTATTCTAGGAAGCCAACATTCCTCATGCCATCTTCCCTGCTCCTGTCCCTACTGTTTTAACACACTGGAGTCTGACCTCTTGAGTGGTAATCCTTTATTTCCTACTAGTTGGTTATATCTGAACAATCTAAAATGATTTAGCTATCTAACAATTGACTCATGACTACTGATAGCAGTCCATTATCATTAGTAACCTAAGCTTTCAAATTCTGTGGGCTTTATAATCAACTAATTTGTCACTTGGACAAAAGAGTCAAATTGATTTTGTATGCATTGATTACAAGAAGCCTAACCTCTAAGCTTAAAATAAAAGATCAATAAATAACTATACACATATATTCCACCGTGCTCTATTCTGGGGGATGGGGGAAGATAATCAATCCTTATGTTTTTATGAAGACAGCCTGCTTCTTATCTAAATTATTAAATACTGAATGATTGAATATTTTCTCAAATATTGGGAAAAGACGTGAGCACCATTTTAAACATCAGAAATTCAGGAGGCACAGGGTCCTATCCTTTTTTTATATAAAGATCACAAGACGGCACACTTTCCTGCCTGCTTCTACCTATCTCACACAAGCAAGCTTTCACTTTCATTCTTTATCAGCTGCAGAAATTTCTCTGTAAATGTGAACCTCGATTTGCCAATAAATATAACATTACTTTTAGCCAAAAGCAGGAAATTCTATTTCTATGGCTCCTCTCCAAATCCTGCGGCCTGCCCTCTGTGAATGCGCTAATTGCTTTTTTAGCTATCCATTTTCTTATCTTAGCCTTTGTGGCTTTATGCACATTTACTAGATGTTACACTTTCTTGTGTTTAGGTTTTATTTGCATGACACCACAGTGTGAGTCAGTTGGCTCATTGCATTTTGCATACATTGTGCATAATGAATACTGAAGTGGAGATTATCTTTCACAGAGCAAAACTGAAAACATGTGTTTCTCTGCCAGATCTGCTCTGACAAAAAACAAAAAACAGAGAAACCTAAAATGTTGAGCAGTATATAACAAAGTAATTTTCCTGCCCTCTTGTCTTCTGGGCAACAGGAGACTGCTCCTTGCTTTCCTTTGTGATTTATACCTGATTGTTTTATATGTTGCATTACTTCATTATAATTTAAGTTTGATACATGAAAGAAGAGAACTCTATTTAATAAAACTATGCGATGTAACATTTGTGCGTGTGTTTGTATGGTTGCCATGCAACTTTCAGTTTTTATATAATATGCTGTTACAATACCTGGTGATTCAGATTTATTCTGGAAAATATCAAAGAGCCAGTCATGGTGATACACGTCTTTAATCCCAGCACTTGGGAAGCACAGGCAGCCTGATCTACATAGCAAGTTCCAAGTCAACTGGGGCTAAAGGGAGACCTTGTCTGGAAACAAAC
>NW_008333311.1:4845690-4862825 GCF_000622305.1 Nannospalax galili | reverse complement strand
ATATAAGTGTAGAGGAAAATAAAAGCTGCAAAACCCAACCCCAGATCTTTTTTAAAGTATTGATTTTTTGCACCTCTTGATCATTTTTAGACTCCCTCCCCTATCTGCATCCTCCCATACCCCCCACACCAATTTTCATGCATTCTGTCAATAACCCCGAATCTTCATACCATTAGCACGTTAAAAATATTGACTTTTCTTATGCTGAGTTCTTATCTGTAAGGTAGCCTTACATTTATTCTTGTCACAGAACATTATTCTTGTCACTGTTGTGTTTACAATGTGTTTTAACATCTAATATTACAAATACCCACACCTCACTCCCATGCTTAAAATTGAATTATATCACATCTATTGAAGAATTTGAGAGAGAGTTTTCAGCTTCACCCAACATGGAAAAAATCAACCTGCAAATTATCTGTTGCCTCAACTTCCCAGTCTGAAAAGAATCCCATAAGCACAGCCTTCCTCTTAGAGAAGCATTCACCATTGTGGTTTTCCATTTTTTTGATTTGGTTATGTGTCTTGCCCAGTGTTTTTGTGTCACACCCAATGGCACTATCCTTACCTCACCCAACTATGAAATGTCTGGGTTTCTTCATCTTATGTTCTAGTTCCTAGCCCTTTACGGAAGGACATAAATTTCCTTAAAATAGCAAGAAGGAGAGAAAGGGAAGGAAAAAGGGCAGGGAGGAGGGAGGAAGCAAGAAAGGAAAGAGGGCTCTAAAGTTGTGGCTATATTGTAGCTTTGGATTTAAATTCCACCCCACCAACAGCAACTTTAATTTATCAAAGAGTCCTTTTAGTTTTTGGAGAACATTAGTCTGCCAGATGGCAGCAGGGTGGTCTCCAAACTGGTAGTTGTATTACTGATGGAAAACAGGAAGCGTGGAGCTCTACACTATCAGCATACAGACTTGACTGCTGGTTTGGTCACCTTATTATTAGAATAATTATTCAATTTTCTCTGTTATCACATTAAAATAGGCAGAATTCTCTCTTGCAAGGTCACCAGTATATGAGTAATGTTCAAAATTGCAACATAAAGAGTATTTCTTTCCCAAACATTTCTGAAGAAGTAAGCTATAATTTTTATTATATTAGAGTTCTCCTCTCTCTCTCTCTCTCTCTCTCTCTCTCTCTCTCTCTCTCTCTCTCTCTCTCTGTGTGTGTGTGTGTGTGTGTGTGTGCATGATCATGTATGTGTACAGATGTGCATATGTACATGGAGGTCAGAGACTAACACCTCAGGAGTGGTCCACCTTGTTTATGAAGACACATCTCTCATCAGGCTGACTGGTCAGCCAGCCCCAGAAAGCCTTATGTCTCCACCTCCCCAGAGCTGGGATTACAGGTGCTGGCCACTATGCCCAGCTTTCATGTGTGTGTTGGAGATCAAACTCAGGTATTCATGCTTACACGGAGAATACTTTACCAACTGAATTATCTCCCTAGCCCTAGACTAGAGTTCTTGGAGTTTAAGAAGTATCATCCTGATGAAAAATTCTAAAGTATCCTATTTGCTTATTTGTTTTTATATTAATATTTTTAATAAAATATGCCAAAGCTGGAATAAGATGAAGAAATGTTGCCTGAGTCTTCGGTGTCTTGCTGTCATTGTCTGATGCATGTTTGTTGTACTTACTCTTTGCTACTAATTAGAACTCAATTATGAGAAAGTGGTGATATATTTTTTGCATTAGAGATGCAAATCTTTCTCACTAGAAAAAAAAGATAATCCCAAAAACTATGTTTATTGCCTTATGCACTATTAAGCAATATTGTCTCTAACTATGCTAAATGATTTCATCATCCCTTCCAAACTGATAGTAGAGACTACTGTTTATTTATAAGTTCTCCTCTTAATAACCTTTACTATTTGGATGGTTTACTTTTTAATGACTTTAAAAAAAAAAAGGTCTTTGGTGTGTTTTGTTTTATTTGCACGAGACTCATGTTTTTAAAGTTTTCAAAAATTTTGTTTTGGCATTCCAAAATATTTTTGCTTTGTGTGTGTCTGTACGCATAAAATGACTGAGACTGGCCAAGCAGTAGTAATAAAAGGGTTCTATGTTAGTTTAATTCTGTAAGTGCATTGTATAGTTATGTATCTATATATGAATATACATATTTATATGTAAAAGGATTTAAGACAATAGAAAAAGCTGACACACAATATTTACTGTCTAAAGTTTAGTTGTTGAAGCCGGGAGTGGTGGCACATGCCTTTAATCCCAGTACTTGGGAGGCAAAGGCAGGCGGATCTCCGTGAGTTCGAGGCCAGCCTGGTCTACATAGTGAGTTCCAGGTCAGCTGGGGCTACAGGGAGACCCTGTCTCAAAAAGACCAAAAAAAAAAAAAAAAAGTTTAGTTGTTGAAAGAATTATACATAGTAAATTGTGTAGCTATAGATTTTTTGTCATCATGGAGTATATAAAAATAATTTTTAAAACAAAGTGGAAACTAAATTTTTATTTATAATTTGAGTAAAGAACATTTTGTGATTTTTTTTAATCCCCAAGATAAAGTACATGTAATGGGGTTTTTTTTTTTTATCAAATTTTACTTTATTATTTAAATACTAAGCTATAAAAAGAAGCACAAAAGATTTCATAACAGTAGTTACTTGCTATGTAAAAAGGTGGTTTCTTCTTATTTCCATCTCTTAATTGCTAAAGTAATGAATAGTTGTATAATCTCACAGAACAGCTTAACTTCCTTTAAAAATAGGGATTTCACCAAAGAATTCAAATTAAAAAGAAGTTAATACATTTCAAATATCAAGGGATCTACAGGGCACTCTGACTTCCATAATATGTAAACCTTAAAGAAAGTCACTAATAAGCAATCTTAGTTGAGGATTCTTTTATATTAGTGGAAAAAATTTTATGGGCAGATCTCTGTGAGTTTAAGGCCAGCCTGGTCTACATAGTGAGTTCCAGGACAGCTGGGGCTACAGGGAGACCCTGCCTCAAAAAAAAAGAAAAAAAAAAAAATCTGAAAAGCGCTTTTAGGATGAGCCTTCTATATTTCATTATATTACCATCAAATATTAAAATAATCAAAATTCTGTTGGTATGGAAACTGGTATAAATTTATTGGTCAAACTCACTAGCTTGCCTTGCATAGAATAAATTCCTCAGCATTTGCTTTGCCTAGAATTTTTCTAATTTGAGGTGATACACTGTATAGACAGTTAATTGATCCATATACCTGAAATGTTAACAAAGTAGGTTTTAAAAATGAATATTTAAACCAAGTTAAATATGCCCATTTTACAGAAGCAATAATTATGTTGCAGCTTTAATGGAAAGTTAGAAAAACCGGAGATTCTGGATTTAGTCTATCAAATATTATAGCCACTAGTCACATAGATACCTGTATTTCAGATAAAAGTATTCAAGTTTAAATATGATCTACACTTAGTCCTCCATAGTGTTAGCTGTATTTCCAGTGATCAATATTCTCACTCTTTTGGCTATTGGACAGTGTAGTCTATTGCAGAACACTCACTGGACAGCCTGGTTCTAGACTTTTATTTTTCAAATAAATAGAACTTTTATAAAGAACCATCAGTGTCAAATAAGAACAAGAGAAATACAAATTAAAATAAGGAAATTCTTCTTTACACCCATAATATTGGTATGAAAGTCAAATAACGCACATGTTGGCAAAAAAACATGAAGAAATAGGAGCCCTACCTAATCTATAGAACCTACATGGACCATCTGTGTTGAGGAGAGTAAAACCAGAGTACTTACTGTGTCCTATAAGGCTGGCATTTTGTCCCATGACTGTTCCAGCCACCCTCTGCTTCCTCTCTCTGCTGCCTGCTGCCAGCTCCACACCTCTGCTCAAACAGGCTTAGCACACTTTGACCCAAGGCTTTGGCTATTGCTGCTTCTTCTGCCTGGAACGCACATTCCATCCAACTGGATGGCTTGGTCGCTCATTTTCTTGGTGTCTCTGCTCAGATGCCACCTTTTTGAGGTTTCCTAGATCACCCCAGTAATGTAGAAGGAATCTCCCCCTTCTCTTGGCTTTTTTCTGTAACACTCAACTACAATCCACTTCTCTGCTTCATCCCCCACCCTCACTACTTGACTGAGCGCTCAGGTACACTCACTGCAGCAACCCTGCTGGCAGCTTTGCCTTAAGGAGCCTGGCCACCACGTTCTTGGTCTTACACTGAATGTGAAATTGTTCTTATCCCGGCGACGTCTTCCTTTTTCCTTCCTCCCCCTGACCAGGGTCAGAGCAGCACTGAAGTCCCCTTCCCCTAGCCTTTCTCTGTGGAGCGCTCTACCTTCATGTTCCTTATGTGTCACTGTAACAAAGTAACTACTCAAAACAACTTATGGACAGATGATTTGGCCCGGAAGTTTCAGGGGTTTTGGTCCATTGAGTGGGAAAAGCTCGGCAGGTTAGAGGAGCTCTTACCATGGCTTCCAAGAAACAGAGACCGGAATTCTTGTGCCAAGCTGGGTTCTTCCTTCTTTCCCTTTTATTCCATTCATTCTCCCAGTGTATTAGATGGTCAGTTCTAGGCTTCTCACATGTCAGGATCTTCCCCTTTACCAATACAAAAGAAAAATCTGATCTTATCTAATGCTTAAGAAATATGAGCCTGGACGTATATCCCACAAGACAGCAAGCTACACACAATTTATTGAGCAGAGAATTTCAGTTGACTTCATATTACCTATGTGGTAAGTATATAAAATAGTTCACATTTTCTAAAGATCACAGAACATATTTCACTTATTTTTAAGCTTTTTTTACAAAATATTTTCATTCCGAATGAAAACCATTTGTTATATTAATGAAAATTTGTAGATTTGCAATAAAAATTAGAGATATGTCCACAGACAATAAGTGTGAGATTATCAATTTAAAATTCACTCACCACCAAAGCCCAATAAAGCTTGGAGTATAGACAGTTTATAACACAACGCTGTTTTACCCAGACCGCTAGAATTTTTACTAATTTTCTTTAACATCTTACTGAGTTTCATTTCTTGAACCAAATTTAGTAGTTCTTATTCAAATAATAAACACACCCTCACCAGAATTTGAACTCAGCAAGAACAAACGTTTCACATTCCAGACCTGTGCACTCCCCAGCATGCCTGTTGACTTCTTTCTTTTTTCTTTATCACAGAAAACCTCCTGGGCCCTACCATCTCAGCTCTTAGACCAGCTTGGCTTACTCAGATCCACTTAGACCTGTGCAAAACCCGGACCACAGAACTCTCTCTGCAGGACCAATTCCCTCTCCCAAGACCTTGCTGCACACCCTATCTCAGCCCTCAGGCCTGTTCCATGCTGCTCTAAACCTGTGAGCTCTTCCAGAACACATTATTAATGCATCTCTCAGCTCTCACCAGAAAAGGTTCCTCATACAGCAGATGGTCAGTAACATAGAGACCCACAACTGGCCAATGTGCAGAGAATTAGGAGACTGCAGAGTGCTTATCCATTAATAGGATACTTGCATCAAACTTCTGCCACCCAAGACTCAGGGATCATTGCAGAAGAGGGGGCAAAAAGATTGTAAGAGCCAGAGGAGGTGGATAAGCGCAAGGAAATAGAGTTTTCCAGGCAGCTAGGCAGTTATTTATCGGAACTCATAGCAATGGGCAGCATGCACAAGTCCCACATAAGCTTCAGCCAGACAAAATCCCAGCATAGAAGTTGGGGAGTGGGCAAAAGGCCCCAACCCTAGCTGAGGAAATACTGGCTACTCCTGGCTACTGGGAGAGGGAGAGACAGTTTTCTTTAAGGGTTTGTCACTGAACAGATTAATCAGGCTTCAGAAGATGGACACACACTAAAGGGTGTTTGGGGACACAAATTTGACTCGATAGGCTTTAATATATATAACAGAGTACATGAAATCAGGCAGGGGTATTAAGGGGAGGATGCAGATAGGAGATCTAAATATGATCAAAATATATTGCATGTTATTCACAAAATTTCAATAAAAGGTGAAAAAAGTTTCACATTCTATTTATCTACTGTGTGCGCATATGTGTGTATTTGCATGGGCACATGTGCCATGGTGCTTATGGAAGTCTGAGGAAATTTATTGGAGTCAGTTGTCTCCCTCCACCATATATCAATCCTAGGGATGGAATTCAGGCTGCCAGACTTGGTGGAAAACACCTTTACCCACTGAGCCATCTCATCAGCCAAGAATGAAGTTCTAAATCAGAAAGTGTTCCAGACTTTATTTCTCTATCGATTCTAGTAGGCAGGTGAGTCATGCTAGCAGTGATGATGACTGGCTTTTTATTATTTTACACTGAGGAACTTCACATGAAACTTATTCCTTAAATTAAATCCTATATTTTAATTCTTTTTTTTATCAAGTTACGATTTGTCCAACTTAATAGAAATAATATAGAGATGCTGCAGAATTCTTGAAGAAAATCTTCTTTCATCTAAATGTATTAACTTATTATTTTGAGGTTTAATCACAATTTTCATTAAAATTAATATAATTTGATAAACTAAAAAACTATTCATCTGTTTATACCAAGGAAAACAGCTGCCATTTGACTAGGCAATCTACATGAAGAGAAGGGTATTCTCGGTTCCCCATCCTTCCCAGGAAATAAACAACCCAACATTACATGTGAAAGAAAAGTTAATTTGGTAATAAGCTAGAGATTGTGATTATGTAAATGCTGTCATAGAGGCAAGACACATGATAAAATAACAATAGAGTACATTTAAGTAGCTCATATGTTTCCCAAATATGTGTCTTTATGCAATCTCTTATGTAAAAAGAGCATAACTGAATAATGTCAAGACTAAATATTAGCAAAAGGAAGAAAATATAATGTGGCCCAAAACTAAATTTTTTCATTAAACTATACTGATTTGAATAAATTTGTTTTATATTCAAATCACAGATGGAACAGTGAAAGTTCGGTAATCTCATCTAATTATAGCAATCAAAAAGTGATGCTCTAAGTCTCAGAAAATGATTATGTCTCCTGTAAAATACATTTAATGTTATCATCTTGAGTTGAATGCACTCCAATTTTTAAACATGCATTTAAAAACAAAACAAAGTACATGGCTTAGAAAGATTTGTGGTATAATTAACTACATTAACAGACTGGTGAAAACCATGTTGCCACTTTATAAGTTACAGAAAAAGAATTTTATAAAATATACACTAAACTGTTATTTAAAAAATAAAATATTAATGAACAACAAATAGAAAGATATTGGTCTAATCTTAGAAAGTTTTTCAGCAAACACCTGTGGTCAATAGCAAAATAATAAGTGTGAAATTTTAGAACTAGTGCTATCAAAGTCATTAGAAAACTGCTGGAGTCCTGACAATTAAACAAGATAAGGAATAAAGGCCTAAGAACCAGAACAAAAGAGGTAAAAAAAATTTCAGACCGTATGATTGGATGAAGAGAAAGCACTGAAGAAATTTCTAAAAAAAATATTTTACTAATAAAAAATACAGCAAAGCTTAGATGCAAAACAAACATCAAAAATTAAAAGCTTTCCAGTATACACGTGGAAAATAATTAGAAAATACAACAGTCACAACAATCAGAAGTGACCTAGAAAAAGATAAGCAAGACTTTGGCTGAGAAAATTGCCATCATTGTTGAAGAACATAAAAGAAGGTCTGACTAAATGTCAAGATGCTCCAAGTTCACTAATAGACTGACTCAGTGTTTTAATGAAGATAATTCTTCACTAACTAATCTGGAAATTGGATGCAATTCAAGTGAGAATCCCACAGGATTTTATGTGCAACCACAGAGTTTAGAGCTCATAGTAAAGAATAAAGTTCCAAGAATTGACAGAGTAATTTTGTAGAGAATAAAAGAGAAACGTTCCTTGGCCAGATATCAAGATCTGTAATAAAAACATAATGCAAGAAAACAGCATTAAATCTATTAATTATAAAAAGAAAATGGCATACATTATTTATTGGTACAAGACACATAAATAATTTAATGAGCAAAATAGAAAGTCCAGAAAGACCCATACACAGAAAGGACTTAGCACATGACCAAATTAATACCTGACCACCATGTGGAAGAAAAACTTAAGCATCCAATCGTGTTCTAACAAAAATACATTGTCAGTGCTTTGAAAACAAGTGTAAATGCTAAGAAACTTAAAAGCTATCAAGTTAAGGAAAGATCCTTAATCTAGACTCAAAGATCATAGTCAGAGCAGAAGATATGAGTGCATTTACTGACATTCAAATTTTAATAAATGCAGGAAACACCTTGGGTTTACGTTAAGAGAGGTTATTACAATGCATGTGTTTAGTAAAGGAGTGTCAAGAATCCATAACAACTGCAAACCAATAGGTAAGCAGCATATGATTAACTGGCCCATAAATATATGAAGAGACCTGGCCTCATTAGTCACCTGCATAATGCACACTAATTCAATAAGCTATGAAAACATGTTAAAAAGCTTTACAAGACCAAGTTTTGGGAAAACATACTAAAAGACCTTACAGTACCAAGATAAATGAAAAAAGTAAACTCTCATGCACTCCTACTAGAAATGTAAATTACTCTGACCACTTTGTTAAGCAATAAAAAATATCTTAACACATGAAGTCCAACTGCTGTACATCCTATATTGGATGAATATAGACATTCTCAGCAAGGAGAAACTTGCTCACACACAGGAGACTAAACATATATGGGTGATTAAGACATTATTTCAACATTACAATATTATACAGGGTCAGCATGCAACAATGAAAAACAAATAGTAAGCCATTACAGGCTTAGACACTGAAGTTAGTGAACCAGAATTAAAAGCTTACCCACCAATAAATCTCAAAAGTATAATATGTAAGTAAAGTTTGTCAAAATTTCAAGATGTCTAGGGACAAGTTCTCTGACACAGTCAAAGGAAAAGAAAGAAAAAAAGAGAGGAAATGAGAGTAAAAGAGAGCAAGAGAGAAGAAAGAGGAAGAGAGGAAACGGGGAGGGGAAGAAGAAAGGAAGGCAGAGCCAGGCTTCCATCCCTCCCAAGAGAGCAACAACTGGCTGAAGATCAGCCATGGGTCCTTTTGCAGAAAATACATCTTCTCACTCAATTTGGTTCTCATTCCCATCTATCTCTCCAGACTGAAGGCCAAGTGTCAACTCACATTTGCTGTCTGTCACATTGCCAGTTTGTCTAATGATCTACAAATGCTTTTTCATGCCTCCATCAAGATGCATGAAGGGAGCTTCTGGTATAAAGTTTTCAAGTACAAAAATAACAGCATATCTTTTAAATGCTTAATTTCGATTCTTATTCACAAATTGTAAATCTGTGAAAACATGTATAGGAAAGATATATATCCTATGAAAATTATTTACTTCTAGCAAAGGGAAATAATTTTAAGTATTGTAATACTTTTCCTGAACACTTGATTAAAGATAACAGATCAGCAAATCTGATAAATATTGACTTCAGTTAAATCCAAGTGATAGATTTATGCTACTCATTGTATTATTCTTGTTTGCACATTTTTGTGAGATCATTTTTAAAAGCATCCTGTACAAACAGAAAAGCAATGGACAAAAATCAATGAAATGAGTTGTTTTTAAAGATCAATGAAATGAACAAATCTCTGGCAAAGCTGAGGGAGGAGGGAAGGAAAGTGAAAGAAAAAGAAAACCAAAATTTACAAACACCAGTATCCAAAAGGAAATGTGTGACATAACTGTTAGCAGAACTCTTGGACATAGGCCTAGCTCTGCATTGGAACACCTGCCTGAATAAGGAGAAAATGGAATTTTATATATTTTATATATGGGATATAGAGTGACAATATGTCAAAAAACTGAGGAGAAAGAAATTCATAATCTGTCTTTCCTTGTCCATATACTGTGAAAATTACAGACAGGATGAAGCAGAGTCAGGAAATATGCCTACATAGACTCAGCAATGGCCCTAGGTAGAGCTCCTGGGGTAGGTCACTGTCCTTCCCAGCACACTATTTCCTGCACGGATCCAAATTCCTATGGCTTGTTATATCACTACAAATCTGCCAGCCATCCACAAAATAATGAGAGGATACTACAAAAAGCTCTGCACACAATTTTTGACTTACTTGGACAAATGGAGTAATTGAAAACTGCAAACATAGCCCAAACAATATAAAATGAATTTTGTAAATAATTATGCAATTGTTACTGAAATTAGGTTTATATTAAAATCTTCCCAACACCCCTAAGGAAATTGAAGCAGGACAAAAGACAAGGAAAATTAAGGACTGGGGTTGGGGGGAAGGAGCCATTCACTAGAGTCTGACAGAAGCCTTTCACCAGCAGAGAAGCAAGAATTCTAGCACAGCTACCAAAATCTGCTGTGAAAAGTTTTTACGTGGCAATAATTCTTTTACATGGGACTATTTTAAATAAGGATGTTGCAGTAGAATGAACCATGCCTAAATCCAAGCATAAAGTAATATGGCCTTTTTTCTTTCCCAGCTATAAACCTGAAAATTTCTGGGAACCTCACAAATGACTATACAGCTCATTTACAACAAAAACATGTTTTAGGCCCCTTGGTGCAACACTTTTGACCTATGATTTTCCATTATTAGCTATAATCCTGTCCAGTGCACCTTAGGTTTCAACCTATGATCTGATTTACACAAAACAAAACAAACAAAACCTTTAGAAACCCTTTGATAAGGAACTTTGCTGTCACCAAAATCATATAGCTAGCTACTGACAACTTACATAGGATTCTCTCTTGAGAAGACTATTCTTTTACTGGGTGTACACTACCTTTTCCTAAGTACCTCACTTTGTATTAGCGCCCGTCCATAAAACTATGATAAAATATCTTCTTAATAAGCTTTTTCAGTTTCAAAAAATCCCTTGCCAGAGATATTTCTAACTAATTCAATAAGACAAGGAAAGGAATAAAATATTTACAGACAAGAAAGGAAAAAGTAAAAATATCTCTGTTTGCATATATATCAATTACCTATATAGAAAATTTCAAAACAAAAAAAAAATCTACAAACTCTCCCCCTACAAAATTCAACAACATTGTAAAATATAAGAAAAATAACAACTGTGGTTCATTTATGAACAAACATCTTAATTACTGTGGTGGTTTGAATGGAAATGTCCCTATAGGTTCCAAGTATTTGGACATTTTGTCCACAGTTGGTGGCACTGTTTTGGGAGGTCTTAGAAGGTGTGGCTATGCTGGAGGAAACACATCACAGGGGGCAGGCTTAGAGAGTTCTTAAGCCTTGCCAGATCTCAAGTTGTTTTCTTGCTTCCTGTGCCTTCTTGAAGATGTGAGGGCTTAGCTTCTGCTCCTCCTCCAGCCACCTCTGCTGCCATGCCTCCCTGGATGATGGACTCTTGTCCTTGGAACCATAAACTCAAATAAACTCTTCCTTCTATAAATTGCTTTGGTCAGTATTTCTATCACAACAACAGAAAAGCAACTAATATAGTAATTGGTACCAAAAGTGGGGTGTTGGCTGTGAAGAACCTGACCATGTGGGGTTTTGGAAGAATCTGGAAGACTTTGGAAGTTTGGGCTAGAAAAGCAGGTTGACTGCTGTAAGCAGAGCTTAACAAGCCATTCTTGTAGGCATCTGGAAGAAAATAGTGCTGAAAACAATGTAGTTCCAGAGGGAAATAAGGACTTAAATAGGAACTGGGATATTTTAACAAAGAGTCTAGTTGCTGTCTGCCCACAGCCAAAAAACTTGCCTGAGGCTAAGTTGAAAAGCCATGGACTAATTTCTCTGGCAGAAGAAATTTCAAGATAGCATAACATAGAAATGGTGGCAGACTATGAATGGTGAATATTTTGCAGATCTAGAGTGAAAATGAGCAAATGGGACAGAAAGAAATACAGAATGTACAGGATGCATTGAAAAAGAGCACTAGAAAGATAAATGTTAGAGCCCTGGCATGTGCTGGAGAGGATCCCTTTGATAAGGATATTAAAGTAATTAAGGAGAGGCCTAGAAATTTGCACTTAAATAATGGAGAGTATGCCTCCAGGGCAAGACTATACCCAGTTGTGTCCTGAGGGGTACTTGTTCATCCAAGGGGTGTGAGCTGACTGGGACAGAGCCCACTGCAGAGAATTGGCTGTGGAGAGTTAGCCACAGAGGGAGGAGAGTTGGCACGATCTTGGTGGCATTGGCACAGAAAAAAATGGCCCCAATGTCTTGCCCACGTGGGTGCAAGAGGGGGCATTTACCGACCTGGGGCAAGACCTCAGGCCCAGGAGTCTGTGGGTGGGCCACAGAAGCAATCTAGAACAGTGGGCCACTGAGCCACAGAGCGGAATGGGGCACCGGGTGTTCACCTTTGAAAGTTACTCTATTTCCCCTACCCAGGATAGAAACTATGAAAAATTCAGATAAAGATGTGTTATGGTTTGTCTAACAGTGCCAGGAGCAAGGGACCCTAAGAGAACTCAGGTGACACCAGTTAACCCTCCTGCTTCTGAAAGGAAAATCTTCTAAAATGGATAAAGCAGGCTGGAGTCCATCCCAAACTTGTGGTCAAATTTGGCAGTGTTGCTCACCTGGTGCTGGCTTTAGAGGCATGAAAGATGGAAGAGTGAAGGGGTCATCAATTCTTCCACCATGGTTTCAGAGAGCTGCTCAGGCCAGGCAGCGTGCATCAGGGGTGGCCCTGCATAAAGAAGGCCCTGATAGGCCATTGCCATGAAGCTGTGAAGGTGAAGCCTGGTTGGCAATGGAAACCCCAAGAAGACATTCATGATGCCAGAGCTGTGAGGCATCTGCCAAGAAGACCTGCATACAAGGAGTGGTACCAACCCAGGAGAAAGATGCATGTTGCATACAGGAAAATTGGAAAGGCTGAGCCATCTAAGCCTTTTGGAAGTAAAGTCCCAACATAGAGCTACTGGATTTGGTGTTTGCCCTGATGGTTTTCAGTCTTGTTTTGGCCCTGTATTTCCTCATTATGCCTCTATTCCTCCTTTTTGTAATGGGAATGTGTATTTGGTTCCACTGTATGTTGGGAGTATGTAATTTGTCTTTTAGATTTCATAGAGGCTTACAGTTAAGAGATTTCCCTGAGTCTCAGAAGATATTTTAGACTGTGGACTTTTGAATGAGACTGGTAATGACTACGGGGACTTTAAAGGTTGGACTAAGTGCATTCTATAAGGTCATGAGCCTATGGGGGCCAGTGGGTAGATTATGGTGGTTTGAATGAAAATGTTCCCCATAGGTTCTAAATTCTTGGACATTTTGTTCCCAGTTGCTGGTGCTGTTTTGGGAGGTCTTAGAAGGTGTGGCTATCCTGGAGGTAGCATGTAACAGAGGGCAGACTTAGAGAATTCTTAAGCCTTGCCAGATCTCAAGTTTCTCTCTTGCTTCCTGTGCCTGCTTGAAGATGTGAGAGCTTAACTTCTGCTCCTTCTCCAGCCACCTCTGCTGCCATGCCTCCCCACCATGATGGACTCTTGTCCCTTGGAACCGTAAGCTCAAATAAATTCTTTCTTCTATAAGTTGCTTTGGTCAGTGTTTCTATCACAGCAACAGAAAAGCAACTAATACAACTACAAAATTTGAAATATAGTAACAATTATAATTACCAAAAAGGGAAAAACACTTAACTAGAAATATAGCCAAATTTAAATGACATGTGTTCTGAAAACCATAATGCTAATGAAAGAAATAGAGATATGGACATAAATGGGAAGACATATCTTGTTTGTGGATTGAAAGACTGGAGGTAGAGTCAAGATGGTAAATATGACCCATGTCTATTCTTCACAAATGTTATACAAAATTTAAAGAGGTTCTGTCAACATATATTTTTAAACTACAAACAAGATTATGATGACACTTAAGTGAAAAAACAAAAGAAACTGAATAAATAAAACATCTATTTTTTTAAAAAGACAAAAATGAGCTGGAGAGATGGCTCAGTGGTTAAGAGCATGTACTGCTCTTCCAGAGGACCTGAGTTCAATTCTCAGCACACACATTGGGTGGCTCATGACCACCTGTAACTCCAGCTCCTGTGGGATCCAATGCTTCTGTCTTCCACAGGTGCACATAGCCCTACACAGACACACGTGTATATGCATAATTAAAAATTAAATTAAATCTTTTTTCAAAGGAAAAAATGATAAGAATCAGTCTGCTGAATTTCAACACATTCTATGCAGTTATAGTAATCAATACTGGATGCCTCTGATGGAGGAATAGACACAGATAAATGGAACAGAGCAGAGAATCCAGAAATAAACCCAGACAAACATGACCAACTGAGCTCTGACAAAAGTGCAATAGAAGAAAGTCTTTTTCAACAAATGGCCATGAAGAATTTGAACTTTGTAAGGAAAGAATAAAACCTCAACCATCTACATCTCACACCTTTCACACTCCAAAAATAAATTCTAAGGCCTACATGTAAGATGAAAAACTATAAAACTTTTAGGGAAAAAAAATAGAAGTGAATCTTCAGGATCTAGGAGCAGACAAAGAGTTGATACAATGTAACATTAGCAGTATAATACATAAAAGGAGAAAATAATAAAACAGACCATCAAAATCAACTTTTCTGGGCAGATGATCTTAAGATGATGAAAAGACATAGGTTCTGGGAGAAAATATTTGTAAGTCATGAGTTGAAGAAAAGATTAGTTTCTGTAACATCATAACAAACCTCAATACTCAAGTCCAGTGAGGCCATGGGCAAAAGATAGAAATAAACATTTCACTGATGACAATGTACAGATGACAAACTTGTGAAAGATATTCAGCATCATTAGCCACCAAGAAAGTGCAAATGAAACCCATAACCACGGCTGGTAAGATGACTCAGTGGCTAAAAGTATTTGCCATGCAAACCATAAAACCTGAGTTTAATCCCTGGAGCCCATGGTGGAAGGAGAGAACTGATTCCTAAAGGTTGTCTTCTACATGAAATGCTTTTATGTGTGTAACCCATACACACATCATACACCCACATGTACATCATACACACACACCATACACATATAATAATAGTAATAATTATAAATCACATTTTGCAAAATGAAACCTACAATTAGTGGGATATCCCCCACAAACCTAACAGAATGGCTGAACTACAAAGTACAGACCACACCAAATTCTGACAAAAATTCAGAGAAGCTGATCCTTCATTAACACTGGTGGAATGTAAAACAGGTTTGCCATGCAGGAGGATGATTTATTGGTATCTTAAACAACCATACAATTCAGCAATTGCACTCATAACATTTCATCCATGAGAATAGACATTGACATGAAATCTATACACAAATGTTGATAGCACCTTTGTTCATTATTGTCTCCAAATGAAACAACCCAAATGTCCACACACATACACATACACACACACACACACACACACACACACACACACACACACACACATATGTTTGGTGGTATACGCCTTTAATCCCAGCACTCAGGAGGCAGAGGCAGGTAGAGCTCTGTGACACTGAGGCCAGCCTGGCCTACATAGTGAATTACAGGTCAACTGGAGCTACAGAGGCCCTGTCTCAAACAAACAAAGAACCTCTACTAAAATGGAATTTGACTTCACTTGAAAAGACATTTCTGTGAATTTATATCATGTAAGCTCATTATAGAAAATTAGGAAAAAAATTACCAAAATAATTTAACCACTCTTAAGGATTGGTACTATTACTGCTTTTATGTATAGTAACAGCACAGAGAATCATATTAAGTGAAAAGGCCAGTCCCCAAAACTTACCCATTATATGAATCCATTTATACAACATTTTTAAAAACAAAACTTTAGAAATGGGGACCATTAAGGGTTAAGCACTGACCAGATGTGGAAGGGAAAGGCATATGGCTACAGAGAAGAGCAACATAAAGGATCCTTATGGTGATGGAAATGTTTGCCCCTTCTTTTGTCAGTCAGCATCTTAGTTGTAATGTTGCACAGTAGTTTTAGAAGTATTTCCATTGAGAAAAACTAAGCAAAGGATACACCACAAGGAATTTCTCTGAATTGTTCCTTAAAACTGAGTGTAAAGCTACAATTTCTCAAAATAGGTTGAATCTTAAAAGACAATGAGGCAAACAAATTCTTGGCCACATAAAGTTAATGTTCATCAACAGTGTGAGAAGACTACAGCACATAAGACTGTAGAGTGATACCGCATTTTACTCCTTCCCTTGGTGCTCAAAAGCCAAATTTATACTAGTGTTTTGGGAGTCTTTGCCAGCTAATGAGTTGTGATGAAAAAAAGACTTGTTAAAAATCAGTGTTAAGCTAACATAACCCCACTTCTAAATCCAACTAACTTTGGCCGTATATCCTTGCTTTTAGTAAATCACCTCTATGTTATTATAACGTAGATGACCATTATGAAGTTAAGGACCCACTCTCATAATTGGTTGGGGTTATTGTTCTCGGAATTTATAATTGCTTTTGTCACTGAGTGAGTTAATGTGTAAGACAATATTACACATGCACCCCCTTGCCTGTATGGTCTACACAGTATTTACTTCCCTCAATGGACTCCACAAAGATAGTTAAGGCTCCAAAACCCAGAGCCTTAGAATGTCAGACAAAATTAAAACATCACCTAAGCATCTACTATTTTTTTCTTTTTAGCCATGTGAGAAATTAACTAGCAAATATGGTCAAATTAGGGAATGGAAAATCTGCATTGTTCATTTACTGAATTTTCTAAAACTCCTGTCTAAGCTTTATTCATACTCATAATAAAATAAATGATACCAAATGTTGGAGAGGATGTGGGGAAAGGGGAAGACTCATCCACTGTGGGTGGGGCTGCAAACTTGTTCAGCTCCTATGGAAAACAGTGTGGAGAACTCAATAAAAAACTACAAATGAACCTACCATTTGACCCAGTTATGCCACTCCTTGGCATATACCCAGAAAACTCATCCTATTGCAAAGACACTTGTACATCCATGTTTGTTGCTGCTCTTTTCACGATAGCTAAGACATGGAAGCAACCTAAGTGTCCCTCAACTGATGAGTGGATAATGAAAATATGGTTCATTTATATGATAGTGTTTTACTCAGCAGTAAAGAAAGATGAAATCATGAAATTTGCAGGTAAATGGATGGAACTAGAAACTGTTATAC
>NW_008333311.1:4844832-4845475 GCF_000622305.1 Nannospalax galili | reverse complement strand
GAGAAGGGTAAATGGGGGTACCTTAATTGGGGAAACCATGATGGAGGGGTGAGACAATGCGAGAGATAAATAATGCCTAGCTAGTTTTGAAAACCAAAGGGAAACATATTACTCCTACAACCTACTGACAAATTATACATAGCAAGATCAAGAAATATATGTCTAGGTAAGGTTTATCTGAGAACAACTGGTCTTTGCCCAAGATTTATCTACATGGCACACAGTAATTAAAAGTACCAGACTAGTGGAACTAACCTTCTTGGATGTTTAATAGATATACTTTGAGGCCTATAATAATTTGGTAGGAGGGCCATAAAGGACAGTTTTTGCTCCTTGCCATCCTAGGTTGACTAGTTCCAGGGGACTATGAACATCTCTCAAAATGTCCTGTAATTGTGGTGGGTCACTTGTCCTCTTGACCAAGGAGGCCAAGGAGACCCCACAAGATGGACTGGAACCAGTGTTCAGTCTACAAAGAGGAGGGTCAACACAGAGGAATCATTTCCTCCATGCTTCCAAGTGAAGCCAACCATGGTTGAGCAGGACCTTTGACTTATCTTCACATAGGTGGAACTGGTAAAAGAAAGGAGCCAGGGGCTCCTCCCAAGCCCATGTGACCCCTGAGGAACAGATCCTCAAATGA
>NW_008333311.1:4833903-4844742 GCF_000622305.1 Nannospalax galili | reverse complement strand
ATAGCTAAAAGCTACATAACAGCAACAATGCCAGATAGGAGATACCTTCTTTTGAGTTGTTGGCCAGGGTGGCCCAAGGGACTACCAGATAGTAACCCAGCATAGAACTGGGAAAATGAACAGCAGACCCCTATCTTATCTAAAGGAATATTGACAACTGATTACCGCTAGATGAAGAACAGCTGACCCTCCTAAAACAAAGACCTCTAGATAGGCTGACTAGATTCACCAAAAGGGCAAGTAGTGGGGAATGACTGGGGATTCTGACAATACAGCAGACAGTAGCAGTGATATCAGAGTTATAAGAACTCTAGTTGGGGAGAGGGAGGCTATGGGAGGATGCCATCTGGGAAGTTGGAGTATAGTTGAATAAGATGGTTTGGGATGTTCTGTGTGATACACACACACAAAAAAAAATTTTTTAATTTTAAAAATGTATTATATTTGAGGAGGAAGCATGGAAATTTACATCATGCTAATTAGTAGAGGTGGTAAACTTTACCATTGAAATCTACCCGATGACTTTAAAGACATACACAGGCACCGAGGATCCAAGTGCAACCAATTATGACTAGTAATAACCAGATGCATACAGATTAGAGATGCATGTGCCAACATTTCAGTGTTAGTAGCAAAACAATGAGTCTTTGTGCAAGAAACAATATATCCTAAAATGAAATGGAGATCTTTTTTAAAGGTTAAAAACTCATTCAATTTTATGTCTTACAGGGCTTATACTAAGTTCAATATTGTATAACTGTATTAATTCAACTGTGAACCTAGAAACTTGCACCCACTTGTGAAAGAGATTGTCCTAGTCTATTTCTTCATTGCTGTGACAAAACACTCTGACCACTACCAACTTGGGGAGGAAAGGGTTTATTTAACTTACATATCTTGGCTCATAGTTCATCTGGGAGCCCAAGGTAAGATTAACTCAGGGCAGGAACCTGGAGGCAGGAGGTGGAGCACAGGCCATGGAGGAACACTGCTTACTGGCTTGCTCCCCTGGCCCCTGCTCAGCCTGCTTTCTTATGCAACACAGGCCCACCTGCCCAGGGGTGGCACCACCCACAGTGGGCTGGGCCTTCCCATATCACTCATGAAGAAGATGCCCCTCAGACATGGCCACAGGCTAGTCCAATAGAGAAAATTCCCCAACTGAGGCTCCCTCAACCCAGGTGTGTCAAGTTGACACTAAAGCTATCCAGCACAGAGATGTACTCTTGCTCTGCAATGTGTTACTGAATATGTTAAAGCTGTAGTGAAATGCTTCTTCTAATCATGTAGTTATTAAAAAAAATGTTTAAAAAAAAGACTACTATTCATTTCAGATATTCCCAGAAGGACTGGGAAAGGAAGAGGCCATGGCCAAATGGCTTAGCTGGGGAAATCAAGGCCATAGTAACCTCTGCTATTGAGTGGAGTGAGATACTGTCCTTGCTAGACCAGCCTCAGTGGAGTCTGGATTCTAAAAGTGCTGGAGAGCCTCACTTCTGAACCCCACATTTTCCTCTTTCGGTGGCATTGCAAACTCCCACAGTTCTAACAGAATTTCTCCCCTTCCCAGTCACTCCTCTCTTCCTCTGGGACGACCTCCCCTTCTCCCTCCTCCCTCTTTTCCCTCTCCTCCCCCTCCTCCTCCTCCTCTTCTCCCTCCTCCTCCTCTTCGACTCTTCTACTCCCACTTCTTTTTTTTCCCCCTTAAGCCTCTGCCTCATTTGCTTTGGTTTAACTCTGCACTCGAATCCTCAATTTTACCCACGTGCATTAACTCTAAAACTTAGTCGTGAAGTTCTCTGTTGAACTCAAGGTACAAGCAGACAACCTCAGAAATATTTCAAATTCATTGTCTGAATCTTAACTGATGGTATCTTCTCCCCGTTCCTGATATCTGCAAATGTCAAATAACCACTAGTTTTTCCAGTGTAAAGCTTAGAAACTCCCCTAGGACACATTTTCTTTCTTTGCATGTTGGAACCAACCTGTGCTTCTCGGGCGGTTTGCTTCTGGATTAACTGGCAGATACATATCTTTGCCGCCCCACCACCTCCTCCATACTCTTACGCATAGCGCTGTGGCTGGCGTCAGAGGTCTCCCTCTTGCTGCTGCAACTCATCTTTCCAACCTACAGTCAGACCAGGCTACTCCCTGACTGGAAGTGACTTTGGTTCCACAAGTCTTTCAACCAAGTCCACACTCCTTATCAGGCCCACCAGGAGCTGACCCTGAGTTCCTCCTAAGCCTTGACCTCTGATAGTCTTTAATATGTAACTGGTAGTCTCCAAAAGTCCCTACTCCTCTCTCATCTAATGCATCTCCCCTCCCCTCCCCCCCTTCCCTTCCCCTCCCTTCACCTTCTCTTCCTTTTCTAGAAAATCCAAGTGTGCTGTTTCAGAGGAGTTTTCAGACCCCGCCATCTTGCAGCTTTCATACATACCCCTCTAATTTTTCTGTATGTGTCACTCTTCTGAGCCCAGTGTACGCCAAAAGTTAGTTCAAAAATCACCCATAGTTCTCTGCAATGCTATCTGCAGGCTAATGTGGTACCTCTTTCACACCATGGTTGAATGAGGCATCAACTAGGTCAATTGTGCTTATCAAGCAAGTGACCTGCCCTCGATGCCCCTAAAGATATGCAATGAATTCTATGAAAAGGGGGTTTTATTTTTACTATTATTAGAGCAAATATTAACAAATCCTATAATTCATTTCCAAAAAGAATTACGACTTTTTCTGTTTTGTCCATTTTGAAAACACAGTGGTTTTTTTCTGGGCCAAGCATGACTACAGTGTACTGTCATTTGTAAATAAATAGACAAAACACTTTCAATTCTCTTATTTCTTTCTCTTTCTCATCCTTTATTTTCTATGTTCTTTCCTTTTATCCATGACTGTTTTTACTTTTCATTCACATCTCCTCCTTTATTTAGTCTTTCTCTTTCCACTTTCAATAGTTTTTAATTGCCTAAAAGCCTTATGATAATACAAAAACTAGTAAAACAAAACATCCCGTAAAATTATAACCAATATGGCGCTTAGAAGAATGGGAATGAGTTGGAATATCTTTCAGTTAGGATGCAGTAAGTAATATGTGATAGAAAAATCATTCTCTCACTAAGTTAAGGAATAGAGATATTGATCATCGCAGACAAAGTCCAGAGGCAGAGTGACTCACAATTTGGATGTTGCAACACAGTCAAGAAGCCATGTTCCTTTTCCTTTTCCTCCCTCATTTCATGGTATATGTGCTTTGTCAGGCTGACTTATATCTCAGTTACAGGATGCTGAGGCCCTTGCATAAAAAACACCCAGACATAATCATTCAGGCTGCGTCTCTTTCTGGTATCTACTTTAGACAATTTAGAAAAAGAATTTGAGAAGCACCCCTAGCTACATGCCTGTCACAGCTCATTGAGCAGTATTGAATCCAGTCCTCTCATTGAGGCATTTAATAAAGTCTAATTAAATAGATTTATAAGCCTTATAAATTACATTTACAAAAAGATGACCTAGCAGAACCCATGGACAACACTGTATTACCAGAATGGATCTGAAGAGAAGAGCGGGGCAAGAAAGGGAAGACATAGGAGGGAGACTTCTATCTATGGGACTGCAGACATGGGCCTTGAGTGCGCAGGAACCCGGGAACTATCTTCGTTGCCACCTTGTCTCTTTTCTCCAGTTTGTAGATCGTTGTCTGTGTTCAAGTAGGCATCAGTTAATGTCTAAGTATGTAATATGATAGCAAGAAATTTGGGGCTGGAGAGATGACTCAGCGGCTGCTCTTGCAGAAGAGTCAGGTTCGATTCCCAGAACACACATGGCGACTAACAACTGTCCGTAACTCCAGTTCTAGGGGATTCAACACCCTCTTCCGACCTCTGTGGGCATTGTGGGACATGGGTGAACTTACATATGGGCAGGCAATACACTCATACATATAACATAAAAATAAAGAATGAAATATTAAAAATAAAATTGGTCACAGAAAACCAGTTAAACTTGTTGTCTTCTTGAGGTGGGTTATAGATAATAGTTTTAAATTATTAAGGTTGAAATATATATGACTATATTTTAAATTACAATGGCAACTGTAATAGGAAAATTAAAACCTTAGACATTCTTAGAAGAGAGGAAATAAAGGAAAGAAAATATTCCATACCCTAAGAAACTTTAAAAAATAGAAAATGAAAACAAAAAACAATAATCAGAAGCAAACCGAAATACATCATTAAAAAAAATTCAGGTGGTCAAACACTCACACAGACTCTCTGGTCAGAAAAGAATTCATTCTATATGGTATATGAATAATGTGGTGATGTAGTTTGTTTTAACCCCATATCATTAATTATAGTTGGAGAACAGATACAAGCATGGACACCAGGCTGTCTTAACCCTGATAGATACACTAAGTGAATGTAAATGAACAAAAATGGTATATAAAGCAATTGATAAGTATTTATTTGATAGGTTTTTTAATTGAGAAAAAAATTAAGCATAAATAAAAGAAAATAAAATGTTTATATTTTATGCAAAGATTTGAAAGCAAGCACAATGGTTATCAGTCCATTGAAAAATATTTACTAAACACCTCCTGCATGCTATATGCAATTCCAGGGACGAAAGTAACAGCAACAAACAAGATAGCTACTGTTCTCAGAGAGATTATGTTGTAAATGCTAGTGAGCCAATAACTATGTCTTAGAAATTAAGCATCACAAAAAATTCCCTCCCAGAGGCGTTACAATTTGAGCATGATGGATATGCAAAAGACTTAACACGTAGTAGCACAAGCACCTGTCACAGAAAAAACACTGGCCACAGCCCCTCATTACTGTGGCATGCCCAGCAAGCAAAAGTCCATCCACCCTGACACTGAGGCCAAGTGACAGAGGGGTGGTGACAGAGTGGCTGTAGTCACAAGGCTTTCAGTCATATTTTAGCTCTGCCACTCAGTATTATAAGAACAACTTCGATGGGTTAGTCAAACTCTATGAATTCAGATTCATCCATCTGTAAAATAAGAATTAAAATGCCTTGAAAATTACAGCAAGGACATAGATAGTGCATTTAGAGGGATTAGCACAGTGCACAGCAAACAAGAAGCCCTGGATGGATGCCAGTAACTAATGTTACTCTTTCGAATGTGCAAGTAACTGTTCTTATGTTAGATGCACTATTATACTGTGTGGGCAGATGGAATGGGGCAGGCACAATATTAACAAAAGCCTTCAAAAAATTCTGAAGAGACTGCAAGAAAGTGGAGGGAGAGGGGCAGAACAAGGGAAATGGAAGACTAGGTTTCAAAATTAGAACTTTTTATTTATTAATTTATTTTTGTCTTTTTGACAGGGTCTCCCAGTAGCCCCAGTTGGCCTGGAATATGCTATGTAGAGCAAGCTGGCCTCCAGCTCACAGAGATCTGCCTGCCTTTGCCTCCCAAGTGCTGGGATTAAAGACGTGTGACACTGTGTCCAGCCAAAATTTCTAAATAATGCCCTTTACTGGTGTGACACCTGGTAGGTTGACCAGATTCCAAGGGATAGACCCACACCCAAGAACATTTGGGGAACACAGATTAGACTTGATAGGGCTTTAAAAAAGACAAATATTGTAGAGGGGGGCATGAAGTTGTGGGAGGGCATTGTAAGCTGGGGGGGTAGAGATGGGGAGGAGGTCGGTGATCAGAATATATTATATGAAATTGTTGGTCAAATTGAGAAGCAGAAAATTTCTAGCACGTTTGTAGAAGATCCAAGTTGTGCCCACAACCCTTTACCAGAAGTTGCAGAGTGTGTGTGCATTTGTGTGTGTATATGTGTGTGTACTTTTGGGTGGCTCATTCAGTGACAAAAATGTGATTTCTTAAACTCATAAATAGTAGTATGAAGAAAGGTGGTGAAAAAAGGAGGGCATCTTTATAAAATTTTAAGTGAGTTTGTGGCAGGAATGAAGAGGGATGGTGGACAGGAAATTCAGCATCCAAGTAGAGGAATGGTGATCATTTTTAACTTTATTTTCTTTAATACTCTGTATTTTTGATTTACTTATTTTTAGTAAGTCAGTACCTCCCTGTAAAATGTGAGGAACTTCAACTCTCAATTTCTTTACACTGTTTTTGCATTCATGATACTCCTGAAACATGTGAATATATATGTAAATTGTGGTAATGAAATCTCCATGTTTATCCAAGACAATTGTGCTGGTTAGTTTTAACTACCAACTTGATAAAACCTTGAATCACCTGGGAAGAGAGTCTTAATGAAGAAATACCTAGAACACATTAGCTATGGACATGTCTAGGGAGGAATGTCCTGGTTGTCATTTGTTGTAGGAAGACCCAGTCCACTGTGGGTGGCACTGCTCCACAGGCTCGACCCTAGACTGTATTAGAGAGAAGAAACCCAGTCAAGTACAAAGTTAAGCAAACAAGCAAGGATCCATATGTCTGTTCTCTTCTCCCTCAGCTCTTGACTGTGGGTGTGGTGATTTTAAAGTTCCTACCTTGACTTACCCACAATAATGAACTTAAACTGGAACTGGGAAACCCCTTTTTCCCTAAATTGCATTTTGTCAGGTTATTTTATCACGACAGAAATGCAACCAGGAGAGCAGTGTTGCTACAAGGGTGCCCCGTCAGTCAGTCAATGCTTCCTTTCTCCGCCCTACCCCAGACCTAGACCGCACTCTCCAGTACAGAAGCTACAGTATGACCAAACTCCAGAAATAGTACATGGATATATATTTTCTCAATCTCTTCAAATGTTTTCCATGAACACTAAATCCTGAGCACCATCAGTCTATAATTTTGATTTAAAAATGAAATGCCAATGAACAATAAATATGATGGTGGGTGAATATAATTTGCTGAAGATCTGGGCAGTATAACCCAGCTGACTGGTAAAATTATTCTTACGCTTTATCACTTTGAGAAAAATTATTTTAATGAATTTTTATGTCTATTTTCTCTAGTAATCTTTATCCTTTGTCTAGCTGATCCTTAGTTAGCACTTACAGTGCTCAGTGGAGAACAAGCAACTTGAGTGTCAAGCCACTGCTTTTCTTCAGCTTTAAATTAACTATTGCTAATTGCTAATCCTATTTCCTAGTAAGTCATTGAATTGGCAGTATGTTTTCTTGGTTTATTCTGTTAAAATTATTTTATTATATTAAAAAAACTAGATATTTGGTGTGCAAATTAGAAGGGCATGTGCTGAATCTGTCATCTTGAGCCTGAATTTTCTACATCTGATTTACTGTCATCACTATATTTTTAAAATTTTGTCTTTGGCTATAGAATATCTGACACACTCCTGATTTAAAATGAGAATGAAAAGTCAGAGAATACAATGATACTTCTGTAAGGTAATAAAAAATATCAGTCTTCAATCAACAAAAGCCTAACACTTAATATTGAAATGCTAGAGGCTCAGTATCAATCAAAGTCAAAAAACAATAAGTGCAATTCTTACCACAGTCATGATTTAATCATTTCAGAAGTACTGCCCAAATCAGTGATACAAAATAAAACCATCATTAGTTTTAGATTTTTGTCAACTAAGAAACCCCAGAAAATCAACTGAAATGTTTTTATAATTAACAAGAGAAAAAAGTAAATTGATAAAAATAAACTTGAAAAGCAGTATTTTATATAATCCAGCAATAATCAAAGAGCAAAATGGATAAAAGCTTCATAATAATTAAGAATAATTGCAAAGTGATAAAATGCATAGCATAGAAACTCGTCAGGAAATATGTGGCATCCATTAACAAATACCACAATTTTCAGAGTGTGATAAAAGTAGATTTAATAAATGGAGAAATGGACCCTATTCTGAAACTAAAAATCAAAGTTCCAAATGTTTCACTTATCTTCAAATTTATTTGCATTATAAACAACATCACTCAGTACTCTTGTTTGATTTTTTTTTTTTTTTTTTTTTTTTTTTTTTTGCTTTTGCTGTTTTTCATGAGCCAAGGGCCCAGACTCAAGGGCCCAGGATGATCTGAACACACTGCACATCCCATGCTGGCCTCAAACTTTCAGTAACCTTCCTGCCTCATCCTCCCCAGTGCTAAATTTAAAGACAGGAGCCACCATACCTGGCTATCTTCATTCAATACTCTTGCAACATTTTTTTTCAGGTAAGATCATGAAGAGCTTGAAACAACACATTAGAAGGTATTCTACTTTTACAGTTATTAAAAGTGCTACATTGACATGGAATTGGTGGACAGAATTCGTCAATCAAAAGCAAAGTCCACTATGCTTAAAAATTCCAGGATGGCACGGTAGTTCAGTGGTAGAGTGCTTCCTAGTATGTGTGGGGCTCTGAATTCAATTCCCAGAACCAAAAAAAGAAAAGTTCTATAGGTTCAAGGCATATGACATACTGATGAGGCCCAAGGACTGTAAAGCATGGCAATATGATCTGAGAAATGGTCCTTAGAGCATTATCTCAAGCTACAGATCAAAATACAAACTCCATATGTGTTTTTAAATATATCAATGTGAAGCTATGCAGACAAAAACAAAGATGAATATGTATCTTATAAGCTACAAAGCAATAGTAGATTTTCATTGAATAATAACTGAATACATTAATATTTCAGACATGCCTATTTTAGCATATTAAAAAAAGTGATAAGCAGCAGTGTTGTCTTAATGACGTTTCCTTTTGTTGTGAAAAAGCACTCAACAAAAGCGTCTTGAAAAAGAAGTTTATTCTGACTCAGAGTTTGAAGTATGATCCTTCATGATGGGGAAGTCAAGGCAGCAGGAGCTTGAGCAGCTGGCCACACTGCATCCTCAGTCAGGAAGAAGAGAGAAAACTACAGCTACAGAGAAAAAGGCTGCAGCTACTCGATTTGCTTTCTCCTTTTCATTCAGTCTAGAATCCCAGCCCAGGAAATGGTGCTGTACACAGTGCCTGGGTCTTTTCATCTCAGTTAACCCAGTCTAGATATTCCCTCACAGGTGTGTCCAGAGGCTTACCTGTTCTAAATAATCCCTCTCTGGTGTGCCAGAGATTGTCTCCTAGGTGATTCTAGATCTTGTCAACTTAAAAGTCAATATTAACCATCACAGGCACATTGGTTGAGAAAAATTAATTTACAAAAGTGTGGTAGATGATTTATGTATGATCTTCATATACAAAAGACTTTCATGAAATAAAAATATTTAATACATATCACATTTACATAGATAGAAATGCCTGATATTATCAAGGTGTCACCTTTTTTCTACTTGGTGTACAGATTTAGTTCAATTCCAATCTAAAGGCCAGCATGTAATAACACTATCTGATTTTGAAATTTAATATAAAGCTACATACAGTGCCATAGACCAAAAGATTAGTGGAACAGGATAGAGAAACCAGTTATAGATCCACATAAATACAGTCAATAGATTTTCTACATAGAGCAAAGGCTATTCAATGCAGAATCACAGTATTTGTAACAACTGGTATGGCTAGAACATCTGGATAGTCACATGCAAAATTAGAAAGATGGGAACTTAAAAAATCTATCATTTGCATTCAAAATGCAAGGCTTAAGGAATACAAAACACAGAAGACAAGCTCAGCAACCTCTTGTTTGACTTTTTACCTACCATGCCCAAATCACAGTCTATGAAGGAACATACTAATGTTGGCAAAATGAAACTCAAAAACTTCTATTCTGTGAAAGACACTGTTAGGAGAAATGAAAACATGAGACACAGGCTGGGTAGAGATCTTTGTAAAATATTTATCAGAAACAGGGTTTACATCTGAAGTATATGAAGAACTCTTGAAACAGTATTTTCTTAATTTTTTGTGTGTATGAGTGTGTTTTTTTAATATTTTATTTTTATTTTATGTGTATGCATGCATTGCCTGCATTTGGGTAAGTGCACCTGTGTCATGCAATGCCTGCGGAGGACAGAAGAGACTGTCAGATCCCCTGGAACTCGAGTTACGGACAGTTGTTAGCTGCCATGAGGGTGCTAGGATTTGAACCCAGGTCTTCTGCAAGAACAGTCACTGTTCTTATCCACTGAGCCATCTCTCCAGCCCCATATATGAGTGTTTTGTCTGCATGTGTGTAACTGCACCTGTATCCTTCATAGCCCACAGAGGTCAGAAGGGGATGTCGGATCCCTTGAAACTGTAATTACAGATGGTTGTTAGCTGCCATGTGGATGCTGGGACTCAAACCCAGTCCTCTGGAAAAACAGCAAATGTTCTTAACCCCTGAGCCATCTCTCCAGCTTCATAAAATATGTTTTGTAAATATTTTATTGAGTTTTTGTGTATTTCATATAATAGATTTTAATCAAATTTAGACACACTCCCCCATCTGTGCCTCCATAGCCCCCCCCCCTGGATTCCATGCATTCTGTCATATATGTTAAATCCTATTCAGTCAAGCATTTGTACCTAGATGTCCTTTGGTGCAAGTTCATTCACTGGAGTCATATATAAAATACTTTTAAAAGCTGAAAGAAAGAGCCATACACGGTGGCACATGCCCTTGATCCTAGCACACTGGAGGCGGAGGCAGGCAGATCTCTGTGAGGTTTAGGTCAGCCAGCCTGGTCCACATAGTAAGTTCAAGGCCAGCTGGGGCAACATAGGAAGACCCTGTCTCAAAAAACAAAAACAAAATTAAAAAACTGAAAAGAGAAGCAAAGACTATATTTCAAGCAGCTTTCTTTTGAAAATACCTCACTAGTAGCAAAATGCAAAAATTTAAAACAATGTATATTGGCAATTTTGTCTATATTTCTAATTATATATGTGTTCATATACAAAAAATAAAAAAGAAGTCACTGCCTGAGAGAAAATGCTTGCA
>NW_008333311.1:4812772-4833827 GCF_000622305.1 Nannospalax galili | reverse complement strand
CTTTTCAAACTCAACAATTTTTAATGGGCAAAAGATTAGAATATAGACTTCAATAAACAAGGGTGGCAAAAAGGGCATGAAAATGTGCTCAACATTATCAGCCATTAGAGAAATACAAATTGAACTCATGAGATACCAGTGCACAGTAATTAGAATAATTGAAATCTGGAATGACCATAAATAAAAGTACTATGAAGTTATAGGAAAGCAAACTCTCCTGTACTGCTAGCGGGAAGGGCTATCAGTTTAAAAAGTTAAATATATAACTGCAACATCACTCAGTCAGTTCACTTCAAGCTGAGATAGAGAAGGGGAGAGGAAGAGGGGGAGAGGGAGAGAAAAGGAGAGAGAGGGAGAGGGAGAGGCAGAGAGAGAGAGGGAGAGGCAGAGAAAGAGGGAGAGGCAGTGAGAGAGGGAGGGAGAGGGAGAGGGAGAGGCAGAGAGAGAGAGGGAGAGGCAGAGAAAGAGGGAGAGGCAGTGAGAGAGGGAGGGAGAGGGAGAGGGAGAGGCAGAGAGAGAGAGGGAGAGGCAGAGAAAGAGGGAGAGGCAGTGAGAGAGGGAGGGAGAGGGAGAGGGAGAGGGAGAGGGAGAGGAAAGGAAAAAGAGAGAGGGAGGGAGGGAGAGAGAGAAAGATTATAGTTCAAATGATAACGCTGAAACTTAATTCTTGAGGCAGCAGTATCAAGAAGTATGACTTTCAGGGGTGACTAGCATCCTTATAAAGGGGATGGAAGTCAAAAGGAGTGTTCTTTTGCCCTTCCTTGACTTATGTCATGTGAAGACACAGTGTTCCCCCTCCCCAAGCTGGACAATGGAGCATCAAGACACCATATTAGAGTCAAAGCTCCTTGCCAGATACTGAACCTGTCAGTCCCGTATTCTTGGATTTTCCAACCTTCAGAGCTATGTAAAATAAAATTATATTCTTAATTAACGATCCATTCTAAAGTATTTTGTTATAGCAATGTAAATCAGCATATTTACACACAAAAGCTTGTATACAATATTCACAGTAGGTTTCTTTGTAATATCAAAACAGGAAAAGAGATTGTTTATTAACATGTAAATGAGATCCAAATCATACTCACACACCAAAATGGTACTGGCCAATTAAAAGGGCTCAACTATCAATGCACACAAGAATATGAATCTCAAACTAATTTTGTAGATGAAAGAAATTGGCAAAAACGTATGTGTTGTGTGAATCCATTTATATAAAGCCCTAGATTAGGGACAAGAATCAATAGAGACATGAGATCATTAATTATCTAAGGGTAGGAAGAAGCAGGAGATGCAAAATTGCAAAGGGAAACAGACGTTTCTGAGGGTGGTGAAGACATTCATTTTGATAGCTGCAAAGCTAGTTTCATGACTGCATACTTATGTAAATTTAGTAAATTTTACCATTTACTGGTATGCCATTTATTATTTACTAATTCTTCAGTAAGTAAGTTCATTTAAAAAGTAAGACTGGATGCAAAAATCATACCTTCAGAGTGATTGATCTCTTTTTCACACACATACACACATACACACACACACACACACACACACACACACAGAGAGAGAGATACAGAAATGAAACTTGAAAGATAAATACAAAATATAAACAATAAGCTAAGTGATGGTATTTCAAAGAACGCCTTAGGCTGATCTTTAAAACTCGGTGATGTAAATTTGGCTTATCTCTGACTGTGTTCCAGAAGACTCCTTCCTCTTGAGCAAGACCAGCTGAGCTCCTGCATTCCCGCCTCTGCGCTTTCCAAGTGTAACTTCCTTCACTTGGTGTCCTCCAATCATCCCTATTTGTCAAAGCTCTGCGCATTCTCGATGTCCTACCTGTCTGATCTCTGCTTCCAAAAGAGTACGGTGAGGCAAGCCGTGTGTGTGTGTGTGTGTGTGTGTGTGTGTGTGTGTGTGTGTGTGTGTGTGTGTGTGTGTGTTGTGTGTGAATATTTTTTGTCTTTTTTTTCAGCTCTTCACACTTTGTCGGAAACACAGAGAGGAATGCATGATAGTCAAGCACTCCACCAACTGTGTGTGTGTGTGTGTGTGTGTGTGTATGTGTGTGTGTGTGTTGTATGTGGATAATTCTTGACTATTGTTTTAGCCCTTACCAAATTGACTGGAACACAGTGAGTGAACAATAGATATTTACTAAATTGATTAGCAATTATTAACAACTGTGTTTATGCATGACTGTTTTTCTGGAGTGTGTACTCTATACAGAAATAATGATTTCTGGGATTTACTTACAGAACTAAAAATATTGCATTGGAAATGATATGGAAATGCCACACGGTAAAAATAGTTGTCCATTCAATGTGAGTGTAATGAACAGAGAAAAAGGAGGGTCACACAACCTTACCACTATGTTATCTGATATGTCTTCACTAATTTTTTAAAAACCTTAAGAACTGTTCACATAGAATATTTATTATAGACAACTTCAATACAAATTTTCTTCTGTGATAGGAAGGAAAATATAAAAAAGCAGTTTCTCATGACCACTAAAAGCAGTAATTTTATGCATTACATAAAAGTGAGCAAAACCAGCGTGCGTGCTCTCTGCAGAATCACTGAACTGCATCACTCGTGTCTTTACTCTTTGTTTTATTCTGCTCTGTACAACAGATCAGTCAAGTCTTGGGCATTGATTGAAGCAATGCAATTGTGCTCTTGGTACTTTGCTCCTCATCTAGCACATGTATGATTCAGAGATAATTCAGGTTTTAAAGATTTACTTTCCATTTCATAGGTAGCTCAATTACAGTCACTAATAATATAATGGTATTTAGAATCAGTTCAAGCATATTGCAATTGTACATATGATAGTTATCTAGGACAATATTTCTCTTGCCTAAAAAGCTTAGAGCCTTATTATTGTCTTATTAATGTAGTTCTCTGAGTTGACACAAGTTGATATAAACTTTATAATAGTGTGGATTCCCCTCAGGAATATTATAATATTCTATTTCTATAAGAGTTCTTCAGGCTACACAGAAGGGCCTAAAAGTGTTAGCATTTGAATTGTTGCTAAAATGCACCCTCATTTCCAGAAGTTAAATGCTCAGCAAACATGCAATCCCCTCAGTTGCCAGGATAATTGGCTTTACTTTAGTGTGTCTTGTGCTCCTTCTTTATTTTCAATGGTCTATCTGAGTTAAACACTTGTTCTTCTAAAACTGGCAGCAAGAGAAGCCAACATAACATGAACTTCTTCTTCTGACTTGGCAGCATAAGTGTTTCTCAAAGCAATGCTGCTGCTAAGAAATCTACCTCATGAGGCTTGAAACCTTCTCCCATACAGCTACCTTCACTCATTCCATCCTTCATGTAGCAGATACTTGTGCCTACTACTTTACTATTTTCTGATCACTGCTCCAAAATGACAAAAACTCTAACTATTCAAGAAATTAAGTTTAGTTGGTGAGATATACTGACAGAAAATTAAAATAATGTGGTACATACAATACATTAAACCATTCAGCATAAACAACAGTAGGTGTGTCTGGCATTGTGCAAACTAGAAATAAGATTGTTAGCAAATGGACATTTATAGATTTTTTTTTATTTTTTGGTCTTTTTGAGACAGGGTCTCATGTAGCCCCAGCTGTCCTAGAACTCACTATGTAGACCAGGCTGGCCTCGAACTCACAGAAATCTGCTTGCTTCTGCCTCCCAAGTGCTGGAACTAAAGGTATGCGCCACCATACCCAGCCCGATTTATGGATTTTTTTAAAGAATGATTTAAAATTGTAGTTGTTGGTAGTTTCCAACAGTAGAATGTGATAATAGATGGCTAGAAGTTTGAAGACTATAGAGACAATGTCTTTAGGGATCTCAGGATGTCTTTATTTGTATTAACAGATACTCATAGAGAATTTGCTACTGTTCTAAAAATATTTAATCCATTTAATTTCCAATAACAAGCCTAATCTTATTTATCCTGACTGTGTAAATAAGAGGCCAAAGTCACAGAGCTATTAACTAATAACCTTGTAATGCTAACCCAGGCAGATTTCTAAACATTAATCCAGGCTACCTGTTATGTATGACTGGAAGAACCTATCATCAAGAAAAATGTAAAGAAAAAAGTAGCTCTGGTGAGTAAAGTGTCAGTCTGAGTAAGCATAGACTGTCCTTTGAGAGGCAGCCTGCAGAATGTGAGTGCTAACTTTAAGAAAGAAGGCTGGGTTAAGGATGAAAATGCAAGACTTCCTAATTTGCCTATACTTCTGAAAGCTTAAGAAGCTCACTTCGTAATTCCCAAACACTAATCTACAGATCATTTTTGGATCCATGTTGAAGCTTACAGCAGGCCTTTGCAAAGTGGAGTAATACAGGTTATTATGGGGTTTTGTGAAAAATTTTGTATTTCCTCATTCACATAATTATAGTGAATAGTGCACACTAAGAACACAGCTAAGACCTCAGGTTAAATGAGCCTTATGACTCACACTTGGAGTCTACCAAAGGAAATAACTGCTTATATGAAAGATCCTGCCTTACCCACACAGTTATGGGCCAAGAAGTGAGATGAAATGGCGAGTCACATTGCTGCCCCTTGAAGAGAGCGGTACACCAGGTTTAGAGAATGGCTGGTCCATTGAGGAAGGCTTAAGATGAAAATATTGATCGCTTACCTTAACATGTGAACATGCTGATTGATATTTATACTCTTGGTAAGTACTTGTAAGTAAATAACTGATAGGGAATAGAAAAATAAATAAATAAAATAAACACAATTATTTGTCAGGTAGAAAAGAGAATTTTCAGTGCAGCAAAGGCAATCACAGTGCATACATGGCCCAGATTTTATGGACATAATAATGTAAGCAGCACATGCTTTGTTACCCAAAGTTTGAAGACACATATTGGTGAGGTGTCAACTTAAAATACAGTAGGTAGAAAACATCTAAATTTTATTTTCCAAACTAGGAAGTCAAGCAACAATGACTAAACTGGAGAAAAAATTATCACATTTTAATTTTTTGGATATAAGGATAAATATCAAACAGTTCATTAATAATTGAAAATACTGGTTCACTACAAGACAAGAGGAAGCATTGGGGACTACTGTTACTCATAATAGAGTTTGTGATACTAGCTATGTGTTCAGGTGATTTTTATTTGAAAGTCAATTGATAAGTAAGCTTGCAGGGAGAAAACAAAATGAAAATCATAAATAGCATCATTTAGATTCCAAAGACAAATATGGGCTCCTAGAAGATGGGCTTGAAAAATTCCAGCAGAACTGGCCTGTGGCCATGTCTGTGGGGCATCTTCCTGATTACTGAGTGATGAGAGAGGGCCCAGCCCACTGTGGATGGTGCCACCCTTGGAAACTGGGTCTATGTTGTACAAGAAAGCAGGTTGAGCATAGGCCAGAGGAGCAAGCCAGTAAGTAGCATTCCTCCATGGCCTGTGCTTCAGCTCCTGCCTCCAGATTCCTGTTCTGAGTTCCTACCTTGGATGAAGGTCACAGTGATAAACTGTGACCTAGGATTTGTAAGATAAATAAACCCTTTCCTCCCTCCACCCTCCCCCCCAAAAAAGAAAAATTCCACCAAAGACAAAAAGTTACAGAATCTAGAAAATGAGTTTCAAGAAAAAAAGAAGACAAAATAAAGATTTTTAAGGATTGGATTCTTAGCATAATAAAAATAGCAAATATCCCTTATAACCAATATATTGAAAGCTAAAATTATCAAAGACAAAGAAAAGTTTTTAGGGGCTGGAGAGATGGCTCAGCAGTTAAGAGCACTGGTTGTTCTTACAGAGGACCCAGGTTCAATTCCCAGCTCCCACATGGTGGCTAACAATCATTCATAAATCCAGTTCCAGAGGAATTCAATGCCCTCTTCTGACCTGTGCAGGCACTGCCTGACATGGGTGCACTTACATACAAGCAGGCAATGCACTCATACACATAAAATAAAAAGAAGAAGAAAAAATAATTTTTTTAAAAAAGACCCAAAGTTTTTAAAAGCTTACAAAGACAAAGGGCAGGTCATTGAAAGTGCCTGGACAATCAGATTGACATCTGTCTCCACAGCAAATGTCCTGGAAATAAAAGACAATGAGGAATATATTCACAATATGAAAAAAGAGAGCTATGATTTTAGAATACTGTGTCTTCCTGGGCTACCACTTAAATGTTAGGATGAAACTAGGACACCTTTTCCATTCAGTGTCTCAAAGGCTGTGAAACAAATACAGATACTTAATATTAATTCAAGGAAATAGTACAATACAATAGACCAGTAATATTAGAAACATGGAAAAACAGGTAAAAAGTAACTCAGTGAAGTTACTGTAGAATAGAAGAACAAGGACCAAAATTAAATTAAATGTAAACAATAAAGAAAAATATAAAAAAGTTCATTTCAATACAAAATTGAAATATTAGAACATTGATTCTACTCACATGGTAAAAGAGCAAAATGTGGAGAGATGAAAAGGTTCAAAATATTTGATTTAAAAAAACATATAGATACTGACAAGAACACAAAGTAGGCCAAGAGAACGACTCTCCCTATGCCTCAAAATGTTGGTAATGGTAATACAAAAAAGAGAAAAATAAATATGTAGCAGTTTAATCAGCAAAAGAAAAGTTAGTGTGTCTAATCAAAGCAGGAAAGAATGCCAAACAAAAACACATGCAAAAAGAAAACAAAGAAGGTAGAAGTTTTCAAGTGTCTATATATAGTACAACAGACATGACAATTATAAATAAATTCAAACTGCCAACAAAAGGAGACAAGCTGAGCAATACCCAGCAGTAGATGCTCAGAGCAATGCAAAATAAGCTTACAAATTCTGGGACACTTTTCTATATACAGCAAACAAAAACTATAGCCTTTTCAATAACAGAAAATATTTTACAATACATAGGAACCAATATTTATAAGATTTCTTTTAAAATTTAAAAAAATCTACAGATGGACATAAATAATCTGAACAAGTAAAAATAGACATTGTATACCTATGTATAAGAAATTATGCATTATGTAAAAAAGCAAACAAATAATTTAAATTTAGCTAAATTTAATGTAGACATATCTCATTATAAGTTCAAAATAATAGGTAATCAATCTATAAATTAAGTGTTGCTTTTCATTAAAATGAGAAATTTGTGAGTGGGACTTCAACATCTAGCTTACCAGAATTCAAACACACTAAAAATCTTAAATGAGATGATAAAAATACAATATTTAAATAAAAGTATGGAACCAGGTCCAGCACTTAGGTGGCTGAGGCAGGAGGATTGCCATGAGTTCAACACCAGTCTAGATTATATCATGAATTCAAGGCCAACCTGATCTACAGTATGAGTGGGTACACATGGGCATATGTGCACATGTGTGGTATGTGTTTTGTGTTAATACATCAAAATATATTCATTTGTCCCGAAAAGAAGATCCTAAACAAAGGAAGAAAATTATAGTAAGAAGATATTTGCAGTCACTAAACCCAGCAAGGGAATGGTATACGGTAGGGTTAGGAGGAACTACTTCAGGAAGGTAAGATAAAGAAAAGAAGCTTAAATTAAGAAAAAGAGAGCCCCGCTATTAAACAATTATGTGATGAAAGACTCAACTTTCTTCAAGATGAAAATAAAGGAAGTCAAAATAATGAGCCCCACATTGAACTCTAAACACTGGAAAAAATTGAGTTCTTGCAAGAACCTGGGAGCAGAAACCACCATGGCCCAGATGACCTTTCGCTGACCTGTGCAGATCTTCTGGACAACATCATGGGGTTCTTAGCAATCTTAAAGTATACTTGAGTCTAGTAAAGTTTCTGCCAGAATTTCCTCTCCCAACGAATCCCAGGACACTTGCCAAGCCCTGGGACACATGAGACTGCACGTAGCTGTCGTTTAGGTGCCTCGAGGCACTGAACTGAACAAGATACAGGTCAAAGATGAAGACTGCAAAACACAAAGTAGAATCAGCCCTTGATGAATCAGTACAGAATGTTACCCATATTCCTAACACAGTAAGTTGCTTGCATTCAGAAATCACTGCTTCCGTATTCTACTTTGATAATGGAGGCTTAATATCCTGAGAACAGAGGTATTTCTTTTGTTATTATTTTATTGATTTTGTGTGTGTGTATTTCATACAGAATATCCCAAACAATCTTATTCATCTTTATATCCATATCCCGAATGGCACCATCACATAGCCCCCTTACTAGACCCCATATACTCTGTCATCCCTGTTACTGTCCACTGTGTTGTCAGTGCCCCCAGCCATTCCCCAGTGCAAGTCTATACTCTGAGTCTAGGCAGCCTTTCTAGAGCTCTTCCTCATCTAGCAGCAATCAGTTGCCACCATTCCCTTAGATAAGATTGGGGTCTGCCATTCATTTTCCCAGTTCTATGCTGGGTTACTGTCTGGGAGTCTCTTGGGCCACCCTGGCCAACAACTCAAAGGTAGGCATCACCTGTCTGGCATTGTTTCTTGTTATGTAGCCTTTAGCTATACACATGGACTCTTAAAGACCATCCAGAATATATAATGAACTCAAAAAACAAAGAATCAAGAAAGTAAGCAACCCAATTAACATATGGGCAAAAGAGCTGAACAGAGAGTTCTCAAAAGAAGAAATAAAGATGGCTAAGAAGCATCTTAAAAAATGTTCAACATCCTTAGTAATTAAGGAAATGCAAATTAAAACCACTTTAAGATTTGATCTTACCCAAGTCAGACTGGCTAAGATGAAGAGAACAAATGTTGGAGAGGATGCGGAGAAAAAGAAATGCTCATCCACTACTGGTGGGACTGCAAACTTGTTTAACCCTTATGGAAAGCAGTGTGGAGAAGCCTTAAAAAACTAAAAATGAACCTACCATTTGACCCAGTTATACCATTCCATGGCATATGCCCAAATAACTCATCCTATTGCAGAGACACTTGTACATCCATGTTTCTTGCTGCTCTTTTCACCAGTAGCTAAGAGATGGAAGCAACCTAAGTGTCCCTCAACTGATGAGTGGATAATGAAAATGTGCTTCATTTATATGATGGAGTTTTACTCAGCAGTTAAGAAAGATGAAATCATGAAATTTGCAGGTAAATGGATAGAGCTAGAAACTGTTATACTAAGTGAAGTTACACGGACTCAGAAAAACAAAAGACATATGTTCTCCCTCATATGTGCATCCTAGCACCAAATCCTTATAAGTAAATACATATATATCCAGATATAACTACAAGAACAAGGATAATGAAAAGCAAACAGGGAGGCAAAGTAAAAGAAAGAACCTGAGAGAGAAGAACAGTAGGAAACAGGTGCTACTAAGGGAAATATGGATAAAAATGGGGTTATTTAAATAGGAAAGGGGAGGGAGGGTTATACAAGGAATCTTGGGATAAAGGTAAAGAAGGAGCTCAAGAGGTGGGACCATAGGAGAAGGGTATTATTAAGGGAGAAATGGGGAAAATGAGGGAACTTTAAATGGGGAAACCATGATGGAAGAGTTAGACAGTGAGAGAGATAAATATGCCTAGCTAGTTTTTAAAAACCGGAGGGAACCATATTAGTCCAACAACCGACTGACAAATTATAGATACAACTTGTTTAAGGAACAAAATATATGTCTAGTCAAGGTTTATCTAATAATCTTTGGGTTCTGCCCATGCTTTATCTACATAGCACATGTAATTAAAAGTACCAGACTGGTGGAATTAACCTGCTTGGATGTTTAACAGCCATACTTTGAGGCCTATACTAATCTGGTCAGAGGGACTTAAAGGACAGTTTTTCCCCTTGCACTCAAAGGTCAACTACAATCCAGGGAACTACTGAACATCTCTTAAAATGTTCTGTAACTGTGGTGTCACCTGTCCTATTCTTCAAGGAGGCCATGGATTCCACACCAGATGGACTTGAACCAGTGTCCAGTCTACAAAGAGGAGGGTCAACACAGAGGAAATGTTTCCTTCATGCTCCCAAGTAAAGCCAGCCATGGTTGAGCAGGACCTTCGACTTGTCTTCACATAGATGGAACTGGTAATAGTAAGGAGCCAGGTTAGTAGGCTAAGGCCAAGAGCCTAGCAGACAACCTGAGAGGGTGGCTTCTGACCTCCATCAGTGTAACAGCTCTGATCTCAGCATACTGCCAGAGTGCCAAGGCTTCTCTCTGGCCTCTCTCTGACAGAGGGGCTGAGAATGCAGAGGACTGCCTGAGAGCCCCCAGATTCTGCCTCCACCTGGTGATGAGCGTCCACTAGTTGTGCAATACCCAGCCCTCTATCTGGGATTTCCTAAGGCCCTTCTGAAGGCCCCAGGGCAGATCTGGCTTTGGTAGGCTAAGGCTGAGATCCTAGCAGAAAACCTGAGAGGGTGGACGGCCTGAAAGCACCAAGATCCTGCCTCCATGTGGCGAAGGAAGCCTGAATGTACCTGACTGGAACCTGAAGTGGGCTTCTGTGGGTACTCCTGAATTGCTGATCTGAAGCCATGAGCTCCCTCCAAATAAAACCTGAGAGAACCTGAACCCTATACAAACCAGCTTTATATAACCAATAAAGAAAGGATCTAGGCACCTGGATAATACAAAGAGAAGCATATTTCAACTAAATTCTCATATCAGAATCATAAAAAACAAAAGAAATTCGTATGCCAAAATCATAATGAAAGAATAATAAAATGGAAAGCCAAAACTATGTCCCCACCAAGCTCCACCTATTCTGTAGAAGAGTTCTACTAGAAGAACCCCCTAGAGATAACCCAGGACACTAAATTTAAAAGAACAATCATAAACGTGATCAAGGAATTCAACAAATTTAAAGAACATATGAACAAACAGATCAAAGAACTAAAAGAAGATAAGGATAAACTTCTGAATGAATTCATAAAAGAGAAACATTGAAGAAAACTCAGGCAGAAATGAAGGAAGTGCAAACCTCAATAAACCAACTTGAAACGGGAAAGCCTCACCACCAGAAGGAATGAAATGGAAAACAGAATATCAACACTGGAGGATAAAGTTGAAGAATTGGACCACTCAAGCAAAGAGTATGGAAAATTTTAAAAAACACAGGAATGGAATATATAAGAGATGTGAGACACCATGTAAAGACCAAACCTACGGCTCATAGGAATAGAGAAAGGAGAGGACTTTCAGGTTATTGGTATTGAGCAGATCTTAAACAGGATTGTAGAAGAGAATTTCCCGAAATTAAGGAACGACATCCCCATACAAACACAGGAAGCACATAGAACACCAAATAGACAGGATCAGAAAAGAAACTCCCCACAACATATCATAGTAAAAACACTAAATGTACAGAACAAAGAAGGAATACTGAAAGTAGCAAAAGAAAAGTCACATACAAAGGAAAGCCCATCAGAATTACAGCTGACTTATCAATGCAAACTATGAAATCCTTGGCCAGGTATTTCCAGTTCTACATGACAACAGATGTCAGTCCAGAATACTTTACCCAGGAAAACTGTCTATTATAGTTGAGGGGGAAATAAAAATCTTCCATGGCACAAAAAGCCTGAAAGACTCATGTCCATAAAACTAGCACTTCAAGGAATACTTGAAGCAATACAGAGAGCAGAGAGAGAAACAAATATACCCCAGGGGCAACGAAAGAAAATAAATAAAGGTATAATGGAGGAAACACAAAATTAGAGAACACAAACAGCAATTAAAATGACAGCAACCAATACACATCTTTCTATAGTAACCATAAGTATCAATGGACTGAACTCCCCAGTCAAAAGACACAGGCTAAGTGAATGGATTAAGAAACAAAATCCATCTCTGCTGTCTGTAAGAAACCCATCTCACCTTTAAGGACAGGCACTACCTTAAGGTAAAAAGGATGGCAAAGAATATTCAAAGAAAATAGCACTAAGAATGTAGCAGGGATTCCAATTCTAATATCTGACAAAATAGACTTCAAAAAACTAATCAGAAAAGATAAGGAGTGTCACTTCATTCTGATCAAAGGAGAATTTGACCAAGAAGATATTACAATCATAAACATATATTCACCAAACTCTGGTGCACCCAACTTCATAAAATCAGTACTACAGGACATTCCCAACTTATCAATAGTATGGGACTTCTTTACCCCATTGTCTCCATTAGACAGGTCAAATGGACAAAGAATAAACAGACATCTGAATTAAATGATACTGTACATAAAATGGACCTAACAGACATCTTTTGAATATTTCACTCAAGCACCAAAGAATATACTTTCTACTCAGCACCCCATGGAACTTTAAAAAAAAATTGATCACATACTGGGCCACAAAACAAACCTCAGCAAATACAAAAAAAAAATGAAATAATCCCATGCATTCTAACAGAATGTATTGCTTTTCAATAAAGCAATAAAGCTCAAAATCAACACTGGACAAAGCTCTAGTCACTACGCAAACTCCTGGCAATTGAACAACACACTCCTAAACAATGAATGGGTCAAAAAAGAAATTAAGAAAGAAATAAAAGAATTCCTGGAATTCAATGAAAAGGCCAATACAACACAACACAGCCTTTGGGACATTTCAAAAGCAGTCTTAAAAGGGAAGTTTATAGTTCTAAGTGCCTACATTAAAAAATTAGAAAGAGCCCAAATAAATGACCTAACATGGCAAGTCAAGACCCTGGAAAGGCAAGAACAAATGAAACCCAAACCCAGCAGAAGAGAAGAAAAAACAAAAATCAGAGTAGAAATGAATGAAATAGAAACAAAGAAAACATCAACGAATCTAAGAGCCCGTTCTTTGAAAAGCTAAACAAGATGGACAGACCCTTAGCCCAGTTAACCAAAAAAAAGAAAGAGCAAATCCAAATCAACAAAAGCATAGATGAAAGGGGAAACATCGCAACAGACACCAAAGAGATCCGGACAATTATAAGGGAATATTTTAAAAAGCTATATGCTACCATATTTGAAAATCTAAAAGAAATGTATGGATATCTAAAATCATGGGAACCACCAAAGTTAAACTAAGAAGAGATCAACAGTTTAAACAGACCTATAACATGAGGAAATTGAAACAGTAAACAAAGCCTCCCAACTAAAAAAAGCCCAGGCCTGGATGGATTTGCAGCAGAATTCACCAGATATTTAAAGAAGACTTCCAACCAATACTACTTAAATTATTAAAAACAATAGAAACAGAGAGAGAACTCCCATATTCCTTCTATGAAGCCAGTATCACTCTAATACCCAAACTGGGTAAAGACACAACCAAAAAAGAAAACTATACACCCCACAAGATGGACTTGAACCAGTGTCCAGTCTACAAAGAGGAGGGTCAAGGCAGAGGAAACATCTCATTCATGCTTCCAAGTGAAGACAGACATGGTCGAACAGGACCTTTGGCTTATCTTCACATAGATGGAACTGGTAAAAGAAAGGAGCCAGGAGCTCCTCCCAAGCCCATGTGACCCCTGAGGAACAGATCCTCAAATGACCTTAAGTGTAAAAATAAATTGATTTATTTGGGCCAATTGTATGGTCTTAAAAACCCAAAAGGAAAGTATAACCAAAGACTAAAGTCATCAGTATATTTGTTTAAGAGTTCAAGGGATTACATTCCCAGACATTAAGTTTAAGTCTATATAAAAGGTTATTTAGACAATTATTTCTCAGTGATGATTTTGTTCCTAACTAGAAAGTGCTGCTCAGATGTAAGACTTCAAATCTTTGTCTCCAACACTGTAGTGCCCACCTGTAGCTAAGGGAGACAACCAGCTATTGTTCTAGAATGATGGATAGATGAATTTGTTTTCTCCCCCTATCTAGAAGCCTTTGAGAGGGAACTGACACTGATTCTAACCACTTCAACAGCTATCAAAATACCTGAAAGCAAATCTTGAATCCATCACTTTCAAGTCCAGCCTTGGAAGACAAAAGTAAAATGAGGAGGAACCCAATAGAGGGATGCTTTCGGAAGACCTTGTCAAGAAATTCCAATGGACTCTCATATGAACATTTGAAAATTGCTCTATTCTGAATTTTTTCTAGTTTCCTGTCTGAAACTTGTAATGCTAATTACTCTTACCTTTACTTCTCCTTCACATCTCCTATTCATGATTCAAAGAATTTCTTTTCCTCTTTGTGATAAGAGTTGTGCAATTTGGGAGTCTTTTAGATAGACCCACTGAAGGGGTACCTCAGTTGCCTCACCCTTTGTCCCTGTTCAGCATGGAAGAAGCCACAGTGGTCTGAGTCCAGATTCCCTATTGGCAATTTGGGTAACCTCTTCCAAGGATGGTGTGATAAGAATAGGAAGTAGGAATTCACTAGGCAGTTAAAGTAAAAAGACCCCAAAGAAAAGTAGCCAGTTACTTGGCTAAAACTCACAATGTCCTTGGGCCTCTTAGGAACCTACTCTACCCAAAGACAAAAAAATTGTCAAAAATATTTGGGAGCTTTTATCTAATCTTTAAAAGATTTTAGGGTTACCTCTTCAGAGGGAGGGAATATTAGAGTACCCAAAAGCCCCATAGGAAAAAAAATCAATCACTCAATCAATGAAGAAGAAAGAGTACATGAAGTGTTCAGAAAAATAGTGATGGGGAGATATGGGAGGAGTTTGAGGGGAGGGAGTGGGCATTGATTTGATCAAAACACCTTACATGCATATATGAAATTCTCAATAAATTATGTATTTTTTAAAAAGGTGTAAAGCCCTTAAAAATTATTAAAAAAGAAAGAAAGAGAGAGAGAGAAAGAAGGAAGAAAGAGAGAGAGAGAGAAAGAAAGAAAGAAAGAAAGAAAGAAAGAAAGAAAGAAAGAAAGAAAGAAAGAAAAGAAAGGAGCCAGGGGCTCCTCCCAAGCTCATGTGACCCCTGAAGAACAGATCCTCAAACTACCTTAAGAGTGAAAATAAATTGGTTTGGGGCTGCTCAGCAGTTAAGAGCACTGACTGCTCTTGCAGAGGACCGGTTTTGATTCCCAGCACCCACATGGTGGCTACGAACCATCCTTAACTCCAGTCCAGGGGAATCTGAAGCCCTCTTCTGACCTCTGTGGCATTGCAAAACACAGGTGCACTCACATACATGCAGGCAATACACTCATACACATAAAATAATAAATAAAAATATTTTTAATTGGTTTATTTGGACCAACTGTATGGTCTTAAACACCCCAAAAGAACGTATAAACAAAGATATTTCCTTAAAACTCTCAGTAATGGTAAACATCAAAATGGTGTCTATAGTAACTTTTACATAATTTGAGATGGCTCAGCGGTTAAGAGCACTGACTACTCTTGCAGAGGACCCAGGTTCCATTCCCAGCACCCACATGGCAGCTACGAACCATCCTTAACTCCAGTTCCAGGAGAATCCAACACCCTCTTCTGACATCCGCGGCATTTCATGACATGGGTGCACTCACACACGTGCAGGCAATACACTCGTACACATAAAATAAAAATAATAAATAAAATATTTTTAAAATATATATGCAAAAATATTATGATATATTTTGACAGGTCACAGGCCATAAGGCAGAGCCTAATACTAGTTTTCTACTAAAAAGATATACTAATAAACTGACTTTTTAAAAATGAACTAACTTTTAATGACTTGTTATACTCACAGATTAATGCATCTCTTATGAAACAGATGGTGATTAACATAGATACCCACAACTGGCCAATGTGCAGAGAACAGAGGCTGCAAAGTGCTTATCCCTGAATCAACACCTATATCAAATTTCTGCCTCCCAAGTTTGAGGGATCATTGTGGAAGAGGGGGTTAAGTGATTGTAAGAGCCAGAGATGGTGAATGACCACAAGGAAACATAGTTTTCCAGACAGCTGGGCAGTTACTAATATAAACTCACAACAGTGGTTACAGCATGCAAAAGCTTAAGCCAGACTAAATTCCAGCATAGAATAGGGGAAGTGGATAGAAAACCCCAACCATACTGAGGAACTATTGGTAATTAATTGGTGGGGGGGGAGTCAATCTCTTCCAAGGATCTGACTCCTAGTAGGTTGAACATTCTCCAGTAGATGTACGCACACTGCAGGACATTTAGGGACACAAATTAGACTTTATAGATACATAGAAGATGATAGATAGATGATGGATGGATAGATGGATAGATAGATAGATAGATATAGATAGATAGATGATAGATAGATGAGATAGATAGATGATAGATGATAGATGATAGATAGCAGATAGATAGATAGATAGATAGATAGATAGATAGATAGATAGATAGATAGATGATAGATAGATAGATAGATAGATAGATAGATAGATAGATAGATAGGTGATATAGATTAGATAGATAGATAGATAGATAGATAGATAGATAGATAGATAGGTGATATAGATAGATAGATAGATGATAGATAGATGATAGATGATAGAAATAGATATAGATATATGATCGATCTATCATATATAGACCATATATGATATATGGCCATAATGTGTATACATGCACACACACATACACACACTAAAATGGGTGGGTGGGGTAAGGCAACGTGCAAATAGGGGAGGGGACCTAAATGCCATCAACTTATGTTAAATGAAAATCACAAAAATTCAAGAAATGATTATATTAAACCATTCTACACATGAGCGAGCAACTGAAAAACAGTAGTGTGAAAAGGAAAATATTAGCAAAGTAAAAGAGAGATTTTGAGAGAACTGGTGCTGATACTGTTCCATTAACTCAGAAGACTAGCTGTGAAGAGAGGAAAGGGAAGGAGGGACAGAGAGAGGAGGATGGGGTATAGGAAACAGGAGGGTGAGGATAAAGTACAAACTTAAAAATGCAGACCTAGCCAGGCGTGGTGGCACACACCTTTAATCCCAGAACTTGGGAGGCAGAGGCAGGTGGATCTCTGTGAGTTCAAGGCCATCCTGGTCTATATAGTGAATTCCAGGAAAGCTGGAGCTACAGGGAGACCCTGTCTCAAAAAGAACCAAAAAAAAAAAAAAATGCAGACCTGCGAATGCCTATCATTTTCTAATTTAGTCTGTTGTTGTTTTCAAGTTATGACAAAATTAATGTCTTAGTTTTCTTTCTCTCTTAAAGCTACAAAGTTCCCAGAATGTCCAAATTTCTACCCTGCTAGGATCATTTTATGTCTTCAATTTTTGGGTCAAATGCGAAGCCAAGGACTTAAAAATGGAATGAAGACATTCCCCAGAACTCAGTGGTTCTTATGTATAAGGAACCTGGAAAGCTTGAAGCAAATACATTAGCAGGGTCCCCAGAGTGATTGGCTTCTGGGCTAATTTACATGGTAGACTATCTGGTCTTTGAGTGGATTACTGAAGCTTCATCTTATTACTGGTTTTCCAAAATATACTTTAGCTTCTGTTTAAAAACTTAATTCTTGATTGCTTTATGAAACTAGCTTTCTGAATTAGAGTAACATGTTTCCCCTATTCTTTACATAGTAAGATGCATTCTTTGTTGCGAGGCTATGGTTTGATAATAGAAGTTTTTAATTTCAAAAATAAGTGGAAAATATTTCCAGTCCCAGGCTGAACTGGTGTGGCTGGCTGGGGATAGGGAGGAGGGTAGAATAAGAAATTGGAACAGAACAATTTCAGAAAAGCAGTGGAACTTTCTGAACAAAATATTAAGCATCAAAGACAGTAAACATTTACAAAGATAGCAAATGCAACAAAAGACGGGAAAAGGTAAGCATTAAGAAATAACAAAAATGGAACAGAGAAATGAAAAAACTAATAAAACATTTACTCAGATAAGTGTTGTACTCATTCCATTCAAAAACATTATTGCCTAGCCTGTGACTGGCTGAGCGGGAACAAATGGTGACTAAAATGTTACCTCAAAACTAACAGTCTTGTATGAAGACAGGTCAAAAATGATGAAATGTGTTAAATGTGGTAATAAGGGAATAAAAATGCTGTGAGAAGACAAAGGAAAGTAATTAACTCTCACTGTACAGATTGCAGAAGGATTCACAGAATGGCATTTGACCCCCAATCAAAAAGTAAAGAGGATAACCATTGAGAAAATAATAGATTCTTACAATTTATTATATTTTACAATTACTAAAGACTTTTCATTTTAGAATGACCTCTAGATGATATGAATATTAAGATTATTTTCCAAGATGATTGTGAGCTAAACTCATTTTGTCTGATCCTTTTGCTCATAATATACATTTGAGAGATGACTTTTCCTATAAACTCTTACCAAGATGTTTGGCCAAGTATTTTCCCTAAATGAGCCTAAAATCACTTTCTTCTTGCAAATTAGAAAATGTATTCCCCTCAAAAAAAAATGATTGGTTCCATTTGAAGTGAACAAGTGGATCATTATTCCATCAACACAGCAGATTTTAATTGGCGGAATTGGAATATCACACATCTAACACTGTGGCATTGGTTCAGTTTGGCTTTAAAGAATTAAAGGAAGCAATTAAAGAAAAAAGAAGACAGGTTATGCTCACACAGTGCTTTCCAGGCCATAAATATTTCCTTATTAAATACATAAATCATAGTATACGAACATAAAATATCCGATCACTTAAAATGAATTTACTAAATTAGAGTGATATCAGTCAAACCATTTACTGAAATGAATTGATCATTTATCTGAGTCACTAAAATGTCTATCAGATCCTGCAGCCAAAACAATTTTCTGTGTAGATGAAGACTTGGTCTTATCATTTTGTAGAAAACAATCACTAAGATAATTAGAATTAATGAGTCATATTGGAAAGATCTGATGCCAGAGGAAAGAAGCCCAAAGCTTTCTGAATATCACGAGCTTCTGGTTCTTTGGTCTGCACCCATATTTTACCGGTTCAAAAACTACTGAATTTTCACCAGCCAACTTAAATGTAAATAACAGTAGCAGGCAATGCAATGAACTTCCCCACATAAGAACAAAAACAAATGGCCTACAGGAGTTCTTGTGAGCACAAAGATAAAACAGAACCAAAAATGACCATACATGTGATGGTGTGCGCTAGCCTCCCTTTAGAACATGCGATGACTGCTTTCATTATAGAAGTTGCTGTGGCAAGTTCAGATCTCCCTTGGGAATCAAAATCTAAATACTTCAATTTGAAATCAAAGAGAAGTGTTCAGAGTTCCTTTGAACTAGAAAATTGAGTCCCAAGCTATCATTTCCTTCCAAGTTGTATTTCAGTTTCCCAGAAGACACAGATAAAAAGGGCAAAAGACCATTTTACAGAAACCAAACAGTGTGAGTAGCTTTGTTTTTTTATTATTTAAAATGAACAAGTACTTAAAAGAAAACTGAAGTGACCATTGTAGGAAGGGACCAAGGACTGAAAGTTACCTGCCGGGAGATGAATGTAACACTCCCTGCATGGCAGGTAATTCCTCCAAACTTAGAAATACAGCCAAGAAATAAGCACACAGGGACCACATTTCTTTCTGAATGCTAGTAACAGAGGTGTATTTCAGCAGTGATTTCAAAGTCTCGATGTTTGATATTTTAAAAATATTTGTGGTGGACGTTTATTGTATATTTATTTTGTTCAGTCATTGTGCTCAAGGACTGATAAAGTATGTGGTAAGATTTTTATTGTCTTCTGTCAAGGATCAGATAGATAACCTATATGAGACAAGTCAGTCCTGTTTCCATGACGCCACATTAGCAGCCTTCCCATGGGCTCAGGTTAATGGCTGCAGGGCTCCTGGTGCTAGCTGCAGGTTCAGATGCTGCCACCTGAAATGGGGGATTATTGGAAGAATACAAAGTACAAACTGAAGGGCTGGAGTTCTGGAAAATGTGAGATTCAAAGAAGTTTTGGTGTGAAGTTCACCATCAAGACACTAACATGGCGCACTACAGAAGGATGCTTACTGCCACAACTTGCCACCCCTTCATTCAAAGCCTCACCACAACAAACTGTCTGCCAGGAGGAGTGAGAGAGACTTTTTCTACCCAGTTTCCATCACAGAAGCAGGACATAGGAGGTTCCCCTCAATATGATGCCTGATGTGCTCTTTCTAAACAAATGGTGATGTTAGACATTGAGCAGAAACAAAAGAAGAAAATATAAGAAAAATGTCTAGGACATCAGTGTGCACTCTTCCAGAACACACTAAATGTGAAGAAGAAAAAAAGACATTTATAAATACCTCTTTCAGTATGGCCACATTATATTTGAACTCTATCCTTACAGGCATTTTGGAGCCTAATAGGAATGACTGCAATGCATTCGGGTTTTTAATGAAAGGTGGTTTTAAAACATCATTTCAGGGATGCCAAGATGACTCAGCTGGTAAAGGCACCTGCCACCAAGCCTAATGACCTGAACATCCACGTAGTAGAAGGAGAGAACTGACTTCCTCAAGTTTTCCTCTGATCTCCACACATATACCATAGAATGTGTATATACACACACACGTACACACACACACACACGTACACACAGTAGATGATGGATGATAGATAGACAGATAGATAGATGATAGATACATGATAGATAAATGCAAAAATAAAACATTTCAGTCAACTTTAATATTAATAAAAATTTAATCTCTACCACATGTTAATTTATTCATATGTAGTCCTAAATTATATATATATATATATACATATATGGAAAGGTAGAGAATGACACTTAAGGGAAAATTGTTGTCATCAGAATAAATCTATGAATTGTAGACAAAATAAATAGAAACATGACAAGATTGAAAATACTGACCAAGGAGTCTCAGTGGGTAAGAGTATTTCCTATGCAAACATGAGTACCAGAGTCCCCAACACCCATGTAAAAAGCCAGGCATGACTGCATGTGCCCACAACTTAGCATTAGATTGGAAGATCCCAGAGGCTTGCTGGTCATCTAGCTTCTTCCAATTCAGTGAGAGATCTTGTCTCAAGGTACTAACGCAGAAAGTGATAGAGGAAGGCACCTGATATCTTCCTCTGGCCTTTAGGAGTTTCAGGGAAGCAGACTGAACCTAATTAAAGCCAACCAATTCCAATAGCAAATTTTTTTTTTTTGTCTTTTTGAGGCTGGGTCTCCTTGTAGCCCCAGCTGTCCTGGAACTCACAATGTAGACCAGGCTGGCCTC
>NW_008333311.1:4805508-4812432 GCF_000622305.1 Nannospalax galili | reverse complement strand
GAGGCAGGGTCTCCTTGTAGCCCCAGCTGTCCTGGAACTCACAATGTAGACCAGGCTGGCCTCAAACTCACAAAAATCCGCCTGCCTCTGCCTCCCAAGTGCTGGGATTAAAGGTTTGTACCACCATACCCAGCTAGCAAAGACATTTTTAAATGAGTTATCTTGTGACTTTGCTCAAGAGGGGTAGGAGGTTCAGCTAATATATTCTGAAGATCTCATTCAACTCCATGCTCTATGTGATTTTCCTTTCCTACATACAAGTAAAAATTACTCATAGGTATTTTTTAAGTCTGGGGGAAACTGATTAATAATAGATTTGATAAAAATTACTCCTCATAGAAACAAAACTAAATATTTGCAAGTTGAGCATAGAGAATAAGACTCATACTATGGAGGCAGGCTCAGGGTGTTTGAGAACAAGCCACAATAATTAGAGATTTTCAGCATCAAAGATCACAAGAGGGTGTAAATGTTCATAGATTTGTTCTTTATTTGATTTTAATATCCAAAATCATCCACTATGGGTTCAGGTAACGAGGCATTTCATTTTCATAAAATAGCATCCTTAAATCGGTTCCCTCTCACTTTGCTTTGTTATTATAATGTGTTATTCTTTCTTTCCTGGAAACTATTTGATAACAAATAGTATGTGCACATTAGGCTAACACTGTGTTCCCTGGAACTTTGATGTCATGCCACAGAACAGAGACTTAAGAGCTCAAGAAAGGAAAAAGTACATTATTACAAGTAATAGTTTCATATACTCTTTCTTTCCTGCCAGCACATTTTATAGAAGAGGGCTTAAAGCTGAATGAAATTCAAAGAATTTGGAATAATAAACACTACCAGGTATAGAGCAGCTCCAATTTCTTCTTTAAAATGTTAAATTCAACATTTCACATAACTAAAATATGTTAAACTTGGAAACAGAGCAGAACAGCTCCCTACAGAAGCTGCTTTGAAGTAACTAATGAAGCTCTGTGTACCCAAAGCATTTTAGCATGGGGTTAGAAAGACAGTACAACATAAGCTCTAAATGACTTGTATCACTAAGATATCTTGAAAACAATCTAAGAAGGATTGAGTTCTAACAATTATGAACATATTTTGATTTTTAGTATACTTCCAAGTCCACTGAACTTGAAGGTCTTACTACCATAAGTCTAAGGACTTAACTTTCTCTGAGTGGGCCACCGTATCCTAATACATCATGGGCTGGGGACCAGCTCTTCAACACATAAATTTTTGGAAGACATTTAAGATCCAAAGCATAACAGGGCTTATGTACTTATAATTTTTAATCTATTTTTAATGCTTACTATGGGAGAAGACACAAGAGTTAGCCTGGACTTAAGATCCTGAATAAAGCTCCACTGGATCTGCAAAATCACAGATACAAGCATATATGTGTGTGTGTGTGTGTGTGTGTGAGTGATATTAAATACTTATAAGATAAAGATACTTTGACAACTCCAAAGTGACATGGGAGTAAAGGTCACAGTAGAGGTTCACTTCTTCCATCTCTTCTAATTATTCTTCTGCTATTAATGTGAAAAATAATTACTGAAGTTTGTGAAATTGTACAAAAAAGAAAAATGCAGATGTAGACACACATACAATTTTGTATTCAATTCTATAGATCAACCACTAATCACTTAAAGGCCAGTAGTCCTGTATTAGTTTACTGGGGAGGCCATAACAAAACACTGAAAACTGGGTGGAATAACCAACAGAATTTATTGTCTCTAGTTGTGAAGGTTACAAGGCCAGGTTCAGTCTTCAAAGGCTATGACAGATAATTGTTCCACACCTTTCCCCTAGTTTCTGAATACTTGTTGTCAATTTTTGGAGTTCCTTGAAAATGAAAGCATCATTCTTTCCCTGCCTTCATTTGCATATTATTCTCTTTAGTAAACATCTCTATTCCAAATTTCCCTTTTTGCAAGGCACTAGTCATAATGGACTAGAAGGCCATCTTACTCTGGTATGGTCTCATCTTAGGAAACTATATCTGTATTGACACTGTTGCCAAATAAGTTCACATTTTCAACTATGGAGATTTAGGACCTCAAAATATGAAATCGGAGAGAGCAGAAATGAATCTACAATAACTCCAAAAATTATACTTGAGGCATGTACTGAGTTTTGGGAATTGTGTTCAGGTCATATGAAGTAGAAAAGGTTATGCCCTGATTTCTACACTCAAGGAATTTTGTTGGATTGACAAGAAATATGTGAAACATGACTGGGAAAACTATTTAATTGTCATGACATGGACTTTAAATACTATACGCATTCTAGAAAGGAGAGAGCATGGAGGTGGGAAGGATGACTATGTCACAGGTGTACACTAGCAAAGTAACTTTAAGTGGTTATTAAGAAAAAAAAAACATCTTAACGAAATATTTGCATGCTCAAATTTTATAGAGGTATTACTTATAACTATTGTCAACAAGGGTTGCTGTTGTTAGCAAGTAGAAACAACCCAGAATTTGCCAACAGATGAATGGATAAGTAAAATGTCTTTAACAGATGGAATGGAATATTATTCAGGTTTAAAAAGGATGAAGTCCTGTCAAAAGCTAGGACATTGATTAGACATGAGAATATTAGGCCAATTGAAATAAACCGGTCAGAAAAATAAAAGCAGTGTATGACTCCACATAACTACTATCATGACCTATCTAAAGTGTCAAATCTATACAGAGACTAGAATGGTGATTGTCAGGAAATGGAGGAGGAGGAAAAGCATTACTGTTTAGTGAGCAGAGAGAGAGTTTTGATTTTGCAAGATGAAAATGTTCTGGAGATCTGTTTCTCCAACAATGTGAATACACTTAACAGAACTGAAACGCATTTAATGGCTAAAATGGTAAATTTTATTATGCGTTTTTTATCAAAATAATAAAATAATCAACAAACTGAGCTATTCAGACGGGAATCTGAAAAGAGAGTAGATAGAACTGAAGAAGAAACTGACCTTCTGAAATATAAGACAGATGCTCTCAGCATGAGTAGAAAATAATAGAAAACATTGAAAGGCAAACTGAAGTAAAAATATAAAATAATTAAATCTGGCATGTGTGAAATTGGGATTCGAGAAAGAAAGAAGAAATTGCAGAAGCAATAATTGAGGATTCCAAAACTAGCAACAACAAGTGATACTTTTAAGCAACCCTTAAAATTAAATGAATGCTAATGAAAAAGAAGACCATAACTAAAACCTTAAAAAAAAATCTTCTGAAGTCCAAAGACAAAGATCTTAGAACCTTTCAGAGAAAATAAGATCTAGCTCTCATTTAAGCAGCACTGGCATCGAGAAAAAACTTCAGTAACAACAGTGGGAGCCAGAAGATTGGGTGCCCATGAGGAACAGCATACAACTCAACCAGAATTCCTTTTTGCTCAAGCATGAAGAGGAAAATGCATATTAAAAATAGAAACTTTGTATTAAAAAGAAAAAGATGGGCTAGAGAGACAGCTAGGCAGTTAAGAACACTGACACCTCTTTCAGAGGACCTGAGTTCAGTTCCCAGGACCCGCAATGAGTGACTCACATCTTCCTGTAAGTCCAGTTCCATAGGATCCAATGCCTCTTCTGTCCTCAGTAGACATATAAACTCACCTGCACATACTCACACACAGACACATAAATTCATAAGTAAATAGAATGAATCTTTAAAAAATTTTTTAAAAACAGCTTTTTTTTTTTTTAAAGAGGACAAAAGTGTAAATGGTGGTGCATGTACAACTGTTCCCAGCTACTCTGACAGCTGAGGAAAGATTACTTCTTGAGACCAGGATTCTGAGGTCAGTCCAGGCATAATAAAGAGTCTCTGTCTCAAAAGAAAAAACAAAGAACAATCATGATATGGTACACTTCATAAGCAAATCATAAAGCAATATACTTTCAAAAAGTATATCGAAACCAAAAGTTACCTTGTATGCAGAAAACATGCCAAGTCCATGATAATATACTACTTAAGAAATATATGTTGATAAATAAAAATAATTACATTGGTACCAAATAAATAATTTTCTTTCTTTGCTTGAGAAAACCCTTAAGAGTGACCAAAAAAGCAAACTTTCACCAAGCTCATAAGAACAAAAAACAATTAAGGAAATAGTAAAGGCTGCAGGTAGCTGAGGAAAAATCCCTCCCAACTTTAGTATAGATCTTAGACATTAGCAAAAAATGTAAAAAAAAATTATTAAAATAATAAAATTAAAAAAATTAGCCAGCCATGGTGGTACACATCTTTAACCCCAGCACACAGGAGGCAGAGGCAGGCAGATCATTGTAAAACTGGGGCCAGTCTGATATACATAGTGAGTTCCAGACCAGGTGGGAATACATACAAAGAAACCCTGTCTCTAACAACCAAGCAAATAAATAAGAAAATTAGCAGTCCACATTTAGTTATTAGCATCCCAAAGTTGCATTCTTGTTCTTGATATTCATACTATAATAAAGTAAGATGTTGACAAACTAATCTTTTTAGTTAGTTCAATGAGCAGGAAATAGTGTAGTAGGAAGTTTGAGAAAATTAAGTTTTCAGCAGAAAAGGAAAGTTACCAAGGGCACACAGGTGGATAGTCTTGCAGATGAGTGAAGGCTAGAGAAAATGAATAGATACCAAATATATAATTTGAAACCAGGCCCCATGTTGGTGTGATATACCAATGGTGTTCAGCAACCTGAATATAACAGAGGAGGCCAATGGAGTTTACTGTTGATTGATAGATTGGAATAAAGAAACTGAGGGGAAGTCGGGCATGGTGGCACATAATTTTAATCTCAGCACTCAGGAGGCAGAGACAGGTCTGTGAGATTGAGACCAGTCTGGTGTACATAAAGGGTCCAGGCCAGCTGTGGCTACAGGGAAACAATATCTCAGTAAGTCCAGAAAGAAAGAAAGAAAGAAAGAGAGAGAGAGAGAGAGAGAGAGAGAGAGAGAAGGAAGGAGGGAGGGAGGGAGGGAGGGAAGGAGGGAGGAAGGAAGGAAGGAAGGAAGGAAGGAAGGAAGGAAGGAAGGAAGGAAGGAAGGAAGGAAGGAAGGAAATTTAGGGAACTGGCCAGAAAGGAAAAGACATAAAGACAGAGGAGAAAGAAGAAAAGAAGAGGAAGGATGAGAGAAGGGAGGATAAGAGAATGACCTAATGACATTATCTGATGAAAGTTATCTGTAGAACTATATAATATATGCAATGGAAAGAATTTGAACATTTGTCCTCTCATTTCTAGGGCAATTTATTTAAGCTCCCTGTGCTTCAGTTTCCTCATATGTGAAACTGAACAACAATCCCTATCTCATATCAAATGGTTCAAAGACAACAGTGCACATAAGATACATAGGGTATTATAAATAGACAATAAATTGGAATATAATTTTTTTTGAGAGTTAGATGCAGTTTACTTATCCCATAACTTGGCGAGCGATTCCATTTGCCTAGACATAAAAGATAAAGTATTCATCTATTATTGTTAACAGCTTACACCAACATCCATTTATTATCTCAAAGTTCTGTACATCAGAAGGCCAGAGTCTTGGCTGGGTCCTCCACGTAGAATCCTACAGAGTCAGAATGTCAGCTGGGCCAGCTCTCATCTGGAAGGTCAAGGGAAGAATTTGCCCTTGAGTGCAGTGTTGGCAGAATCCAGCTCTTCTCCCTGCAGGACCGAGGCGTCCATTTCCTGATGACTGTCAGCCAAAGATCGATGTCAGTTCTAGAGACCACCCTCATTCCTCATCAACAGTTTCTGCTGCCTTTAGACCAACTGCGGGGCTGGAGAGATGCTCAGCGGTTAAGAGCACTGGATTTCTTACAGAGGACCTGGGTTCCATTCCCAGCACCCACATGGAGGCTAACAACCATGCACTTAGATACATGCAGGCAATATATCCATACACATAAAATAAAAATAATAAGCCAACAGTACAAGAAATCCTAGAGTATGGATAATGTGCATGTGTATGTATATGATGTGATGTATGTGGTGTCATGCATGTCACATGTGTCATGTGTGGTATGTGCATTGTGCATAGTATGTGTGGTGTGTCATGTGTGATATGTGTGCTGTATGGTATGTGTGTCATTTGTGATATCTGATATGTGTGTGATATGTGAGGTATGTGTATCATGTGTGATATGTATTCGGTACTGGGGATCAAACCCTGAGAACCTTGCACACACTAGCCCAGTGCTCTACACTGAGCAGCATCCCCAGGCCTTGGGATCCTTCCCAAGCTTGTAGTCTCTCTGCCTTCCTCCTCTGCAGAAGTCTGCCCTTAAGGACTGACATGACGAGATTAGACACCGCTGCATCGTCTCCTGTTTGAAGGTTGGCTGCGTCCCCTAGTCACAGACAATGAGAACAGAGATCTCTGAGAGGACCATTTAGAGAACTGTCTAACACATCCACCAAGTAGAACTGAGGAAAACACTCTTTGGTCCACCGTAGCCCCAAAAGATAAAGGCATTATAAGCAGGCAAAACTTTATGAACTGAAACTCTTTTCAGAATGTTGTGCCTTGGTAGCAGTATGGGTAAGTGGGTTGGCAATTCTAAAGGCAAGTAGATCGATACACATCTCAGAGACCCAAAAGGAGTCGCTGAAGGAGGTTTGACTAGTGTTTCCTTTGTAGCTTGGATACATATGCTGTCTTGCGGGCAAGCTTTCCTTAAAAAGTATTCATTTATTTTTGTGTGTATGAGTGTATTGTCTGCATGTATGTAAGTGCATCTGTGTCGTGCAGTGCCTGTGGAGGTCAGAAGAAAACAACGGATTCCCCTGGAACTGAAGTTAGTTATGGATGGTTGTTAGCCACTATGTGGATGCTGGGATTCGAACCCAGGTCCTCTGCAAGAACAGCCAGTGTTCTTAATTGCTGAGCCATCTCTCCAGCCCAAGTAGCTTCAGGT
>NW_008333311.1:4766471-4798692 GCF_000622305.1 Nannospalax galili | reverse complement strand
AGAGTAAAGGTAAGCCTCGGAGCCCTAGAAAGAGGCTGTCAGCCCCAGAAAGAGGCTGGCGGGTGTTGGAGGACCAGGGAAGTAGAGGGAGATGAGGGCAGGGCCAGGACCAGAAGTGGTGCTCCTGAAGCCCAAGAAAGGGACTGGGTTGCTCTGGGTGTGATGGGTCAGGAAGCAGTATTGGTTCCCCAGGTGTCTGGGGCCCCCAGACTAGGGGTGGCGCAGGGCTCAAACTAGGAGTATAGAATGGCGAGGAGGGGGGGATGGAAGGGTGAATGTGGCTTAGGGAGTCCCTGCGCGGAGAGCTGCGCTATAGACTTACCCCAAGAGGCCTGAGGATAGTAGTGCAGGCTTTGGAATATAATTTTTTTTACTCTTTTTGAGATAGGGTCTCCCTGTAGCCCCAGCTGGCCCAGTACTCACTATATAGACCAGACTGGCCTTGAGCTCACAGAGATCTGCATGCCCCTGCCTCCTAAATGCTGGGATTAAAGGAATGCACCACCACGCACAGCTGGAATATAATTCTTATTGAAAAAGATGGCTTGAAGGAAGTTGAAAAGTGAAGAGAATCAAGAACTTGATGAAGTCGAGATGTTATTAGCAAAAGTGAAAGGATTGGAAGAATCCAAAGTTAGGTAGAGAATGGAATCTTACAGTTTATAGTTCTAGGATGAAACAGTTCCAGTGAAAAAAGTGGCTCACAGTGGAGATCCAGGAACTCCCAGGTGTCTAGAGTGCACAAGTGTGACGGTCAGGGTCATTGAGGAAATCTTAGAGCTGTACAGATGCTGGAAAATGCTCAGAAGAGGTATTGAGATGTCTTACTTCTCATTGATACGAGCATGCATATGCAACTTATCTCTGTCTTACAAATTCTTAAATAATGTGGAAATTTGTGTTGAAAGTAGATTTATTTGATTCTTATTCTTAAGCAACAAAAACATTGGTGAAGGTGATTGTGTTTCTTTGCCCCTGTTAACCCTACTACATCCAGCTATGCCATTTTCCATGAGCAATATGTTAACTAAGGTCCATTAAACAAGAAGCTAAGAAACACCATCTAATACAATGGCAGTTTTCACTTGAATTGTATTATAAACAGTATTTCATTTGGTTAATTTACAAGATCAAAGCATAATTATTCTAACGTAGTTTCTGAAGAACAAATTAGTTGAAATCACTAGCAGATTTGCAGAAATTGATTGCATAACAGTATTTCAGCAGATAAATTATTTAAACTGACACTGCACATTGAAGTTAATAGAGATCCATTTGAAAATAATTCACAGGTATGCTTAATCAAAAGAAAATGTAAAGATGACAAGCAGACAAGATTTAAAATACACTAATATTAATTTCAATGTTTTAGTGACATGACTGGTTCAGAAAACAGAACAGAGTAATAGACACATAGTGACTATTACAAAATTTGGAACTTACAGACATACAACCAGTGCTTAGAAACAATTATAAGAAATACAATACTCTAAATCCTAAAAATTATATCCATATAATTACATATGACACCCATGTAATTTATCCTAAGTATTAAGATTCTATTCAGAAGAATAATTTAACTTCGCTTATAAATATAATAAAATGCTATTATGTTATGTTGATAAAATGGTTTCTTTTTAAACATAGCATGTTTTACAAAGTATCAACCATCTAAACATTAGGAAGTTAATTTTTTATGTTTCTATTTCTTGGTTTTATGGGTTAATTTTTCTAGTTTCAATGATATATATTTTATTATATTATAGTTTATTATATATTACATTGATAAATTGTAAATGCATATATAATTACATGCATTAGAGTTTTTATTTTAGATAAATGTAGTTTCTGAATTTTGCCATCCATTTTCATAGCAAGTGAGAAAAGGAGTAGATCTATAGACATGTCTGCTACTATACACCAGTTCCCTGAATCAATTTTTCAGTTCTGATGCCCTTGAATAAAGAGGGCAGGCTCTGTGCTTCCTACAGGATGGAATCCAGACACAGGGGGAGAACTCAGAGAGTTTTTGCAGGAAACTTCATGAAGAAGATGGAGGCAACAAAGTACATAAGATCTGCTGAGTCTTTGAGCACAATGCTTATACCACACCATTTGGACATCTTTCATGGGAAGGAGAGACAATCTCCTAGCCTGATGAAGCAGTGCTTTGGGTGATTTCTGCCACTCAGTGACGAATCTGACCCCAACTATATATTTCTCATTCACACATGACACTAACTCACTTCTTTCTTATGACCTAATTAAAGCACTGTCCCTTCAAACACCTGAAAAGTAGGAATGAGGGCAAGTGGGGAGAGAGGACTGAAGGAGGCAAATCAGGCATGCCATATTTGCCAGCTACATGAGGATTCAGGATTGTATCCTATATTGTTCAGGATTTTAGGAGAATGTGAAGACTGATGAGTCAGAATTAAATGGAAAACTTTACTAATATTACTCATTCCAAAGCCCTCAGTCTCTTACTTTTTACTTTGTATTTATTCCTTGGAACTCATTTCTAATGACATGTCCTTGGGGAGGCATACCCTGATATTCCAAATGGCACTCTACATTTCTCCTTCAGAGTATCAAAATTAGAATTGCTAATAATATTTAAAAATTTGCATGTGAACCAGTAATTTTAAAACAAAATCATTTCATATATATTTTCTATTTAAAGTCATGTATTTAAAATAACCTCTTGGGGGCTGGAGAGACGGCTCAGCAGTTAAGAACACTGGCTGTTCTTGCAGAAGACCTGGGTTTGAATCCCAGTACCCACATGGCAGCTAACAACTGTCCATATCTCCAGTTTCAGGGGATCCAACAGCCTCTTCTGTTCTCCGCGGGCATTGCACAAGATGAGTGTACTTACCTACATGCAGGCAATACATGCATACACATAAAATAAAAACAATAAATAAATAAATTTTTAAATAAAGAACAAAAACAACCTCTTTATATTTTTAGTTGAGCAAGTTTAAATTTTATAAGGTTTTAATTTTATTAAATTCATTACTATTCTAAATGAATGTCTGTGTATATGTGTGGATAGACAATGTATATTAATTGGCATAATTTTAAATATAAATGACTATATATGTTTTTACCATATATTTTAGTGTTTTAGGTTCTAGAACCACTTTGCAATATTTTCTGTTTGAAGGAAAGAACTGAAGACACACCTAAGTTTCTAAATCACAGATGTTTTCAAATTTAATAAAGATATTTCAAAAATAAAAATAGTTTACTGGTTTTTTTTTATTTTCCTTAAAATCATGGTACTAAGTCAGGCATGGTGGTGCATGCCTGTAATCCATTTGGGAGACTGAGGTAGGAGGATCATATGTTGGAGACAGGCCTAAGCTAAATAGCAAGACTTTGTCTCAAAAAAGAATCATATTAGTATTAAAATACTTCCCCCCTTGTTATCATATTATCAGTTCTTTCAAATACTAACAAATTTGTTGTGGACAATGCATTTTTCCCATATATAAGAAAAACCATTCACGTTTGTAGTTAACAAAGGTCAGGTTGTTGGAGAAACCAAGAGTCTGACATATTAATTCTACAATGGTGAGGCTAGTGAAATGAGGAGGAGACGGTTGTGTAAATGCAGAGGTTAAAACCTGAAAGGTTATGACACAGTTGGATCACTCTCCTTCCAAAGACATTACTGCAGATGAATACAATCTACAGACCAGCTAACTCTAAATTGCACAACTGCACCCCAGGGAGCTGAAATGTTTCAATGGCTTCCTTAAACATGGAGCTAAACAATTTGAGTTTAAAAAGAGTCACTAATTTATTTAGAAGAACTATTTAATCTTTAGCAGTAAAATAGTAAATCAAAGAGAGTTTTTTGATCTATTACTTATTTCTGGAGAGCAATAAATTTTTAATTCACGTCTTCTGAATGAGTGCATCAATCACTAGAAGACATTCAATCAAATTCATCGTGAAAAATGAAATGGCAAATGCATTTAAATTCAAGAAAGCCAATTTTGGGTAATTGACTATAATTAAGAATGTTCTCTAGAATGAAGTCTACCAGATTTAAGAATAAATGAAAAAGGAGCCTTGAAAATACTACAAGTTAAATACTAGAGTTAGGATGGAACATCTAATAGAAGCGTAAGATTAGAAAGAAGTCGGTGTGAGTGAAGGAATCATGAGTGAGTGATGAGTATCTGAGCGACTAATGTGTGTTAGTGTGCAGTTGTGTGACACGTGCACCCGCACCTGAAAGCATAGTTACTTTTACCAAAAGGAGCCATTGTAATTCTTCCTTGCTTCCTGTTTCCTACTCGTCATGACCATCAGAGAGTATTTCTCTGTCTTTATGCTTTCCATAAAATAAAGGCATAGCGCCTTCCAGGCTTACATTTAAATTACAGAAAATTTTAAATTTAAAGAGTAAGACCTGGAGTACAATGCCAAGGGAATTTCACTGTCTAACACCAAACGTTAAAGGAGAAGCGGACCTTTGCTGCCATTTTCTCAAGTAGCTATGTACTGAGCTGAGAGCACTCACTTAGCATTCCTGGACGCACTTGATGGTCGATGCAAAGCAGTGTGTGCTTGAGAAGCAGGGCTTCCCACCATTCCTTTGAATCTCACAAGATGATGTTTCTTACAAGCAATTAAATTTGACGTCCTGAGCTGGCTATAGTTCCACTAACACCTTATTTCTACTGGCTCCTGCTCAAGAAGCACCATATTAGTGTGCTGGCAGGCACTGTTACCAATTTAATTAATACTTTTGACTGCACAATCTTCAAAACAATAGCTCAAAATTTAACAAAAGCACATGCCATGATTCCAAAACTTAACACATTTGGTTGCCTTTGCTCTTCCAACAATACCAACTGAATTACTGCCAAGAGCAGAACATTCAAATAAAGCCTCAGCAATGTACACCCAGGAGGCGAGTGGGTCACACACACACACACACACACACACACACACACACACACAGGCACACATTGCACACACACACGCGTGCACAATCTGAAGCACAAAGCATGGTGAAGTGGTGCTCAATAAATACGAAGAGTGTATCTCTGTCTCACCTTCATTCCACCACTATAATCAATTTCCAGTGATCTCCCCTTTTCCCCACATCCCAGGGCTCACCTTTTTCCTGAATGGTCTAGATTCCAGCACAGACTTAAGTTTCTGTGAGTCTTGAACTTGGCACATTCTCAAGTGGAAAGTCTTCCAAGCTCAGTGCCTCTTTTCCTAAAAGGAAGCTTTCTTTTATTTTAATTTTCTTTTAAGTGTATGTGTGTATTGCCTGCATGTAGGTAAGTGCACCTGTGTCGTGCAATGCCTATGGAGGTCAGAAGAGGCTGTCAGATCCCCTGGAACTGGAGTTACAGACAGTTGTTAGCTGCCATGTGGGTGCTGGAATTTGAACCCGGGTCTTCTGCAAGAACATTCGGTGTTCTTAACCACTGAGCCATCTCTCCTGCCCCAAAGTAGGCGTTCTTAATGCACAACCCACATAATAGTAGAGAACATTCTAGCCATCAAAGTTAAGATGTCTGACCTCAAAAGGGTCTTGAGGACACCCTGCTAACTGTTGAACTTTCCTCAGCGACTTCTTTTCTCTCTTTCTCTTCAACGCTGGTCCCAGCTTTTCGATACTCTCTGTAAATCCTCCAGTCCACTCCACCTCTCAATTATGTCAGGCATTGCCTGAAAATAGTGAAAATCAAGCTCCTGAAGTATGAAGACTTCAGGTTCTGGTTGTCTTATTTACTTCCTTGAGCTGTTTCTTTTACATCCTTCTACCCAATTCTGACTTCCCCCTTAGTGCCTAGAGCTGACCTGCCCCTCCAAGATGTGCCTCCAACCTCCTTTTGAGTTCAATTTGTACATCTCCACTAGCTCTTCTCCATTTAGGTTGGAAATGTATAAATCTTTCTTTTTGCAAATAACCCTCCTGTAACTCTGCACCCTCCACCCAGGACACCACTTCACTCATATAATTATTAGATTCTTTTATTATAAGGGTTGATTGCATAATATTTCAAAAATGCAGAAATGTGTAATTAAAAGACACGTGTGGTAATCTTATGGTCCTCTGGAAATGATCATTTTGGTTAACTTTCCAGATTTTTATCCTGTTTATAAGTATGGCTGTTTGATTTTGTAACAAATTTTGAACTTAATATAGCTGAAATGTTAATTTTTTATTTCACTCTATAACAAAAATTATATTTGTCACCAGTATTTCTCAAACATTCTTTTAATGGCTGCATGTTGTGACATTTATTGCTACTGTATTACAGTTTAATTCAAAAAGTTGTGGTATTGGGGGCTGGAGAGATGGCTCAGCATTAAGAGTACTTGCTGCATTTGCAGAAGTCCTGAGTAGTTCCCAGCATCCATGTTAGGTGACTCACAATCACTCTAGGGGATCTAACACCCTCATATGACCTCTGTGGGCACTGCATGCACTTGTTCACATATCCCTACACAGACACATGCACATACACATAATTAAAATTAAAATAAATCTTTAAAACCTATGGTATTAAAACAATATAGAGCCAGGCATGGTGGCACACGCCTTAATCCCAGCACTCAGGAGGCAGAGGCAGGTAGATCTCTTGTGAGTTCGAGGCCAGCCTGGTCTACATAGTAAGTTCAGGTCAGCTGGGGCTACTATATATATATATATATATATATATATAGCATATAGTATATACTATATATAGTATTTGTCAGTTTAGTAGGCAAATATAAGTATTTAAATTTGAATTTGATTATTGGGAATTGGATTTTTTTATGTTTTCTTCTTGTTTTATCTTTTATGAAATTTTCATCCATCCATCATATTAACATTTTTCTTTTATCATGCATGTACAAATAAGTTTCTCACTTTGTTAAGTGTTCTTTAATTCAGATGCTATTTTACATACAATTAATTATTTGCAATTTAGAATGTCAATATTCTTTTAAATTTATCTTTATTGCTTTTATGCATTGTAAATCGTTTCAAAACTTTCGTGGTTTTAGTCTCCATATTAGGCTTCAGTTGCATGTAACTATTTCATACCTCTGTAATTTATCCCGATACAAAGAATGAGCGGAAGGCCAATGTAAAATGATATTTTCTTAGTAACCAACAATGATGCCAGCGGTGTTTACGAAGGCATTTCTGTCCCTGGTTTGGGATGTCATCTTTATCACACTCTCTACTGGTGCATCCCTCTCCTGATGTTCTGCCTCTATTTCTAGCAGGCTGCTTCCTGCCTGATAGACTACCAGCATTTGCAGTGGGAGGCACCAGGACAGAAAGAGTAGAATAAAGATGTTTCTACCGTCTGCTTTTAGCAAAGGTCATGCATCTTCCCTGGCTCTTCCCTTCTTGGATAAGCTGACCATGCTTCTACCCTTCTCTAGATATTGGAGTCTTTGGGCTCTTGGACTTCACTTTTCCCTTTGTTCCTCCAGCCCAGAGGGACAGTAGCTGCTGTGATGACTTCTCAGTCTCTCAAAGACAGCACAGAGCTCCCTCTACTTTAACCCTTCCATCTAATTTCACTTCTTCTGTTTGAAACAGCCTGCCCTACTCTTTTAGGTATGTGTTCTTTTATCTATCAGGGCTACAGCTTTAATGATTACAACATCTATAAGGTACTTTACTTTCACTCATCTTTTAAAAAATACTGTCTACTCTCAAGTAAATTTTAAAACTATTGTTTTTTTTTATATTGCTGATGTACACTCAAGTATATTTATATAAAAACAAATACAGATACAAAATTATTATTAATTAGTTATATTATCAAAAAGTGGAAATTAGCCAATAATAAACAAATTATAACATCTTTCATTTAAAAGAATGTGCCAAGTCTTTAAATAGATACAGTACGTACACTGCTATAGAAGCATAAATTGCTACATTCTGTTGACAAAGTCTTTGGCAGTGTCTACTAAAATTAATACTCTTGCCACTCAGCAATTTAACTTCTAGGTAGATGCTCAACAGAAATGTGTGACTATGTTCTCAAAAAGGCATGCCAAAGAATGTTCCCAGCAGCTCTATTTATACTGTTCTGTTAGGATGTAATTCAGATATCTCATAAAAGAGAAAAGTATGAATTGCATAACAATCATGTAATAATGCCACATTGACTAGTAAATGCTGCATAAAAATTGTGAGTACAAAAGATCAGGCACAAAAATAACACTACATGATTGAATTTACATGAAACTTAAGAGTGAACAACACTAACCGATGCTGGAAGAGGTATAGTTGTAATTTGTACATTATGAATGGAAAGGAGCAAGAGGGAGGAACACTTCTACACTCTTCTTTATGTGTGACAGATCTGCATGGTTCATGTGTGTATGTGCAAAATATGTGTGCAGGTATACATGCATGTGGAGGCCAGAGGCTGATGTCAAGCATCTTCTATCACTTTCCACTTTTTTTTTTTTTTGGAGATAGGTTCTATCACTGAACCTAGACCTTGCAAATTCAGCAGGAATAGATGACCAGCAAGCTTGAGGGAGCCTCTTGTCTCTGTCTGCTTTGTGCTAGGATTGCAAGTACTAACTACAATGCTCAGCATTTTACATGGGAGTTGGGGATCCAAACTTAGATCCTCATGCTTGTACGGCATATCAACTAGCCCACCTCTCCAGCAACAGTGCAATAGATTTTTGTTTTATAAGTTTTAAAACTGTGTAGTATAGATCCATATGTATTGATAAAGAATGATGCCTGAATTATACTTCTAAGCTAAATAAAACAGTTGCTGAGGAGTACATAGAGAAACAGCCCACATATATAGAAAGATGTATATACAAATATTTATAAATATATTCATATGTGAATGCACATACATATATATAAGAAAGAGAAATAAGGATTCAGTTAGTTATTTCCCTAGAAATGCCCACAGAGGTCAGAAGAAGGCATTAGATCCTCTGGAACTGGAGTTATGAACAGTTATTAGCTACCAGGTTGGTGCTGGGAACCTGGGTCCTCTCAAAGAGCAGTCAGTGCTCTTAACCACTGAGTCATCTCTCCAGCCCCATGAACCACTTTTATAACAAAAATTACCAGTAATAAATTCAGTGGAATGTTTAGGTTGACTTTTATTAAAATTTTCTTTTTTGAAATAATTACATTTTAAAATTTTCCTTCTTAGTTAGAAATACAGTATTTCTCACTATTCGTTAAACTCTTTCCCTTATACCCTTCAAGCTTTTTATATATAGATCTTTATTATAATTTATTAATTACTTGAGAATCTCATGCAATGCATTTTCATCATATTTACCCAAATTTTTCCCCTTAATTCCTCCAAGATCCACCACTCTCCAACCTCCACACCTCCTACTACATGTTCTCTACTTTAATCTATTTAATAACCTACTGACTCCAATTCATGCTGTCCATATACTTCTGGGTGGAGGGCAATCCACTGGAGCATGGTTGACCTACCAGGAGCCATACCCTTAAAGAAAACTGACTCTCTCTCCCCCAAAAGCCATCAGCTTTCCATAACTCTTCAGTTAGGGGGTGAGGGCTCATGGACCCCTTCCCGCTCCACTTTAGAATGTTGATTGAATTGATCTTGTATAGGTCTTGTGTAGGCAACCACAGCTGTGATCTTGAGTGCAGGGGTCTTAGCATATGCAGAAGACACTACTTTTCTCTGTCGTCCCTGAGCTCTGGCTCTTACAATCATTTTGCCCTCTCTTTTGTAATGGTCCCTAAGCTCTTAAGGAGAGGGGTGTGACATAGCTGTACCACTTGTTGCTGAATATGCCACAGTCACTTATTCTCTGCACTTTCACAATTGTGAGTTTCTGTGTTAACTACTTTCCACTGCATGATGAAGCTTCTCTGAGTCAATCTAAGAGCTACACTAATCTATGGATATAGAGATATGAATTTAGAGGGCACTATGTCCATTAGCAGAACAGTAATAGTAGGTTTACACCTGGGACCCAAGAGCTCCCCAACTATTTGTTCTTAGCCAGACCCACATTACTTTGCATGTTTCCTCTTATGGAATTAGAGGAAAATCAAAGCCAATCAGAAAGCACTTGATTATCCATGAAATTCATGCCACTGTTACACCATGACCTTATTTTGCTTCACCAGTCATTATTACAGCTCACAGTGTTCACAGCTGTGTAAGACTTTTGATGACTTTTTTTCCCCAGCAACATACTTAGCACCTTCCAGTACCATGTGAGTTGGTCAACAAGGAGGAAGCTTTCTGGTCAGTACCAACTTGATTTCTCTGTGTCTTATGACCAAAAATGTGTGGTGTCTTCAACAATAGGGTCTTACCATCAAGTTTTGGTGGGCGACCAAGTACAATGGCAATAATCTGTATTGGTTTGGGGGTCTTCTAGATACCTCTTACTAACAACTGGAGGACAGGTATCCCACAACTGGCACTGGGCTTTTTATTTGGCAACCTATGGCTTCTAGGATGAGCATAATCTGTGTAGGGCAATTCCAATTAAACACCTTTATATGAATATATATATACACATAAAACATAAAATAATTTTACATATACCATTTTAAAAAATCTTTCTACATTTAATATTCAAGCTCTTTGTAGCAATGTACAATTAAACAGAAACTATGGCTTACCAGAATCCTCAATGAGCTAATGTTTATCTCATTTGTCCTATATTTCTGGAAAATTATATATACATACATACACATATATGTCTGTGTGTGTGTGGCTTTCCAAAGGCTTGATTGTTGATTTCAAGATGTAGTTTAAAATCATAACACACCCTCCTAGTTCACAGACCTCTTAAGCTAGCAGTAGTATTAATAAATCATTTCCATCAAACTGCCTTGCTAATATGTTTTTCTATTCCACATGGATTTTACAAACACCTTGGAGTTAACTATGCCTCTTTCAAATCCCTGTTCTGCTATCTCTCTCCACTTATTACCCTTATTACCCTTTTTGCCTTTGTATCACCTGTAATCTACTATCCCACCTCCCTTATAATCTTTCTCCCCACTCTAACTCCTTTCTAGTTTTATTTTATTTTATTTCAAGTACCTGTGGAATCCAGGAATACCATCAAATTGCTTAAGTTTGTGTTCTAGTACGTTTCTCCATTGCTGTGACAAAACACTCTGACCAACTTGGGGAGGAAAGGTTTATTTGTCTTACATCTCCTGGGTCACAGTTCATCAGGGAGCCCAAGGTAGGAACTCAGGGCAGAAACCTGGAGGCAGGAACTGAAGCACAGACCATGAAGAAACACTGCTTACTGGCTTGCTCCCATAGCCCATGCTCAACCTGCTTTCTTATACAAGACAGGCCCACAGGGGTGGCACCATCCACAGTGGGTTTGGCCCTCCCACATCAATCAATAATCAAGAACATTCCCCAACAGACATGGCCATAGCCCGGACCAATGGAGGCAATTCCTCAGACGAGGCTCCCTCAATCCAGGTATGTCAAGTTGACACTAAAGCTATCCAGCACAGTTTGTTTAGATCAGAACCATGTGGCTCTTGAGGGACATTCTTATGTGTTATTTATTATTGATCTATGAATCAAGTTGTTTAATATTTAGTTCTCTCAAAAGATAAATCTAACCTTTTCCCGCTTCCTTATTTTCCACTCATTTCTAACCTGTTCAACCCTAATGAAGCTGTTCTGGCAGAGATTATCAGTTGCCAAGTACAACAGATGGCTTCCTTTTATCAGCTTGATGCTTTTAGACAATTATTAATTCATTAATTCAGCAAATATTTGTGGATCCCTTGATAAAAGCTACACACAGTGCCATACACTGTAGGTTCAAAGGTAAACATAAGCCCTGCCCTCCAATCATCTGTACTTAATGGAGCAAACAGTCAATCATGCTGACAACACACTCAGATGTGCTGAAGATGAGAAAAATCACCCGATTCCACTGATGTACAGCAGGGAGGCATCTGCGTGGGCCTGGATTGTTAGGAACTTCTCCCAGAACAGATGCTGTAATTGAAACAAACTCTTACAAGGTCAAGGTGAGAGTGAAGAACATTCTAGACATGTATAAAACTATCTCATCATCTGTTGAAGGTCAGAATCAAGAGAATGAAAACATCTTTCAGCACATTTAAGGAATACCAGTAATTCAATGCAGCCGGATCACATAATTTGAGGTAGGTAATTGTAGAAAGCTAGATTAAAATCATAAGTAGAAGACAGACCATGTGGTTTCCACTCCTAGGATACATGGAGATCAGCAGCAAAACACTAATAAAGTGGGAAGCAAAGATTGAGATCAAGATTTCGCACCAAGAAAGAGTGAATTGTGGCTGGTTTACTAAAATGAGACATGAGAGAATGATTTTGAAAGAATAGAGAATGGTGTGATGGTGATTTCAGTTTGAGGCATACAAGCTCTGAGATGCCTCTTTGAAATAACAGGAGGCAGTGGGATATATTAAACTGGTTTTCAGGAGACTTTTCTGGGAATGAGAGCAAGACTGAACATAAGAGCATGTGATAAGTAAATCGTAGAAGTGCATGAGATCAGAAGCATGAGAACCCAGGTGAGATGGTTAAGGGCCAGACCCGTCCAGTCAAGTTTGGGTGTGGATGTGGCCTTCACTACTTACTATTTCTGAGATCATACTTAGATTATTTAACATGTTTAAATAAGTATTGGAATAATGGCAGTACTTATAGGATTTTAATCAGATTAAAAATCCTATATAAAAATGACTCCATACAAGTAAAGACTCAACAAAAAGTAACTCTTATTACTATTGTCGGTACCATTCTAAACTTGAAGTCAGATTCTGATAATCTGACACCATGAAGGAAGACAGAGCAATGCACTGTTCATACAGGAGTCTGTCAAAGTTAGGAGAGTTAGTCTACATAATATCCCATTGGTCAAAATGAGGGGTGGGCAATTGGGGCGATGAAAGATAATTTTTAAAATACAGTGTTTCTAAGCACATTATGATTATGCCTTAACAAAGAAGCCTGACTCAGCATTCCTAAGGCCAAGAGCAGATATGAACAGTCAAGCACCTGTTCCTTCAGATGTATCAGAACACCCCAGAGCCAAGGCTTTGCTCATTCTTTATTGTAACAGTATCTCCAGCATGAAGTGGGAAAGTAGAAGCTAGGAGCATCCTCATCTTATCTAAGAATCTTTCACTCTAATCCCTGGACCTAGAATACCACACACACACACACACACACACACACACACACACACACACAAAATTTCTTTCAGTATTGGTAATGAGAAAAGCACACTACTTTTAGTACTTTGATATGTAAAGCATGGAAACACACATCCACACACTGTCTTACACTACTTGGGTGGAGGGCAAGGAGGGGTCCTGAGGAATTAAGGTCATCTGTCCACGACAAAAGATGAGCACATGGCATAATGAGCTTGTTTACATTGCGAGCAGGAACTTTTTTGTTACAAGGTTAGGTAAAAGTCATTAGTCTATTTTATGTTCATATTGTAAAAGTCATTCCTATACTGAAAGAAAATTTACAATGCAGTGATAGAGGCACGTAAAATGATAATATATTTTACGTCAAATTATCTGAATAAACATAGATTCACTGGTGCTCTACAAACAAAAGCAAGATTAGTTACGCTGAGGAATGAATAGAACCCAAGAAAAATGCAGTCATTTTAGTGAGTTTGTGTGATAAAAGAAAAATGCTACCCAGTGAGGGAGGAACTTTGCCTAATCGTTACTAAAACAGAAGAAATTTTGGCATGTAAAAGCTAATGGAAAAAGCAATTAAAAACAGATCTTAATGTAAGACCTGAACCTTTGAAACTACAAGAAGAAAATATAGGGAGAGCACTACACGACCTGAGCATGGGCAATGATCTGCTGAATAGATTCCAACAGCTCAGGAAAGAAGGCAAGAATTGAAAAATGGGACTGTATCAAATTAAAAAAGCTTCTGCACAGCAAAAGAAACAACTAACAAATGAAAGGGTCAGAATAGAAGAAAATCTTTACCAGCTATACATCTGACAGGGGATTAATTTCTATAATCTACAAAAGAGCTAAAAAGTTAAACACTGAAGAAAAACAACTAAATCAATAAGTGAACAAATGAACTGAATGGACAATTCTCAAAAGAAAAATACAAGTGGACAATGAATACGTTCAAAACCATTCAATACCCTCCACCATCAGGGACATACAAATCAATACTGTGCTGAGGGTCCATCTCACCTCAGTCAGAATGGCCATCATCCAGAAAACAAGAACAAATATTGGTGAGAATATGGGGGCAAAGCACCTTTTCAGCAACTGGTAAGAATGTTAATTAGTTCAGCCATTGTGGAAATTAGTATGGAAATTCCTCAAGAAACTAAAAATTTAGCTGCTGTATGATCCACTTCTGGATATATATCTAAGGAATCAAAGGTAGCATGCAATAGAAATATCTATACGGCCATATTTATTGTGTCACTATTTACAGTAATCAAGTTATAGAATCTACCTATGTACTCTGTCAATAAATGAATGGATAAGGAAAATGTGGTGTACATGTACAAAATGGAAATTATTTGGCCATGAAAAACACAATCATATTTTTACAGGATAATAGATAGAAGGGAAGATCATCATGCTAATGAAATAAATCAGACTAAGAGAGACAGCTGTCATGTTTTCTCTCAATTTTAGAATATATACAGAAGTAGAAGAGAAGTTATTTGGGAACAGGAAGTGTGCCCATGAGATGGGGAACAGAGGCAAAAGAGGAATGGAGGAAATAAGATTTAAGTGTGTTATAGACATGTCTGAAGGAAACATAATAAAACCCATTGTTTTATTTTATTTTGTTTTTAGTATTTATTTATTATTTTTATGTTATATGTATGAGTGTATTACCTACATGTGTGTAAATGCACCTGTGTCATGCAATGCCTACAGAGGTCAGAAGAGGGCATTGGATTCCCCTGCAACTGGAGTTACAGACAGTTGTTAGTGACTGTAACATCCCATGTGAGTGATGGAAATCAAACCCAGGTCTTCTGCAAGAGCAGCCAGTACTCTTAACCACTGAGCCATCTCTCCAGCCCTGAACCCCATTATTTTATACTATTAATATGTACTAATTAAAAAAAATTTAATACCAGCACTCGGGAGGCAGAGGCAGACAGATCTCTGTGAGTTCAAGGCCAGCCTGGTCTACATAGTAAGTTACAGGCTAGCTGGGGCTACAGAGAGACCCTGTCTCAAAAAGACAAAAAAAAAAAAATGTTTTCTAAGAAAGCTGGCAGAAAGAGACTTGTTGGTGAGGGTGATTATAGTATTCGACCAAACAAGATAAGTGAAGGCAAAATTAAAAGAAGAAAGAGTGGCTCATATTTTAATCCCAGCACTCGGAAAGTGGAGGCAGGCAGATCTCTGTGAGATCAAGGCCAGCCTTGTCTACATAGAGAGTACCAGGCCAACTGAAGCTACAGGAAGACCCTATGTCAAAAAAGAAAAACAAAAAGGAGAAAGAAGAAAATACGTGATAATAGGCAGGAACCAGAGGATCTCGGGCCAATGGAAGGACATCTCCAGGAAAGGATGGAGGCAAGAGAGGGGCAGAAGTAGGGATGTGCATGAGTGGGTGAGAGGAGTATGCAGAAAGTTCTGCTGAGCTTTCCTCTATGAATTGTCTATGCTTAGGGAAACACGAGCCAGAAATGTTAAAGATTGAAAGATAAATGTGGAAAAAGCCCTGTGTAAATGGAGTCAACAGAATATTTTTTAAATATATAAATATGGAATATTTTATTATTTTCATTTTACATGTATAAGTGTTTTGCCTGCATGTATGTATGTGCACCACGTGCGTACAATGCCCCAAAGAAGCTAGAAAATGGCATCAGATCCCCTGGAACAGTAGTTGTGGACAGTTGTTAGCCACCATGTGGATGAAAGGATCCAAACCTGGGTCCTTGGAAAGAACAGCTAGTATTCTTAACTGCTGAATCATCTCTCCAGACCCATCAACAGGGAGATTTGCAAGGCATTTACCAAGCAGGCTTCAGGGTCAGGCCAGCACCAGGACTGTTCATCTGTCAAACCTGTCTGTTGGTTTCTGTTCGTTTTCTCTATCCATACTGTGTAGTGCAGGATGGAGAATGAAGGTAGACGTTCAAATAGGCTTACACTTAGACTTCACTGGTGGATTCAAGGAAGGAGATAATGTGTTGAGAGCATGCAGGAAAGGTTTGGTATTGGAGCATTAACAGAGAAGGAAGTGAAGAAAGGAACAAGGTATGGAAAGAAATAAGAGAACAAGAGACTTCAGGACCTGAGGGGACTGGCAGTTAAAGGTGGCAAGAACACGAGAATGTGTGATCCCAAGGGGCTTGAGAGATAGTTCAGCAGCTAAGAGCACATGCTCTTAGGATCTGGGTTCAGTTTCCAGAATCCACACTGGGTGGCTCACAACCACCTGTAACTCCAGCTCCAAGGGATCTGATGGATTCAAACAGCACTTGTATTTTTGTGCACATACCTACACAGAGACACACACATGCAGGCACATAATTAAAAATAAATCTAAATCAAAAAGAGTGTGTGATCGCAAAGCAGGTTGTATTTCAGAAAAGATCGACTTTCAGATGGGAGTATGATTGGACTGGAGGTATGGAATTGGAAGTGTGTCATGGAATGAACTTGAGAGGGCAGATGATAACTGTGGTGACCTCAGAAAACAAACAGGCACAGGGACAGAAAGACCCACTAGGTACTAAAAAACGCAATGAATGAGAAGCAGAGGCTGCAAAGTATAAGAAGCCTACATACAGTGATGCTGTGAAAGTGTCATGAGCCTCAGGAAAGGATATGGGGGTGTTTCATGTAGGAATGTGGCACTGAGGCATGAGAATGTTGACCTTCCTAACTTGGTGAGAAAAAAGGATCACACCCATGTATGACACCCACCAGAGAAGCCAGTCTTCAGTGAGTCAGGAGCATGAGATGAACACTCTAGGCAGAGCATGAAGATGAAGACACCACAGAGGCAGATGGACTAAAGCAGGCATGTCAGAGGGTAGTAGGAAAGGGTTTGGTGAAGCAGAGGGGAAGGCCTGTGCACAGGAAGATGAGACTGTGGAAACCAATGCATGTGGCCGGCATTTCGAATGGGGCAGTGAGCACACGGATCAGGAATGCGAAGCATGGTGGGACTCACTGATCCTAATTATAAACATTTTATGCCTCAAGTATGGTAACAAACTCCTGACTGCCCACTCTGCTTCTAGCTTTTTCCTCTAAATTCATTTCCCATGATGTCTCTGCATTATATTATGTAAAATGTAGTTCTAATCCTGCTGTTCATCCCCTTGATTAAAATCCTCCATTGGTTCTGTCAAATCTGCTGTGCTAATTGTGAACTTCTAAAATTAGCACTTTAAGCAAGTCTCTCCAATTATCTGGCTCCTGTCCACCTTACCACCCAGTTCCTCCTGTTACACCAAACTACATGATACTGCCCCCAAATTCATATAATCTAAATAGAGATAAGGGGAAAGGAATATTCCAGGTGGAATAGCCCCTCTGAAGAGAGATGTAGAAATAGGCACACTTGGGAAATGTGAAGCAATATGCCGGCTATAATCACGACTGTATTACAAGACATGAAAAAGGGAAGCTTTCTCATAGCTTTGGTTCTTGACAAAGCACTGCCTCTTTGAAATTTGTCAGAACATAAATGTCATTAAATTTTCTCAGAGTTTAATTTTTATGCACCCTATCAAGTTAAATGTTTGTATTAACATACACTTGTCTGATGCTACTTTTAATAATTACTGTACACATGACCTTTTCTTCATCTTTCCATGTTTTATATGGTTTATTTTTATGTGAAAAAGCATATTTGTAAAAGGTACTCCTCACAGCACATAACTTGTTACAGGCACCTTCAAAAAATGTGTGTGAGTTTGTATATTTCTTTAAAGATAATGAGCAGAAAGATTTAAAATCTGTTCAAATGTTTTCTGGCAAAATGTACTTGAATCTTGCCAAAAGGAATTGCATGTTGCATGCCTTCAATCTGTTTTTGAAATATTTGTAGATACAGGCAACATCTGTTCCACTGGACAGAGATCTACTGTGAGTGCTAATAACTTTGGAAAGCCTTGACTTTAAAAGTTTATACTTGGGAATTAAATATTTTTAAACAGATACATGTTGAAGTTCTCTTCTACATAAACTTAAAAAATTTTAAATCACAGAAATTACAAGGAAAATATTTTAATGAGTAAAGAAGTCTAAAACTAGAGGATTTTTTTTTTTTCTAAATAGAGTTAATCATGTACTAAATATGCCTAGTGGCAGAATCCAGTATTGCAGTTCCGTTCTGACGCATGTATGGCAGGGTGGAGAGGAAAGAACTAGGGAACTACCTGAAAACAGACAAAACAGGAATCTAATTTGGGGCCGAAGCAAACATTGTGTAATCTTGTAAAGAAATGAATGTGAGTAAAACTAAAATCCCAAAGTAAGAAAAATGATGAAAAATGTCCCTGGACTGTAAATAAAAAAGCAATGATTCAACAGAGACTTCCCAGTACGTGTCAAGACCTCACCTGGACTGAGATTCACACACACTGTAATTGTTTTTGCCACCGCAGTAACCAGACAAATGAAGTCAAGTAAGTAATGTTGTTCTAGGAAAGTATAAATCTGAATTAAACTATATAGTTATGGTTTTTAGTTTTTTAAAAAAGGTAAAGTCTATCACACAGTCTCTCATAGGCTAAGTAGTGAAGTGGTAGGCATTTCTCTGAGGGCCAAAAGGAATGCTTTTGGCTTGTTCTCGATGTTGGTGTTATCAGGTTGTGTTTTCAATCTCAGAGAGCTATCCATTCCTGGGTCATGAATCCATTTAAGTGGGACATGGCATTTTATAAATGAACATAATCCAAACCTTCCGTTGAACACAGTGATCAATTCAAAATACAGCAGTGGAAGCCTGTGTGCCAGTGTCCTTCTGTCACTCAGGCTTGTTGGGATCCAGAACCAAATCCTAAGGCAACAGTTCTTCCAACAGATCAGAAATGACATGGACAAGACAGCAATAAATTTAATCTCAGTTCAGCTTGTTTTGATTACACTGGCTTTGGGAGACTGTAAGAACCCTCATGAAATCTTTATATATGAACATCACCTGATCGACCACCTAGTAAACAAATTCCAAGAAGAAACTGAAAATATGGAAACACAACAGTAGCAATCCACTGACTAATCACTACCAGTTAAGCCTGAGAATTTTGGACATTGTGTCTGTTTGATGGGAAATACTCAACCACCAACACTGTTGAATTAATCAGTCCTAATAATAAGAACTATCTCTTCTTAGCCAGTTCTTAATCAATATTGGTGTAATGGCTGTCCTGGCTCTGATGTGTATAAAGAGGAGTCTAGAAACTGGACAGACCAAAGTAGATAAAGAGAATCTGAAGAATACTAATAATCATATACACTCACCCTAAAACAAATTCTGTTTAACATCAAAGGAAATGGTCTCAGTGGAAATACATTTAGTATAGTAGTATAGGAGAAGCTATTCAGGCTCTCATTGTATCATCAGAATATCTACAAAGAAAGTGAATGAAATTGTGAACAAACTCAGGACACGATACTCAAGGTCATTTCTCAGAAACCTTTCAATATACCAATTGTATAACTCAGGTCTTACCTGCCCTGCTGGAAAAGACCTATTTGGATGTTAACAAAGATGCTCCTTACAGCCATGATTTAGGTAACTTTAACATCTCTGTTCAAGTCCCCAAGTCTGTGACAACTCTTTCATCCTCATACATCTCCTCATACATGACTCTGTGGAGATCAGTGAACATATTCCACCAATGTCACTGTGTCAAGATCCTTTCTTTCTAGATGTGATTAAGAAGCTCAGAAAGAGGATAGGACTCTATAGGGTTTCACAGTGGGGCAGAACTCATTGGGTCCTTACATTTGGCCCTTCTGTTCAGGGCTAAAGGCCACTAATGACAATAATGATGACAGAGCATACTAGGAACTTCTGAATGGAGGTAAGTGACTGAGCCAAGGAATTGGTAGCTATATTGTCCATAATGGAAAAACACCTGGAAGTTTACTGGAGAAAATACTAATAAGCTCAGACTTTCCCCAAGAGAGGCTTTTCACAATGGAATTCTATGTAGAAATTAGCCTCATTTTTCCTTTTCATTTCTCCTAATCCCAGTAGGAGAACCAATAAGCCTCCCTTCTTTCAATTTTCAATAAAAGATCAACTGGCTGTATGAAAATAACAGAAAAGCGAATGTGAAATATATCACAGACAGTTATAAGAACTGTTCTGTTCTAATGTTTCAAATGTGTGAAAAAGATATAAAATGATTTACTAGTTGTAATTCACAATCAGAATTGCTCAAGCCACTATGTACAAGGTTGCACTCTTCTCTCTTCTGGAGAGGCTGACCTAGTTGTAATTCAGTGTAAATAGTAGATCTAAATTAGAAAAGATCCAATCCTTGATCAGAAATGAAATTACATATTCCTCTGAGGGTCTCAAGTACACAGAAGCTCAGCTGGCCAAGGAAAGGTTTTGTGAAGGTGAGAGTGAGGTGAGATCAGAATAGTTGCTCTTAGAATCGATGGTACTAGGCTGGCCTTTGGAGGACAAGGGGCACTCCTGTTTTCTCTACAGAGAATTCACCCTATTTCTTTAAAGGACAGAAGTAAATTATAACAAGAATACATGGCTGGCTTTATAATCAATAATAAAATATACTTTGTTAAATACAGTGAGTATGGAATCTTCATTCCAAGGACATAAACGTACTGGTCACCAGATGCTAAATGTCTCCTATGGTTTGGGGGAACCAACATATCTAGTGAGCTGAAAAGCCATTCTTGCGTAATTTGATGCCAAGTACCTTGCTTATCTACATTGATCAACAAATGAGAGAGGGAGAGACTGAGAAAGGACAGCTAACCTGAGATCCAGGAAGCCAAAGGGTGAGCTGGCAGGAAGGCTTAACATTCTCTGCACATATTTTTGTGACCTTTGAATTTTAAACCATTTGTATTTTTCTGCTTTAGAAAAATTATGTTTGTATTTGGAAAAATATGTGAATTGAAATTCTGTATGGAATATCTTTCTTGCTCAGTGTTTGACCAAAAGCTGTTCTCCTAGATGGGTTTTGTTAAAGATTTTGATTTTTTTCCTGGCAGTAACATGTCTAAGCCCTAGAAGAAGAACAAAGATCAACCTTACACCAAGCCACTGATGGTTTCAAGTCCTAGTAAAGAGTATGTTCCCTGAATGAGAGAAACGGCCTTAAGGGGCTCAGTGAGAGCTTTCTCTGTGCACTACCCAACTCTCCCTTCCTGTCTTGGATTTGGTATGACATGATACAAGAAGTTACAGTAGCAATCTAGTAGTCACAAAGATGAGGCAAGACATTAGAGAAACAGATTGACATACTACAGGTCAGCCAGACCAGTTCTATTACAAATCATATAAGCCAACGTCAACTGCTCTGTGGCTTAAACCTTTTAAACCTCTATTAGTTAAGCTTTCATTGATTGCAGATATACTTTAATGCACTGCTAACTGATACACACTGATAATTTGGAATGTTTTTAGAAAATGTATCTCTGCTGAATTAAACAGAACACAATTATTTTTATTTGACTCAATGATTTGGAATTGTCATTGTGAACATAAATTATTAAAATTTAATTGATGGAAAATAATATAGATATATGCCCTGTAGATATAAACTTTTTTTTTTTTGGTCTTTTTGAGACAGGGTCTCCCTGTAGCCCCAGCTGTCCTGGATTCACTATGGAGACCAGGCTGGCCTCGAACTCAGAGATCTCCCTGTCTCCGCCTCCCAAGTGCTGGGATTAAAGGCAGGCACCACCATGCCCAGCCAATATAAACTTTTATAGACAGACACTGTACCATGTTCAGCTTTTGATCCTCAATATTACTAGCATTAAATAATGTCTTGTACACGATGGTGGTCACCTAAGAATTAAATATTGATTAATTACAATTATTGCTATAAAATGTTGAACATGCAATTTATATCATTTTCAATTCTGAATCACTAGGAATTGCAAATGGATATAAGTATAATCATGCACACATATACACATATATCAATATATATACTTATATACCCATAGTACATACATATATACATACATACATACATACATAAATATCACACATGTATCTAAGGAAAATCTAACAGTGCTGTTTTATTGAGGAAAATAAGTGCTATCTACAGACTACATTCCTCTATTTGAGGAATTCCCTGGAAAAAAAACAAGCAGACAGAATCAGATCGGCACAGAAACACCCACAATCTTCAAAGCAGGAAAGACCGCTGCAACAAAGGGGCTGGTCCACACGCAGAAGCAGGACTAGAAGGCCCCAGAGAGGGACCCAGAGCAATTATTAAGATGCAAATATTCCTTTCAAACTGGCTTCTTCCACTTTTCCTTCTTATGCTAGTGAGGGGAAATGCTATCCATAGTACAATAAATGTTCTCTCTCTCTTTCTCTCTCTCTCTCTCTCTCTCTCTCTCTCTCTCTCTCTCTCTCTCCAGGTGATGATAATCACAATTAACTTACATGGACAGGTCATCTCAAATACATTGAGAGAACACTATTAAAAAAATCATGAAGCATTTAAAGGAGCTATTATGAAAAGAAACAAGAAATAAACATTTTCAGATGGAAGTGAGAGACTGTCTCAAGCATAAAAAAATAACAATGAATTTTAAATCTTGAAAATAAAAATGTGGTTATTAATACTAAAACTAGACTGGGAAACAAAATGGCTGTATCTGAAAAATGAATTAAAGTACTAGACTATTAAAGAAATAGGTTCTGCTACAACAGAGCACAAGGAGAAAGCCAAGCAAGAACATTAGAAAAAAGAAGTGGAAAAGGGATCGCCTTCATCTAATGAGAATTTCTGAAAGAACAGACACAAGGAAAGTCAAAAGGAAGGTCATGGGAGATGGCACTCAAAGTTTCAGTTTAAAACACATCATCGAAGCAAGGTAAGTTAAAAAGACAACCATCTGGGCATGCCTAGAAACAAGCAAAGAGAAAACACAAAGTAAAAATCCCTAAAATGGTAGGAAACCAGAGCAAAATATTTAATTACAGAAGAATGAAGCTGAGATGTTAGATCTCTTTGGCAGAGGTAGACGTGAAGCCAATGGGACCACTCAGAAAAGTCCTGAAAAAAAGTTCAAAATGTAAAATAATACCAACAAAAATAGTTCGTATCAAAGAACATTGAAAACAACTAAAAAGCCAAGAAATATACATTAAAAAGTATGATAACTATAAACCTTTCTTCAATTTTGACAACAACAAAAAAAAACATCTAAGTTATGACGCAAAAGATCCATCATCTAAAACAACATAGCACAAAAATATCTGAAAGGAAGAAGTGGAGAAAATACATCATAAAAATGGCTGAGAAACTAAAAGAAGGCCATTGTAAAAGTACTAGAATCAGATGAGGTAGAACTCAAGACAGAGCAACAAAGGAAAAAACATTTCATAAATATGGAATGAACAATACAAAAACACTATTCTTTTCTAAACAGCAAAAACATATAAAGCAAAAATTGAGAAATAAAAAGCGAAATCAATAAATGCACAACCATAGAGTCTAACCTAACTTGCTCATACTATTTAAGGTAAGTATATGAAAAATTATTCCTACTTATGGTCTTTATCATTAGGACATTTAAAAGGATCAGAAGAAACAGCTCCAAAATATAGTATAAACTTAAGGGAGGTGAGAGGAACTACCAAGAGTCCAGAGCCTAGTGTCCTCAGTACCACCTGCTATAGTTTGAATGTAAAATGTCCCCCATGGGCTCATGTACTTCAACACTTAGTCCCCAGGTGATGACGCTGTTAGGAAGGCTATGGAACCTTTAGGAAGTAGAGCCTCGATGAAGGAAGTGGGTCACTGGGGGTAGTCCTAGGGTTTTGATAGCCTAGGCCCATTTCCTGTCCTCTGCTAAAAGCAGTCTCCTGCCTACTGACACAATGTGACCAGCCACTCTGCCTTCTAAGACAGACTGAGACCCCTCAAACTCTAAGCTAAAGTAGACCCTTCCTCTCTTAAGTTGTTTCTTGTCAATGATTTGGTTACAGCAACAAAAGTAACTAATACACCACGCAAAACTTGCAACCAATACACCATGTAATCCCATAGCCTATCCCATTTCATTTTAGAATCTTTTTTCAACCCTATAGAGGACATATTATTGTCATCGAAGAGAAAAATATACCTTTAAACATCTACTAAATATTAGCCGAAGTGGAATATAAACAATACTTTTAACATTGGTGTCTCCCTACAAAATAACAGAACATAAGAAATTATAGTCCCCTCTTAATTTTCAGGAATACTAATGTGCTTGCTAAAGAAATTAAGCAAATAAACATAGATTAATTTAAAATGGACCTGAAACACATTCAAAGCCAATAGTTAGTGTGGTGTATAAGGATGAGAAAGAACAGTAGGGTATAGAATGCTTTAACTACACACACACACACACACACACACACACACACACACACGTGCAACCAGTCTTCCAGGGCATACCTGCAAAGCATTACAAAATGCTAAAGAAAGAACATAAGAGAGAGACCATTTGGGTCTACTCCCATGGCCCCAAGCCACACTGCTATGTACTGGCAGTACTGGCACTGTAAGAGGTAAATTGCTAAAAATGTGACCTAAGACTGTCGTTATGAAGTTAGTTGTCACTCACCTGCATCTACATACCAGGTGCAGTGCTGTGTCTGAGACACTCCTGCACTGCTGAATGGAATTACTACAGTCTTCACTAAAAGAGTTCTTTGGGAGAGATTTTTTGTCTTCAATATCCCTCTGATTTAAAAAAGAATGAATGTGTCTTAAGGAAGTTAGCACCCTGTTTAATTGGAAGATATACGCTTTCTGTGAGCTTGGGTTGTGGATTTTTTTTCCTCTGTTGTCAGTACAATTCTGAATTATTAATGTTACTTAAAATAGTATGCTACAAGTTGAGACTGGAACTGTTGAGTCAGCTAGGCTAGCATCATTCCATCCTATAAACCTTCTTTAAAGTCCTGCAGTGATTTATAAGCACAGCTGAGTTTTGCAGTTAATATGCTTTTTGAAAGGACTGGATTAGGATTTGAGCTGTCTAAGGTCTTGGTTCATAATCTTGACTTTTACTTGCCTTATTTGCATGACTTGATGTCTGTCTCAGATTTTGCTTTGCTTTCCTTCAGTGAAGCAGTGTCTCCACATCTGAGCCCCAGCAAGCAAATGGCTTTCCAGTCTCTCCAAGGCTTTAGCTCGCTACCACAGGCAACCTACAATCCAGGTACTACTGATCTCTGATGTTCTCCCTGTTTGCTGAGCTCCGGTGGTCAACACAACTTAGACTGATGGCCCAAGTCCTTGAACTAGAACATCCTTCACCAAAAAGCTAAACAGTAAATAAAAACTGTTGACTAAGCCGTATCAAGAGGAAAAAAAAATGAAACATTGATATTAGTGTGATACCTAATAATACCAAATAAAAATATTTATCTTAATAGGTATAGTTTAAATTTTTGCTTTTGAAAATAATTCTGTTCTCTGCTAAAGTTAATAGGATGAGATATGTGAGTTAGAATGCAATGTTATGGATAAACATCATTTTGACTGGATGTTGCTTTGTGTGAGCCACAATTGAGGTTTCCATGGGGGGAAAAATGGAAATGTATAGCAATGTGCTTGTGAGATTGAAGTTATCTAGGATAGAGAGAAAAGAATGAGAAGAATGAGACTAGGCTTTTCTCCTCCAGTAAAAGACCAATAACCTAGAGAGTCCTCTTTCTTATTTTTGAAAAGGCAGCCTTGTGCCTTGAGTGGATTCTTTCATGACTCGTAATTGATTCCTGGAATGACATTCGCTCTGAATGTGGACAGAGGTGCCTTTTGGGATGGAAGCAATTGTTTGTACTTTTGTCATTTGTATAACAGCTATAGTACAAGAGCTATTTTCTCCCAAAATTACCACTTGAGACGCCTAGAAAACTAAATAATGTCATTTTGTATGTTTACAAAAGACAAAGCAATCTTTCCACTTTAAGTTAAGTAAAAGGAAAAACAATTGAACTAATGTTTTTTTTTTTATTGCAAGGAACATACTACAAGTAACTAAAACCAGAAGCATGTAGAGTATTTAAAGATGCAGTTATATATCTGAAAACTGTTTGAAGATTCAAAACTAAGAAAGATTTGTGCTAACTAGACGAAAATGAAAGAGGAGGCTTTTTTCCAAGACTACAGATACAAAATTTTTCTCCTATATGTCTCTCATCTGTCTTTTTTGAAGAGAATTTATATCATGATAGAACATTTTGTGCCTCACATAAGCAGAGCAATCTGGAGAAAGTAGAGGTCACATTAGTTTATAACCAAGTAAAATTTTCTTTTGACTATAACAATAGCAAACTGTCCCTTATTTTTAATTGATTTATAATCTCAACCAAGGTGGGAGATTGATATACCTGCAGATAAAAATTCAAAATCATAGAACTCAGGTGAAATAAGCTCGAGCTACACAAACACCAAAACTGAGAACATCAGGACAAGGACCAATTAAATGTAATTTAGCTACAAATACATACCTACTGTTTCAAAGTGTTTCCTTTATTTTTTCCCTAATGTTTATGTGTGAATTTGGTGGACTTCACAAGTAAGAAATGAAAATGACTAACCTAATTCAATATGTGAGTTACGATAGCACACCAACAAGCAACAAATTGTTTAAGGGCAGGCACTAATGAGAATCTGTGCTGCTTCAAACTGACCTTTTGATCAGCATTGAGTGATAATGCTGCCTTGTTAACTTACAAATCACATAGATGTTATTATTATATGTTCATGTTTATTCAAATGCCTTGATAAGAATTTTAGTTTTTTAAAATTTTATGTATATGAGTGTGACCTGCCTGCAGAGGTCACAAGAGTGTCAGATCCCCCGGAACTGGAGTTACAGATAATTGTTAGCCACCATGTGGGTGCTGAGAACTAAATCTGGGTCCTCTGCAAGAGCAGCCAGTGCTCCAAACCACTGAGCCTTCTCTCTAGCCCCGATTAAAAAAAAAATAGCATTTATTTCAACTTAGGCGTCTAATGAACCCATTAAAATTAATTTTCAATTGTTCCCTCATTAGTTTTTGCTACATCTATATCATTCCAAATTCCTCCAACTTCTCCAGATTTAATCTTTTAAACCTGAAATTTGTTTACTGAAGCACTTGAAAAAACAACAAAGAGAAAAAAAATTATTAGGTTTGCTAATGTCCTAGTTTGCTCCGTTGCTGTGACAAAATACTCTGACCAATACCAACTTGGGGAGGAAAGGATTTATTTAGCTTACATATCCTGGCTCACAATTCATCCGGGAGCCCAAGGTAGGAACTCAGGGCAGGAACCTGGAGGCAGGAGGTAGAGCACAGGCCATGAAGGAACACTGCTTACTGGCTTGCTCCCCTGGCCCCTGCTCAGCCTGCTTTCTTATGCAACACAGGCCCACCTGCCCAGGGGTGGCACCACCCACAGTGGGCTGGGCCCTCCCACATCACTCATCAAGAAGATGCCCTTCAGATATGGCCACAGACCAGTCAAATAGAGGCAATTCCCGATTGAGGCTCCCTCAACCCAGGTGTGTCAAGTTGACACTAAAGCTATCCAGCACAGATAATTAATTCCGTTTTTTTAAAAATTGTAAAATATAAGATTTGTACAGAGCATTTATAAAAAAAAAGTGTGCTAAAACTCTTTATGGTTTTAATTCACATTTTTATATGACTAAATATGCTTCCTGTTAGGAAAATGATGGATTAATGCTTAATCTAAAGCTGTATGAATAATAATAATAATATGAATAATAATAAGCATCAATAATGAAATTCACTTCAAATTCACCAAAACCCAAAATCCTAATAGCACACACGACAGAATTCAATATAAAATCACTAAAAATAGATCCTGCTTCATTTCTAATTCAACTTGGAAAAAAAGAAGCCAGTTTGGGGCTAGAGAGATGACTCAGTGATTAAGACCACTGGCTGCTCTTACAGATGACCTGGGTTTGATTCCCAGCATCCACATGGCACCTAATGACGATCTGTAACTCCATTCCCAGGGGAATCCAGTACTCTCTTGTGACCTCTGCAGGCATTGCAATGCATGGGTGCACATGCAGGCAATACACTCATACACACAAAATAAAAATAATAAATAAAACCTTTTTTAAAAAAGAAGCCAGTTTGCACTCAATTTAAAAAAGTTCAGGTGTTCAATAATGTATCCTAAAAATTTATTTTTCTCCTACAATGTTCAAAAACTTTGTATGAGCCATAATATCCCCTGTAAGAGAAAAATGGAAAGCCAATGAGGTCATGCCTTGCCTCACCACTGAGATACAAAATAGATTCAATGTTTGTATTTCTGGGTTTGCTGATATTTTCAGTTCACATCAGTTTATATGCAACTTCCTCCCTGAAATAACCATAATCTGAAGGAAAAAAAGAACAAATTAAAGTGAAAATGACTTTGCTATCACACTTTTGATGATAGCCATCATCAAAACAACTATCATTTTTGTATGGTTCATGACTGTTTTACACACTGGAAAATATTTCTTGCAGAAAGAAAATTACTTTTAAACCTAGATCCCAGAATCAGGGTGCTTTTTTTTGTATTGCTGGCTTATTTTTAATAATAAGTTTAAAGCAGTGTTCAATGATATTTAACTCTGTAAAAATATTTTGATATGTGAATCCACTAGGAAGGGTTGTATTTGTGCAGTAAGCAGAAAGAAAAGCCAAATTTATGTCAACTTTGGGGACATTAGGAAGGAAGATGTTTGCAGTGGCTAAGTAGCTCTATGTGTGTTAGAACTGTTTGAATCCAAGGTAGCAGGCAAGAGAAGGCAAGAGAAGCAAAATGAATGCAGACCTCATTAATTGTATGTAAGCCCCCCCAATTTAAAAATCTTATGCTTGTCCTTGTAATGTTGGAGTTTGTATGTGAACATCCCTCAGCGATCTACATGTTAATCTCTTGGTTCCCAGGAGGGCCAGAACCTTTTGGAGGTGTGACATGTTTTTAAAGGGAAACTTGTGTCTCTGGCTCCTTTCTTTCATTTTGGCTTCTTAGTTCATGAGATGAACAATTTGCTCCATTGTATGTTCCCTCCATGATCATATGTTCCTTCCAGAAGAAGCTGCTGGAAAGAAAAGGATTTCAGGGCTGAGAAGGTAGTTAAGTCAGTAAAATGCTTGCTTTGCAAGCATGAGGATCTTAGTTTGAATCCCAGAACCCATATAAATACCAGGCATGATGGTGTGTGCTTGTAATCCTGGCACTGGAAAGGTACAGACAAGAAGATCCCTATGGCTCATTGATCAGTCAGTATAGCCTAACTGATCAGCTACAGGCTAATGAGAGACTCTATCTGAAAGAATGTGTACAATGTTCCTGAGAATGATACCCAAGGTTGTCTTCTGGCCTCCACATGCACACACACACATATCTGCCCTGGCTCACATGCCTGTGTGCACACACACACACACACACACACACACACACACACACACATGCATTAAAAAACAAAGATTTCAATCTAACTTCTCTTTTGGTATTATTTGAATAATACCACTAAAACTTGTCAAATTTAATCTTTGGTTTATGGATGTAACTCAATCAGTACAGTGCTTATCTAGCATGCATGAAGTTTCATGTTCAATACCCAACCACAGGAAGGACCTTACAGATACAACCACATAATCTCGAATGTTCCAGATTTTAGAACAATGAACCATATAGATCTTTGTTCTTTAATCACTAGTTATAGCAACAGAAAACAGACTAAGACATTCCCTGTGCTCAGTATTTGAGGTTGTCTTGCTGAATGTCATTGACAAATGGGCAGAGGATACTGCCATGATAGGAATGCAAGACTAGGTCCAAGAAGTGTATGACTTTATGGCCGAGACCAGAAACACCTGCAAGCCTATTTGCCTCATTCTAGAGGTACAAAACAAATGCTCTGCGAATGATTTTGAGAAAGGTACCTGGATGACAAGTGTGGTGGCCATTCATGGTGTGTGACCTAACAAAGATTCATGACTGAATAGAAAAGGGTAAGTCGTGCTATATGCAAAGGAACAAATGACAGCCACAACAGCATTCACTGCTGGAAATACAGACAAGAACAATTTCACAGTACTACAGTGAACTGATTGGAATGATCCCTTAGACACCACTTTACTTTATTTAAAAGAAGCTGTAACTATATCGCACCTGAATAAGCCCCAGGAATCTTACACATCTGAACCTCAAGGGATTCTTTTTATGCCTTATATAGCTAAAGGGGATAGAAGAGGGATCAAGAAGTTGTCTAAAAAATAGGAATATTTTTGTAGTTCTGGGTGGGGGTAGAAGTCTTTCTGGTTACGTTTTGATCATCAAGCAGAGATTTGTGAATATGCCTGTCAGTGTTGTTATGATTGGAACAAGAAATGCCCTCCACAGGCTCACGTATTCACCAGCTGGTGGTGTCCTTTTGAAAGGTCATGGGACCTGTAAGTGGTGGAACCCAGATGGCAGAAGTAGGTAGGCCCACGAAGGACCTAAGACCAACTATGGTCGTAGTGTAAGCTCACATTCTCAATCCACCAAGATTTAAGAAGCTCAGCCACATGTTCCCACTGCCACGCAGTCTGCTACCATGGACTCCATCAGTCCTTCTCCTCCATGATGAACCAAAATTATAAGTCAAACAAGTCTTTTCTCATTTAAATTACTTCCGTCAGTTATTTTGACTTTGTCATGAGAAAAGCGACTATTATAAGGGTGAAGTTTGAAATTAGAATTCTCATTAAAACAAGAATATGGTTACTTTTGTTCTTACAATTCAATACAATAAAATAATAAAAACTGTCCATACTCAAAAGGTATATTTATTTATTCAGAATGCTTAAGATACATTTATTCAATAAAATCTAGTAATGAAGGTGTGGTTTTGTGTTTGTGACCCACTTTAATTTCTTATGTTGTTCCAGCTTCCCATAACTGCTTCCTCTGTAGTAAGCCATCTTGCAGGCTTGGTATTCACAATCAGAGGTTAAATCATGTTTGAAAGTCAGAACACTCACAGATTTTGTAATCACTTATAAAATAACAAAGAGTCTCAAGTCAATAATCAGACATATCTTAAAGAGCCTTAGGATTAAGAATGTAAAAAATTCATATTTCTCTCCCTTAACATGCTTGTGAACATTCATTTCAACTTTTTTTGAAATTTTAGAGCAAAAATGAGAATGAGAATGATGGAATGCTATTTAAAAAAATAAAAATCTCTTCACTCTCCTACCCCACCTCTCCCAAAATACGTGGTCAAAAGGCTGTATGCACCAGAGTCACAAGGGGACTTATTACCGACGAAGAGCCCCAGGCTCCCTTCTACAGCTTGTAGCTAGTGTCTCCTGGGGTTGAGTACAGTGTCTTCATGTTAAACAGCCTTCTCAAGTGCTTAGTCTGCACATAACTAGTAGTGGGATACTGGCCGTGCCCTGCAAAGACTGCCTCTACTAAAGTTATTCAATTAACGTAATTTGTTCATAAAGTCCTAATGAATAGGTCTGTGCTTAGGGCTTTGTGAATCATATAAAAGTTACCCTTTACGTGTAGATAGTGTATCAGAAGTGGATCTGTTTTGGATTCAGCTTTTGCTGTTGTTGTTTCATGTTTTATTTTTTAAATGAATTTTTGCTATTTCCATACAATATAATATGACAATATTTAAATCCTTGCCTGGTTTCAGACTTTCAAATAAATTGTCACTTTCCTTTTAAAATATTTTCCTTCTGTTTTCAGCTATTAATATTTCTTATGGCCAGAAGAAAATATACAGAAGCCTCAAAAGACAGACCAACATTGGAATTATATTAAAATAATGTGGAAATTGAAATGTGTTTTGTCTAATCTAATTCTTTGAGGATCTGTTACTCTCTTTTATTAAGTCAGACAGTCCTGTAGTATTAATTACATCATACTTCTGATTAAAAGAACTTTGGTTAAATAGAATTAGACAACTTCAGGCAAATTTCTGCTTTAGAAAAGAAAAGAA
>NW_008333311.1:4731213-4762958 GCF_000622305.1 Nannospalax galili | reverse complement strand
AATTTCTGCTTTAGAAAAGAAAAGAATACGAGTAGAAAATAGAAAATATTTTAGAAATGATTTCTAATGTAGTGCTAAATATAAATAAATGAATTCTGTATATATAATACGCAACACTTTTTTCTCTATGAAGAACCAATTTTTAAAAAATTTATATATTATTTTTATTTTATGTGTATGAGTGTATTGCCTGCATGTATGTGAGTGTGCCCATGCTGTGCAATGCCACAGAGGTCAGAAGAGAGCTCCAGATTCCCCTGGAACTGGAGTTAAGGATGGTTCATAGCTGCCATGTGGGTGCTGGGAATCGAACCTGGGTCCTCTGCAAGAGCAGTCAGTGCTCTTAACCGCTGAGCCATCTCTCCAGCCCCCTGAACCAATTTTCTAATATCATTTATTTACCAATAATTTCAGCCCCCAAATGAACTCTGATGGAGACTTTACTGTGTTCAAGTTCTCATATCTGCTTCACTATTACCATATTATTTTAATTACTGCTGATATATATCACATGATATGCTAGGACAAGGCCCCTCTCCTTTTTCTATGTTTTCAGAATTATTTTTTCCAATATTGTTGGATCATGACTCTTCATAAAAATTTCAGAATCAGCCTGGCATGGTAGCACACACCTTTAGCACTTGGGAGGCAGAGATAGGCAGAGCTTAGTGAGTTCGAGGCCAACCTGGTCTACATAGTGAGTTCCAGGCCATCTGGGGCTACAGGGAGACTCTGTCTCAAAAAGACCAAAAACCAAACAAAAAAAAATTTCAGCATCAGTTCCTCTTTTTTCATTTAAAAAATGTTGTTAAGAACTTTCTTTGAATTATATTCATTGATTAATACAGGGAAAATTTAACTCTTTTTTTTTTTTACTTTTCAGTCTTTTTAAAAGTTTTTATTGAATTTTTGTGTGTTTCATACAGAAAATCATCTTTATACTCCCCCTACCCCTTTGGCAACCTCCCATAAACCTTCCCCCCCCACACTAGAATTTGCTCAATCATTCTGTCATTTGTGTTAGGGCCTATCATGTAAAGTTAGTGTCCCCAGATGTCCCTCAATGCATTTATCCACTGAGATCAGGTCAGCCTATCTGGAGTTCCTTCCTTTAAGAAGATCAGCATTTCGTCACCCAGTAGTAATCAGCTGCCAGTAATTCTTAGACTAAGATTGGGGCCTGCTGTTCCTTTCCACAGTTCTGTGCTGGGTTTTTGTCTACCCAAGTCTGCATGGGTCTTATGCATGTTGACACCATTGCTGTAGGTTTGTATGAGAAGGGTCCCAGGCACCTGTAGGGATACTTCCATATGATCATGCACCTCCTCCCTGGCTCTTACAATCTTTCCACCCCCTCTTCCACAATGGGCCTTGAGCACTAGGTAGGTGAACCTCAATATAGGAAGACTTGTCCAAGGACCCACACTCTGCCAAATCTTATTCTCTGTGTTTTGGCCATTTGTGGCCTTTTGTGTTCCTGAACCTCTGTTGCATGAGAAAGCTTCATTGATGGAAACTGAAAGATGCATTAGTGTTCTCTTCATCCCTTGTTCTATGTTCCCTGAGTCTTAGGTGTAGAGGTTTCATCCTAAATGTGTCACTTAGGCTTGGGCAAGTCACAGAAAACCTCTGTACGTGATCAGTGGTGAAACTTTGCAATAATCTGTCTGTTGAAAAAGAAGCTTTTTTGATGGGTGGTGCCTGGGACACTTGTCTGTAAATTTAAGGATCCATATTTTGTACATAGTGAGAAATTACATTTATCTAGGTATGTGAAAGCCTTGGAGTTTTCTCTAAGATCTATGACGTCTCCAGCTATGTGTATTTGGTTAGGTTTATAGTGCCACACGTTTCCTCTCATTGAGTGGGATTTAAGTACAAATAGGTAGATGTTGATTACCCCCAAGATAAAAGCACAACTACTGCACCAATGTCTTTGCTGCGCTGGTCATTGTTGTAGTTTCTAGGCCTTGAAGCTGGGGTTGGACCTTCGATTGATGTTCTCCTTTAACAGCTTGCATAGTGTGCTCCAGAACTATGTGAGCTAGCTTTCATGGGAGGTAGCTTCCAGGTCATCTCCATCTCTGTTCTTCAAATCCTATGTCCAAAGTATTTCCTGTATTCAGCAAGAGGGTTTACCATCAAGTTCTGGGAGACAATCAAGGACTGAGTCTGTGTAATTTTGGGAGTCTCTTGGACCACCCTGGCCTACAACTCAAAGGAAGGTTTCTCTTGTCTGGCACTATTTCTTGTTATGTAGTCTTCAGCTATACTCACAGACTCAGGTAGAGAAACTGTATGTGTAATTTTTCAGTAGGTTTTCGGACTAATACAATTGCCTCTGGTTTTTTGTTTGTTTGTTTGTTTTTGTTTTTAACTGGCTAGGCACTATTTATCTCTCATCTTTCTCTCCCTGTCTTAGCCTCCCTCTCCATCCTCCCCATTTAAAGTTTCCCCATTTTCCCCATTTCTTCCTTGATAATTTCTGTCTGGTATGATCCCACCTCTCTTGAGCTCCTTCTTCTCCTTTATTCTCATGGTTATTTATATAGCCCCCCTTCTCCCCCTCCCATTTAACTACCCCCTTTTTATATATTTCTCCCTTAGTAACACTTGTCTCCTACTATTTTTCACTTTCAGTTTCCTTCTTTCCCTTTACCTCCCTGATTCCCTTCCATTTTCCTGGTTCCTGCAGTTCCATCAGGATATGTACTCACTTATAAGGATTTAGTATAAAGCACCACAAATGAGGGGAACATATACCTTTTGTTTTTCCGTGTTACTTCACTTAGTATAACAGTTTCTAGACCCAATCATTTACATGAAAATTTCATTATTTCATCTTTCTTTACTGCTGAGTAGAACTTCATTGTGTAAATGTACTACACTTTTGTTAACCACTCATCAGTTGAGAGGCATTTAGGTTGCTTCCATCTCTTAGCTATTATGAAAACAGCAGCAACAAACATGGTTATACAAGTGTCTCTGCAATAAGATGAGTCCTTTGGATATATGACAAGGAGCTGTAAAACCAGTTCATGTGTTCTAAAATAATTTTTAGATTTTTTTTTGAGCTCTCCACACTGCTTTCCATATGAGTTTGCAATCCCATCAGCAGTGAATGAGCGTTCCCCTTTCTCTACATGCTTGTCAGCATTTGGTATCATTTTTTTCTCTTGATCTTAGCCAGTCTGACTGTGGTTTCTTAGTCATCTTTATTTCTTCTTTTGAGAGATCTCTGTTTAGATATTTAGACCATCTTTTAATTGGGTCATTCGTTTTCTTGATTCTTTATTTTTTGGGTTCTTTATATATATTGGGTGTTAAACCTCTGTCAGATGTGTCACTGGTGAAGATTTTTTTCCCACTTTGTAGGTTTTCTCTTCACTTTCTTGATTGCTTCTTTTGGTGTACAGAAGCTTTTAAGTTTAATGAGGTCCCACTTGTTATTGACCTTAATTCCTGAGCAACTGGTGTCCAATTTAGAAAGTCCTTTCCTACACCTATATCTTGTAGATTACTACCAATGTTTTCTTCTAACACTTTCAGAGTTTCAAGTTTCACATTGAGGTCTTTGATCCATTTGGAGTTGACTTTTGTGCAAGGTGAAAGATAAGGCTCTACTTTCATTCTTCTACAGGTGGAGATCCAGTTTTAACAACTTCATTTGTTGAAGATGCTGTCTTTCCTCCATTGTGTGTTCTTGGCACCTTTGTCAAATATCGGGTGCTTAAAATTGTACTCATGGTTTGGGGCTTCAGTTAATTTTCTTTGATCTACGTGCCTATTTTTGTGCCAGTACCATGCTATTTCTATAACTCTATTATAGTTTGAGATCTAGTATCGTAATCCACCAGCATTGCTCTTTGTGTTCAGGGTTGCTTTGGCTATCCGGGGACTTTTGTGCTTCCATATGAATTCAAGGATTTTTTTTTTCTGTGAAAAATGTCATGGGGATTTTGATTGGGATTTCATTGAATCTATATATTGCTTTTGGTAGGAAGTTCATTTTCACAGTATTAATTCTTCAAATCCATGAGCATGGGAGGTCCTAAACTTCTGGTGTCTTCCTCAATCTACTTCTTTAAAGATTTAAAATTTTCATTGTAATGATCTTTGATGTTTTTGGTCTGGTTTATTTGAGTTTTTTTTTTTTTTTTTTTTGAGGCTATTGTGAATGGGAGGGTTTCCCTGTACTCTTTCTCTGATTGCTTATTATTATTATAAAGAAACGCTACTGATGTTTGTAGATTAATTTTGTAACCTGCCACTTTACTGAAAGTGTCAATCAGCTCTAGGAATTTTCTGGTGGAATTTTTGGCATCTATTAGGTATATTATCATATCATCTGCAAAAAAGGGTAGATTGACCCCTTCTTTTCTAATTATTTCTCCTTTAAATTTTATCTCTTGTCTTGTTGCTCTAGCAAGAGTTTCAAGCACTATATTGAGAAGGAGTGGAGACAGTAGACATCCTTGTCTGGTTCCTGATTTTAATGGGATGCTTCCAATTTTTTTTCCATTTAGAATGATGTTGGCTATGGGTTTGTTGTATATAGCTTTAATTATGTTGAGGTATGTTTCCTTCAGTCCCTCCTTTTAGGAATTTTATCATGAATTCACACTGACTTTTTTCAAAGGCTTTTTCATCTATTGAAATGACCATGTGACTTTCATCTTTGATTCCCTTTATATGAATTTATTGATTGCGTCTCTGGAATAAAGTCTATTCAATCGTGGTGGATGATCTTTTTGATGTGTGTCTGTATGCCACTTGCAAGGATTTTGTTGAGAATTTTTGCACCTATGTTCATTAAGGATATGGATCTGTAGTTTTCTTTTCCGGTTGTGTCTTTACCTGGTATTGGTATTAGAGTGATAATCCCTTCTGGCATCACAGAAAGAATTTGAGAGTTCTCCCTCTGCTTCTATCTTTTTGAATAATTTAAGTAGTATTGGCTGAAGATCTTCTTTAAATGTCTAGTAGAATTCTGCTGTAAATACATCTGGGCCTGGGATTTTTTTAGTCAGGAGGTTTTATATTACTGTTTCAATTTCCTTATATGTTATGGGTCTAATTAAACTGTTGATCTCTTCTTGGTTTAGCTTTGGTGGTTCCCATGATTTTAGATATCCATCCATTTCTTTTAAGTTTTCAAATTTAATAACATATAGGTTTTTAAAGTATTCCTTTATAATGTTCTGGATCTTTTGGGTGTCTGTTTTCCTTTTCATCTCTAATTTTGTTGGTTTGGATTTGCTCTTTCTTTCTTTTGGTTAACTGGGTTAAGGGTCTGGCTACCTTGTTAAGCATTTCAAAGAATCAGCTCTTTGAAAAGCTCTAGATACATTGATTCTTTGCTTGTTTCTATTTCATTAATTTCTGCTCTAATTTTTATTATTTCTTCTCACCAACTGAGTTTGTGTTTCACTTGTTCTTCCCTTTCCAGAGTTTTGAATTGCAATGTTAATTCATTTATTTATGCTCTTTCTGATTTTTAAAAATTATTTATTTAATAACCACATGATTAGAAGAAGCATTTCATTACAGTTTTAACATATTCAATAACAATTTCCAGAGCAAAGATATATCTCTTTCAAAAGTGGCTGTAAATTTTTAGGTTTAATATAGGTACTTAGAGATATAAATTTCTGACTTAGGACTGCTTTTAAAGTGTCCCAGAGGTTTTGTTGTGTTGTATTGTTCTTTTTGTTTAATTCCAGGTATACTTTTTTGCTTTCTTAATTTCTACTTTAACACACTCATCATTAAGGAGTGTGATGTTTAATCTCCATGAGTTTGTGTAGTAACTAGGGCTTCTTCCAGTGTTGATTTTAAGTTTTATTGCATTGTGGTTTGATAGAATGCATGGAATCACTTCAGTGTTTTTGTATGTGCTGAGGTTTGTTTTGTGCCCCCAGTATGTAGTCAGTTTTTGAGAAAGTTCCACTGGGTGCTGAATAGAAAGTGTATTCTTTGGTGCTTTGATGGAATATTTGGTAGATATCTATAGGCCCATTTGATCTGTAGTCTCATTTACCTCAGATGTCTATTTATTCTTTGGTTGACCTGTCTAATGGAGACTGTGGGGTATTGAAGTCCCCTACTATTAATATGTTGGGGTTAATCTGTGTCTTAAAGTCCTGTAGTGTTGTTTTTTTTGTTTTTTGTTTTTTTTTTATGAATTTGGGTGCACCAGAGTTTGGTGCATATATATTCATGATTATAATGTCTTCTTGGTTAATTATTCCTTTGATCAGAATGAAGTGCCCTCTTTATCTCTTCTTATTTGTTTTAGTTTGAAGTCTATTTTGTCAGATATTAGAAATGCAACCCCTGCTTGTTTCTTAGTGCTATTTGCTTGGAATATTCTTTTTCATCCTTTCTCCTTAAGGTAGTGCCTGTCCTTGAAGGTGAGATGGGTTTCTTACAGATAAAAAGAAAAGGATGGATTTTGTTTCTTAATCCCTTCAACTAGCCTGTGTCATTTGACTGGGGAGTTCAGTCAATTGATATTTAAAGTTATTATTTAAAGATGTGTATTTTGTATTTCTACAATTATACCTTCATTTAGTTTCTTTCTGTTGTTCCTGGGGTATAGTTGTTCCTTTCTTCATTCTTAGTATTGCTTCAAGTATTCTCTGAAGGGCTGGTTTGGTGGACATATATTCTTCAAGGCTATTCATGCTGTGGAAGATTTTTCTTTCTCCTTCAACTCTAATAGACATTTTGCTGGGTAAAGTATTCCGGGTTGGCATCTACAGTAGTTAGAACTGGGAATACTTTAATCCAGACTCTTTTGGTTTTCATACTTTGCATCGATAAATCAGCTGTAATTCTGATGGGTTTTCCTTTATATGTGAGTTGTTGTGTTTTGTTTTTTGCAGCTTTCAGTATTCTCTCTTTGTTCTGTAACACACTCAGTGTTTTTATTATGATATACCATGAGGAATTTCTTTTCTGGTCCTGTTTATTTGATGTTCTTTGTGCTTCTTATATTTGTATGGGGATGTCTTCCCTTAATTTTGGGAAATTCTTTTCTACAATCCTATTTAAGATCTGGTCAATACCATTAACCTGAAATTCTTCTCCTTCCTCTATGCCTATGATACGTAGATTTGGTATTTTCATGATGTCCCACATTTCCTGCATATTCCATTCCTGTGTTTTGAGTTTTTTTTTCATAATCTTTGTTTGAGAAGTCCAGTTGTTCAACTTTATCCTTCAGTATTGATATTCTGTTTTTGATTTCATTCATTCTATCTGTGATGCTATCTCCTGTTGTTTCAAATTGATTTATTGAACTTTTCACGTCCTTCATTTCAGCAGGAGTTTTCTTCAATATTTCTGTCTTTTGTGAATTCAGTCAGAAGCTTATTCCTATCTTTAAGTCTTTGATTTGTTTGTGTGTTCGTTAAATTTGTTGAATTCCTTAATCATATTTATGACTGTTCTTTTAAATTCTGTGTCCTGAGTTATTTCTAGGGGGTTCTCCTTGTGGAACTCTTCTATAGAACTGGTGGAGTTTGGTGAGAACATACTGTTTTGGTTTTCCATACTATTATTTTTCTTTTGTTATTTTGACATGTGGATTTCTTTCATTGTTTCTAATTCTGATCTGAAACTCAAGTCTTCCTTTGTTGAGTCGAAGTTTGCTTCTGTTTGTACCATAAGTGTGCCTTGTACTATTAGTCTGCTTCTGTTTGTACTAATAGTGGTTTTCTTATTGTTATGCAAAGCTGGTTGGTCTAGGTTTCAGGTTTTCTCAGATTTTACATTGGAGGGAACTGATGGCTTCAGATCAGCTACTCAGGAGCTCCTATAGAGGCTCAAGTCATGCTTCAGTCAGGTACACTCAGGCTTCCTTCTAACTTCTGGACCTCTACTAGTGAGAACTCACAGCACAATTTGGGAAGTTCATTAAGTGGAGGCCCTATTTAGGCACTCTCAGTCAGTCTCCTAAGGTCTACTGTAGGGCAGAGAAGTCTAGCCCTGGCAAAGTGGGTGGGGCCTTATGTGGTCCCAATGCAGGGGGTTGGACATGGTGTGATTTGGGGCAGCTCACGACCACATAAAGGCTTGTTCCAGGCAGTCCTAGGCTGTCTTCTATGTCTCAGCCCCTACTGTAAGGTAGAGAGTTCTAGCCCTGACGAAGGGGGGGTGGGAGGAGCACACATGGTCCCAATGCAAGGGGTTTGGGAAAGCTCACCACTACACAGAGGCCAGATCCAGGCAACCCTCAGACAGTCTGCTGAGGTCTGGTTTTGAGTCTTTTATTTATAACCATGATGAATTCTCACATTTTTGTCTCCTTCAAATACATGCTGTAATTTCTTTCATAGATTTCTTATACGTATTTTTTAAATTTACTTCAGTGTACTTAGATTTCTTGGTGCTATTAGCTATAAGATGTTAATTATTACTGATGCAAAGAATTGTTTTTGTGCATTTTTTAATTCGAGAATCTTTTTTTTTTTTTTCGGTCTTTTTGAGACAGGGTCTCTCTGTGTAGCCTCAGCTGACATGGAACTCACTATGTAGACTAGGCTGGCCTCAAACTCAGAAAGATCTGCCTGCCTCTACCTCCCAAGTGCTGGTATTAAAGGTGTGCACACCCACCACATCCAACAAGAATCTTTTCATACTGTTTTATTTATCTTCAGGGTTTTCTTTTTTAGCATAAATGCATATCCTATCACTTACAAACCAAAATTACTTTGTCTTCTCTTTCCCATTCCTTATGCTGTTTTAAAATTGTTTCTGGTTTTAATGTTCGAGCCTGATTTTTCAGTAAATTATTAAATAATATGCTGACAACATGTATTCTTGTCTTGCATTTGATGAAAATGCTTTTAAATTATTTTTCACTAAATATTTGTAGGAAATCTTTACAGTTGTCCCTCAATGAGCTTAGCTAGCTCTATTCCTAGCTTGCAGGAATTTACATATAACAACATTGAATTTAACAATTAGAATCTTTGGAGACTATTGTGATACTCTCTTGATGAGCTGCCTTTATGGTTTCTCTGTTTATTATGCTAACATGAACCCTCTTGGTCATCAGATATTTTTCACTCTGGTAAATTGGATCTGGTAATCATTTAGGGGTTTCACAGTGTCCATATTCCTGTAGCCTTCTTTCTGATCCTTCTACAATTGTCTTCCGTGGAGTATCTGGCATACAGCTGTCAGGTTAATCCTTCTAATTCAAATCATGCTACTGAAACCAAAACCCAAAGTTCTGAAGGGAGCTACTGTTGCCCTATCTCAGCTGCCCTCTGAGCTGAGCAATTGAGTAGTCTCTTGTCTAGGTTTCCTGTTCTCTTATCTCCCAGCTACTTGAACTGACCAAGCCATCACTTCAGAACTACTGCCCAACTGCTCCCTCTGTCTAGTGTGCTTTCTTCAAGATATCTGCAGTTTGTTAAAGTTTTTAAGCCTCTGTTTAAATTTCAGTTCATGAGTGAAGCTCTCCCCAGCCACGCTATGTGACACAGCCTCCTTCATCTGGATGCTCTCTTGTTTTATTTTTCTTCATACCACTTATCGTTACATGATCTATTTTCTATCTCCATTTCTTTATCTGTGGTTGATCTCAGATAACTAGAATCTGAAACCCATGAGGGCAAGGATTTTATAGGCATTTATGATGTGCTCCTCATACTGTTTGTGCCCTTTTCCTTGAACATGCGTGGACTGTGTTAATACAGGAATGAGAGATAGCATTACGTTAGGTCTCCAGCTTTTCTTCATCCCTCCCCCGCCATTTTGGTAAATGTTTATTCCCTACAATATGTCTGGTCCCAGTCCAGATGTTACAGTGACTACCCGGGGCCTGGTTTCCTGTAGTGGCTCTGCCTCCTCCTGTGGCCAGTGCCAGAGGGTCCATCCCATGCACATCAAGATGTGAAGTGCTTCTGAATTTTCTTTGCAGGCAAGATGGTCTTTTCCTGAATCATGTCTCTGCACTAGTATTTCCACTCTATCTGGTTTGTTGTAAGGATCCTTGACGCCTTTTCCTCAAAATGTGAGACCAAGAGCACTGGGTCCCCCTCAACTTCCTACGCACCCCACACACCTTTGCTCTGTTTTGGCCCACCCAGCCATTGAGCCTCAGTTCCCACTCACTTTTGCTTTATGATTCTTCTTCATTGTTGGGCCCTAGGGGTTTCTCTCCTAGATTCATTGGCTATTCACTGAAAACATCTGTTAACTTTTAACAAGCAGGTCCAAATATTGGTGGCAAGATATACACCTTATGCATAAACTAAAATTTTGTCAAAGGAATTTCACTGTCTTTCATATTTCTGAGAAACCGGTGCTAACTCTCTACATTACAGGTGGTGAATAGCCGTATACATTCTCTTGTGTGGCAACATGCTCTCAACACTTTGGTGAAAAATAAAATCCTGGCTCTCAGACTGGGTGTGGTGGTGCACATCTTTAATATCCCTGGACTTGGGAGGTAGAGGCAGGAAGATCTCTGTGAGACCATGTCTCAAAAAAATAAATAAATAAAACTACAACTCTTCCCCAATGTCTCCCTAAAATCTTTGTTTGCTATATATTGATTTTCAATTTCACTGTCCTTATGAATATGGTTTTAATGCCCATTTCTGAATATTGTGTAGCTATTCTATGATTTTTATGAATCATTGGTGTTTCATAGCTCTATGAGTGTAAATTATTATTCAGCATATTTGAAAGATGACATATTCAGTGTATCATGCTGGATTTGTAGACACGGGATATGTTTCTGAGTCCCAAGATGCCAATAAAATAATGCTCAGAAAAGCTCTCACTAAAGATCCGTTAGTAAAACTCCTTAATATGAACAAAGATAAAAACACGCAGAGGAAGATAAAATGCACAGGAGAGTCACAGATCAGAGAAAGAATGAATTTATAATCAGATGGCTGCTGCAAAGCTCAATAGAAAATGGATAGACGGTTCACTCTCCTGCATGTGTCAGGCCAGTCCTACAAGACTGCAGGAAGGACACCTCACTTCATTACACAATTAGCTGAATGTCCAACATTTGCCTGGTTAATTTAACCTAACTAAATTCTTTCTTTGAAAAGGAATGTAGGGCTTTTTGTTGTTCTTTCTTTTCCTTGAATTTCTAATTTCTTTTGTGGCTTTATACCAAGAATACTAATTATGAAGGAAGAAATATCCAGGCATTTTTTTCCTAAACAGCACAGCAACTACTTTGGAGATAATATTAAAGCCAACATATATTCAGATTTCACCTCACACAGTCTATGTCTACTTAATGCAAATACTAAACTGAGTCATCTTAATGAATAAAGCTGAGTTGCTTTCGCCATCATGTGTAGACTGAAGAACTGGGGAATGGGTTAACTCTTGCTTAAATTGAAATCCCTAAGATTATCACTATTTTTATCATCCTTTGAAAGTCACTTTAGAGTATTTCTTTGTCTCAGAAATAAAACGATGATTGATGTACCTATCACTCCTTTATAGTCTGTAACAGCCATGTAGCATTCAGAACAAAAGCACACACTTGGACATTCTTTTTTCAAATTTAGTAATAAGCAGAACCCAATACTAGTTAATAATCAGAACCAGACTGTATAGGTTCATTGCACTTACTAGCTGGGTGATCTTGAGAAGGTTATTTCCCCTGCAAAAAGTTTTCTTTTGTCATTACAGTATATGATTGTTATAGATTAAAGTAATTATAATTGTGAAGTGCTTGGTAAATGACCTGCTCTGTATAAATGAGTGCTCTCAAGAGACAGCATTATAGAATATATATATATATAAAGGCTTTCCTCTTACAGTACAAAACATCTCTCATTTACACCTCTAAATACCTTTCCACTCCCTCCAGCCTGCTCTGGAAGGCCAACCTGAGTGGACATAATGTCTTCCTATTGGATATCGGGCACTGGCCAGAGACCAAAAGGCAGAGAGAAAATAAGATCACAATATTTACACCACAGATTTTCTGATCCCTCCACCTGAATTCGTAGATCCTGTCAGGATGCCTGTCCAGACAGTTCTCTGCATCCTTGGCTTCCAGGAATTATACTTTCCTTGTGTTATCTGACACTTTGGGCTCCAATACTGCTCCCTTTCTGTATCCCTTCTTGCCTTGGCTGATCACAGCTATTACCTATACTGGAACTGTAGCAGCTCTAAACTTTCCCTCCAGTTTTCCTGCAGTGAACACCCTCTTTATTTTCAAATTAAGTATGCCATCTTTTCATACTCAAAACACTCAGCTAAGAATCTCAACTGGAAGATCGATTATCCTTCCCAAAATTCACCTGTTATAATCATAAATACATGCTTCATTTTATTCTAGGTAACAGAGCTTACCATAAACAACATTTAGGTTTTTGCTATTTTTATTTCTTCTTAATATTTCCTGCTGCTGCCTTTCTTTACCTCAGTTCTTCCAAGATATTTAATGGCTTGCCTCTACTGCCTGAAGCACTTTCTTTGAGTTGACTGTCCAGTTCAGAGGTTGTCTTCTGTTTCCCCAACCTCAGTATTTACTTTTCTTAATAACATTTCCTTTGGCATGTACTTACAGGCAAAATTATGTTAACATGATGGTTGGTCAGAACACATATTTTCAGGCTAACAAAAATATTTCTGAATCACATCCTTAATTCAGAGAATTGTAGTAGAGTTCTGGAGAAATTTTTCCAGTTCTTTTATAAAAAACTACTACTTAGGGATCAAAGAAGTTCAATCAATTTAGACGCTAGAAAATACACTTTGAAACATGGCAATCAGTATTCTGAGAACCAGATATAAAGAAAAGCTTGAAAATAGAGATGTAAGATTTATGAAGAAAACAGCAATAAAGGTCTGAAGGCAAAGAGTGTCTTGAATATACTGAGATAAGATGTTTGATTCAGAAATCCAGAGAAAAATCTTTGAAATGTGAAACATCATAAAATATACACATATACATTTATAACAAGAGTTTAAATATATAGTTACCCTATATTTGTGTAGGACAATGTCTTTACCAGACACCACAGGCTAACAAATAAAAAGCCCAATGCCAGAAATGGGCTTTACTTTTTTTTTTTTTTTTTTTTTTTTTGCATTTCTGTTGAGAGGCAGTCCCATAGACCCTCAAACAATACTGGCTATTGACAATGTTCTTGGTTGCCCTCCAGAACGTGACAGTAGGAACCTATTGCTGAAGACACTACACATGTGAGTCAGAGAATAAACATGGAGAATCAAACTAATACTGACCTTGAAGATTCACTGCTACTGTCTAGCTTTCATTGTACTTGAAGAGTGCTATTCATGTTGTGGAAAGAAAAAAATAATCATGAACCTTTCCCACTGGGAACACTGCAAGATACAATAACAGCTGGCATGGTAAGATATGCTCACTGGCACAACAGTGACGTGAATGCTGTGGGATTGCTTTCCAGTTGGATTTAAGACTTGCTTCACAAATAGAGCCTATACCTGGCACTGTTATCAAGGACTAGAACCTGTGACTGGACAAGTCACAGGCCATAGGAGAGAACTTACTACTATTATCCTGCTAAATGAACATAGCATTAAACCAACTCCTAATAAGTTGTTGTTATGCCCATAGATTAATGCATCTCTCAACTCTCAGCAGAGAAGATTCTTGAAGCAGATGGTGATTAATACAGAGACCCACAACTTGTCAGTGTGGAGAAAATAAGAGATTGAGGAGTGGTTGGCCCTAAATAGGACATCTATATCATACTCTCCCCCCTCAGGGCTCAGGGATCATTATGGAAGAGGGGTGGAAAGACTGTAGAAGCCAGGGGTGGTAGATGAATACAAAGAAACTGTCTTTTTCAGACACAACAGGGAAGTTACACATATGAACCCACAGCACTTGTGATAGCATACACAAGATCCGTACATATTTAAGCCAGACAAAAACGGAGCACGGAGGGGAGATATGGGCAAGAAGCACTAGTCCTAGCTGAGGAACTATTGGAAATTGATAGCTGCTGGGAAAAGATGATTGTTTTCTTTAACTATCAGGCTCCAGGGGACGACTCAGCCCCAAGAGCATTTGAGGAACACGAATTAATCTTGACAGTCCTTAAAAAATAATAGAAGACATGAAACAAGGGGGGTGGGAAGGAAGGTGGGGGTGGATCTGAAAGGAGATGAGGGAGAAGATCTGAATATGATCAAAATACATTGAATGAAATTCTCAAAGAATCAATAAAAATATTTTAAATAAGACTGTTAAAGATGAATAAAAGACAAACAAATAAAAATGGCTAGCAAGAGCTGAGAGTGGTGGTACACATCTTTAATCCCAGCAGAGGTAGGGAGAGACAGACAGATCTCTGTGAGTTTAAGCCTATCCTGATCTACATAGCGAGTTCTGGGCCAGCTGGGGCTACCAGGAGATCCTGTCTCAAAAATATCAAAAAAAAAAAAAGGCTATCAATGTATACCACAGAGGAATTAGAAAAATTCTAGGGAAATAGTACAAATAATTTTGTGCCAATAAATTTGAATTTTATGAATTGGACTAATTTCTTGGAAAAATAAAAAAATACAAAAGCTGACACAATAATTAAGAGAAAATATGAGTATGTTTAATCTACTAAAGAAATTGAGTCGGTAATCAAACCTTCCCCCCCCAAAAAAAAAGGAAAACACTAGCAAAAATAGTGCAGGTAATATATTTCATAATAAAAGTTTGAATGGTTTCTTCCCAGCACTGAAGACACGGGACAAGGCAAGTGTGTCTGTCCTTAACATTTCTGTTCCATGTCATGCTGGATAGGGTAGTCAAGTGAATACAATAATGAAGAAATAAAATCTCTACAGAATAGAAAGAAGGAATCAAAGCTTCCTCTTATTTCAGATGACACAATTATAAAACAAATTTATAAGAAAACTGCTACTTGTCAATGAGATTGTTTATCAAATTCACAAGACAAGGCTAGGGAAGTGGCTCAGCTCATAAAGTGCTTGTCAGGCAAGTATGAAGATCTGAGTTCAGATCTCCACTATCCAGTTAAAAGTCAGACACAGTAGTATGTGCCTATAATCAGAGTGCTAAGAGGTCAGGAAAGAGACAGGCAGGTCCCTGGAGCTCATTGGCCAGCCAGCAAAGCCAAATTGATGAGCTTCAGGTTTAGTGAGATACCCTGTATCAAAAATAAGATAGAGTTGAGAGCATTCAAAGAAGGAACCTATGTCACCTGTGTCAACCCCAGCTTACACACACACACACACACACACACACACACACTTGTGCCTACACACACAGAGAAAAGACTTGTAAACATATTTATAGCAATTTTATTAATACTAGAAAAAGTAGAAATAATCCAAATGTCTATGAGCAAATTATGGTGCATTCATACTTTTAGAACAATACCAATGAGGGGCTTAAAGTACTGCCACACATAACAATACAAGTGTATCTCAAAAAGAAGCCTGATGGAAGAGGGTGTCAGCTGTGTTAGCTCATTTGTATGAGGCTCTAAAATAGGCAAAACCAATCTATGGGAAATAAAATCACAAGTGAGTTTCTGTAGAGGGAGGGAAAGCCAAAAGGTGCAGGGGAGCTTCCTGGGATGATAGAAGCATTCTTTCTTAAGTGAGTGGATGATAGCTATTTAAAAGTACATATATTTTACAGTGCCTTTAAAACATTGTATCTATTTTTATTTTGCATGTACAAGTGTTTTGTCTGCATGGATGTAAGTGGAACACATGCATGAAATGCCCATGGAAGCAAGAAGAGGGAATCCTGTCCTCTGGAAATGGAACTACTGATGGCTCTTAACCACCATGTGGGTGCTGGGAACTGAACTGGGTTCCTCTGGAAGAGTAACCAGTGCTCTTAACTGCTGAGCCATCTTGCCAGCTCCTTGCAATGCCTTTAATGTATGCATTTTACTTTTTATAAATGGCATTTCAGTAGAGTTGATTTTTAACTAGAATTTGTGAATGAGAAGGTGATGAATGAAAATCCATGTATAAGTAGGAAAGGAGGAAAAGGCCAGTTCACTTAACATATTATGAAACTGAGGTTTATGCCATTCATGGGCATCAATACAAATTGAATACATGACACCTTGTAAGCCTGAGCTAGCAGTTTACAAAAGTAATCCTTAGCTTATAGGCAATTAGCAATTAAGCATAAAGTATAATTGCTGTTGCTATATTTGTAGTCAGGTGAAATCGCAGTATGATTAGACTAATTGAAATGTGTAAAAAAAATCTGTTGTGTAAACTCTATTTAAGGACTGTTTTCCATATGGAAGAAAGAGATATTATTAGCAAGATTAAATGAAAACTGCAAAATAGAATCCTATCAGTCTTGGAGATAGATAACCATCACCATGCTACTAAAATAACCAAAGCCTTCCCCTACCATGTAGTTGGTCCTAAAGCTGTCTTATCAGAAACAAGCCACAGTCTTTGATATATTAATGGGCTCCACTGAGGACATTGATTAAAGGTGGGCAGTGGAAGCACTGGAAACATCCAGGATAGGAGTGTCTGGGATTTACTCAGGATTTGCAAGCTTACTTTCAATAGTCACTGTTATTCAGACTCTTCATTTCTAAAGAATTCCTTCAGTGAATCTCTAAGTTAACCAGTTCTTTGCACAATATCATAGTTTTCCCTCTAAAACATAAATATGATCCTAAGAGCCTCATCTGTCTCACCCATGGCACAGAGCAGAGACTCAAATGCTTTGCCATAACTTGCTTGGCTCTTCGCACTTTGGCCCCAGCCTTCCATTTTCATCTCCCACCATACCACTTCCAATAAGTGCTCCAACCACTCTGGATTCTTGGCCATTTGCCAATTATGCCATATTCCTTCATATATCACTTTCTATTCTCCAAACTCCTCAAATGCTTGGACAATGCTTAGTCATCTACCAGACCCAGATCAAACGTCACCTATGTTAACATTTGACTCCAAGAAAAGTAACCTTCCTCTTAATTGACACTTAATTTGTATCTGTGCTCCAGTTATAAGATTTATGCCATCTTATTCAGATTGACTGTAAATATGCCTGACCCAACTAACAGGCGTTGATCAGCTAAGACCACATATTTGTTTATTATTAACTTTTCCCCATCACTATGCACAACACTTGAAACAGTAGCAATTCAATAAATATTTGCTAAAGAATGACTGTTTGACCAAATATAGATCTTTCCTCTTGAGGGATCAGAAGAGTATGGATATCCCCACATTCAACTGACCCTGTTCTATATAATGAACACTTCCCTTTTCTTAGAGAACAGACAGAAACTCCCTTATAGCCACCTCTCTTATGTGAGGTTCTAGAAACCTTGACCTAACAGTCACATCTCATGCTTTGAGAAAAACAATCAAGTCAACCCCAAGGCTACTGCAACAGTAGCTTATGATAGTGCTAACTTAAGTCATATTATATCATAAAAATTATAAGGAGACTGTTTTGATTACAACTGCTTTGATCAGGAAAAAGCTCATAAGGATTCTTAGCAATATTCAAACAGTTTTCTAAGTGATCATGTATACTCTAGATACTAAATATGTGGGGAACCTTGGGCTACTGATGAGAAAACAGATCAATAGGCCATAGCTGCAAATCTCTAGTGAACTAAGGGGTAGGCACAAGAAACCTTAAAAATCCCAAGAAATTTGAAACTGCTTAATATAAGTGTCAATTTTTGGAAACTTAAAGCATCATCAAAAACAGAGATGAAATTATGCAATTTAAGCAAACCTTGACATCATTCTAAAGTCAAGGACCACTACTCTGCATACCACAAATGTACTGCCAAGGACAGCACATGCATCCATTCCATTCAAAGAAAAGAATAACATAGTGCCATACATTTCAGGTTTCCCTGCTGTGCCAAAGTGTCTTCAAACATGAAGAACGCTGTACCCAGGACACTGAGCTTCTTTCCCCACAGCCTGACATTGTTTCAGTTCTTACTTGGGAACACATCCAAGGCCTGGAGCATCAGGATGTTCTGTACATGAGTTAAAAATGAAACACTTTGATTATAAAAATCGAAGAATGGCTGGAGGAGGGAAGCCTGTCCTCCTCATTGGCACTTCTATAAATGCACAAAAGGCTGCACTGCCCTGTACTGAGTAATTATTATTAAGCATTTGTATAGAACTTTATATTTACAAAGTGCTTTGTAGTCTTTTATATTATTATTCCTCACAGCAGTCTTATGAGGTAGGTTGGTATTGTTAAGTCTATTTTACCCCTCTTCAGGAGGTCCCTCTTTCAAATGCTTTGAAATAAACCTTGAAGAATCAAAACCCTTCGGTGTCTGGAAGAACAAGGTGGAAAAACCCCCACGGTGAAAGTTTGTGCTAAAAAAGAAATCCCAAAGGGAGCCTGTGTGCTGGAGAAGGAGATCAGAGACCATAAAGGGAGCTAGAAATTGCATCAGTATGAGTTGGAAATAATGGGTAGCCTAACTGTAGTAAGATTCATGGGCTAAGCTGAATATGAGGCCTGTCTCCCTCTTCGTTTCCTCTAGAAAACCTGGCCTCAGGGATTGATAACTGTCAATAAGTCAAACATTTTACATGGTATCTAAACAGGGCTGGTAGATGCCCTTCATCTTCATTTTTTTTTTCCACAACTCTACCTATAATCATAAATGATTAAAGAGAAAATACAGTACAGTTAGTTTGGGCTTCTGTGGTATATCAAAGTATTAAAAGTACACAGGAGGAAATTTAATTTAAAAGTTATAGTTTTCTGAAGGTAAATTTTACTTTGTTTCCATTATAAAAGTTACATACACACACACACACACACATACATACACACACACACACACACACACACACACACACACACACACATCTGGGTATGTTGGTTCTACCTGTCCCAGCCCTCAGGAGGCTGAGCCATAATTTAAAGACCAGCCTGAGAGTCATAGTGAGTACTGGGCAAACCTAGGCTACAGTGTAAGATAGTCTTTCAAAAACTTTACATTCGTATGAAAAAATATGGAGAATAAATAAAAGCCTGAAAAATTGGAGAATTTTTTCAAACAATCACTTATAAAAATCTCATATTTCCTTCACATTTTGCATAAACATATTTTACGTGATTTGAATTATATGAGGCACACAATTCTACCTTCCTTTTTATTTAACATTTGAATTTAAGAGTTTTTCTATATTTTGTGTAAAATACTTGTGACTGTAGTCTTTCTAAGTCTGGAAAAAATTTTCCAAGTCCTAAAAATCCTAGATTTTAATACTGTCTTAAAATATCATTGCCTTGAAAATAGCATTGCTTTTTAAAATCTGACGTGATGAGCCTCCCTAGTAAAGGCACAAAGCTATGACAATTTGCGTGAAATGCCTCACTAGTCTCAAACTTGAAGTCCCATGTATGTGCTATAACTCCCAAATTGCATGCTCCTGTCTCACTTTTGAGCTGTACACGTGCATACTCAGCTTCCCACTAGGGCTTTTCCTTGGAGTGTTGAATGGGATTGTCTAACCTGAAATGGCCCCGACTTCTTCAGGCGTCGACGAAGTCGCTCCATAGGGCTCATCCCTCCCGTGTTAATGGAATCTCCGCGAGGCTTCTAATTGCTCAAGCCCAAGCTAACATTCATTCTCCCTCCTCCCCAGTGTTTCATATCTAACACCCCATTTATTAGCATCTATTCTTGGCTCTGTCTTCAAAATCCGACCTCTGCTCACAACCTCTACTGATTCCACCCAGGTTCATGTCACCGATTTCCCCCTGGATTAGTTCCTTAACCTTCCGTCTGTTCCCTTCTTCCTTTACTGCTATCCATTCTAGCAATCAATGCAATCCCATTAAAATGCATCAAAATAACCCTTTGTTCAAGTATGGTGACATCGTATCCCTTCCTTCACAGCACAAACCTTTAACCCATGTGATCTGCTCCCCTCTTCATTCACATTCCTGATCTCTCCTCCGACCTCATCTTTGAGTATGTCCAGGTAGCCACTGGATTTCACTCACTGGATTCATTTTAGATCACCAGGCCCTTCCAGTCTCAGGACTTTGGATTCTTCTCCCCAAATCTGAAATGCTCTTGTTCGTACAACCCACCTCCTCAACCAACTCTTCTCTTCGCAGCCATCATGTTCACAATTTGACAGCTACTCTCACTACTAAACCATCTACGTCCCTTCCCTAGATTTTATTCTTTAATATTCTAGTTTCAGATTAACATTCTGGATGTGTTTCTTATTTATTCTGTTAACATGTAGAATGATTGTGTTTACCAAGAATATAATGATAGCGTATAACAAGAATATAAGCGCCCAGATTTGTGCCTGTTTCGTTTGTTCCTGTGTGTTTCCAGCACCTAAAACAGTATGCAATACACAGTGTGTGCCAAATAAATATTTGCTGGATAAATAAGCCTTCTTAGCAGAGTATGTGAAGCTCTATTCTGACAGACATAGCTAATTTAAAAACTAGCGGACAATACATCGAGCTAAGTCAAAGGTGTTTGGAGACAGAGAGAAGTAAAATGGTTTATATAGCCATGGTTTTTGCCAGAATTACACTTGCAAAAGAGCATAATAACTCTTCATCCCAAAAAGAAGTTAAAGGCATTCAAGGTCAAGTTTTGTGATGCATTCCTGTCCCTTTCCAATGCTCAAGGAAATATTTAAAATCTAGATTTTAATAAAATGGCGCATTTTGTACTGTCAATAGAAATGTGGAAAGATGCTATTATTGAACTATATACCTACATATATACTAAATTTAGGCAATTCATATATAATAACATCACTTTTATGCAATAGCCTATTTTACTTTGCACATGCTGTTAGAGTTTGCAAAATATGATCATTTGTTTTGGCTTTTATTCCAATGTACAAAACAGAAGTTTTAATAAAAATTGAATAACTAAAAATAAAATTGAAATACCATTCTTACCAAATATATGTGAGCGTAAACAGAATGTATTTAAGTCAGTAGTATAGCAAATAAATGTTCTAAAGTAACAAAGAGAGAATTATAAAGGTGAGATGATCTTATCAAAATCAACTGTCAAAACAAAGCTATTTTATTTGCCTATAGTGAAGAGCATACTTAAGGAGAGAGAGAGAGAGAGAGAGAGAGAGAGAGAGAGAGAGAGAATCAGATACTGAGAGAGATCCAAACAGCTTTTCAGTCTATTGACATCAAATTTCAAACTTAAGAAATGGACAGTGGGTCAGAGCTGGAGAGATGGCTCAGTGGTTAAGAGCACTGGCTGCTCTTGCAAAGGACCTGGGTTCTGTTACCAGCACCACATGGTGGCTAAAAATCATCCTTAACTCTAGTCCCAGGGGATCTGACAGCTTCTTCTGACCTCCACAGGCACTGCATAACATGGGTGCATTTACTTACATGCAGGTAATGCAGACTCATACACATAAAAAAAAATTTTTTTAAAGAAATGGACAGAAAAGTTAGTAACAGTTAAGATTTCACTTTTATTTACTAATGTTGCTCCACTACAGGGATAATCTCTCTTTTTCTCTGAAGGCACTAACACAGACTTTGGTGATTATTGCTGTATACCAGACCATATGCTACTTGGCAGAATATGGCATGTGGTAGGCTAACTTTGTAGAAATGCAGTACTATAACTTTTGAAGATATACACAATATATGAAAGCTATCAAGTAACCGAGTTTTTATATGATGAATTATCTATGTACGTCACTTCAAAACTCATCCGTCTAAAAATAGACTGTACATAATTTCGGGAAAGAGTAGTACAAGTTACACCTTTTAAATGTCATTCCCTGCTTATTATGCAGTACTATCATCTGATTTTCACATGCAATTTTTAAATTGCTAATTATTGAGGAAAAATATTATAAAGATAACTTTCTGACTAAAAATAATATGATATGAAAATGCTCTCTCAAAAGTTGGTAAATTGAAGATAAATATCATTATGAAAATAAAACTTCTAAAGACAATGGTTTCTTTATTAGTTTTCTTGAGTATATTATAGAAAGCTTAAATTAATGTTTAATCATCTACCAAGGTATCACCAATGTCTGAATTCTCTTCTAAATGTGAATATTTTTTAAGTTGAGGAAAAGCAATGAAGTGTTTCTTCAATTCCAACAGAGTATAAAGTCGATGGTGTCAGAGCTGCTTTCTGCCAAGCTTCCAAAGTTCTGTTCTACAGCACCTAATCCTTGCCAAACTTTAGAAAATGTCTTATAATTATGAAACAGTTTACAATTTAATGTGAGTTTTAGTTAAATTACATCTCCACATGCATTAAAATAAATTTGCAATTCTGTACTGTAACAAAGCCTTTTGTGAACCCCTTCAATGAGACAGTCACTGCTCTGATCCTAGAAATCCATATTCACCAGGTTTATAGGGACCAAGAAGACAGAATTGAACATAACAACAAATCTCTTCTTCTTCCTGAAAGGCCAATGAAATGACAGTAAAAATGTGCAAAATAGGGCTGGAAAGCTGTGCAGACATGAAAACCTGAGTTCAAATCCCCAGAACCCACGTAAAAAGCCCCTATGGTTATGCATGTGACTATAACCCCATTCCTGGGGGGACGGGCTATGGGGGATGAAGACAGGAGGATCTGTGACTTCCTGGTCAACCACCTAGCTCCAGGTTCAGTGACAGACTCAGTCACAAGGGAAAAAAGGAGAAGAAGGGGGCATGTGTTCACTCTGTACACTCACATGCATATTACATACACATTTTTTAAAGAATTCAATATGTAGCATAAATTAGTCAAATTAATAAAATGGAAAATAAATATTGGAAACTGGTTTAGGTTTCAGCCTTCTATTAACTGAGTGCCTGAGCAGGGAAGAGAGGTGAATGTTGAAAAAAGAAGGAAAGGGTGATTAAAAAATGAACTGATTGAGATTTGAAATTAATTCCACAAAAAGCCTGGAAGAGGCACTAGCTGTCTCCGGCTTCATGTATCTAAGACAAGATGGAAGACAGACGAATTGATTAAAAGCCTCCTTCTCTAAAGAATAGAAAAAGTATCCATTGATACTGACAGTGGAGGTTAACAAAGTCATGCCTGCCAAACCCTGTCCACCACAGTGAGAACAACAGTTGGCAGGTCTGCCTGTGCACACAGGAAATGCCAATTGTCTTCCTTTGTCTAACTCTCCAGATCACAAGACTGGAGGAAGCAAAGACAATGAGGGCACCAAAACTTCCAATAAATATGACTCTCTTTAGATGGATAAGAAGATATGGCATTCAGAACACAAGAAAACAATGTTACCTTCTAGAAAAACGAGGTCCAACATTCAGAGGGGGAAAAAACTATAAGCATTAAAATATGATTAACCAAATTTGAAATATAAAGTTGAATTAATTCCCCATAGTAAAGCAAATCTTAATGTCACAAAGAAAATACTAGAACAAATACTTTCTGTTTCTTTAATTGTTTGAGGATTTCATGCAATATATTTTGATCATATTCACCTGATACTCATCCCCATAACTTCTCCCAGATTCACCCTTACCTCCCTCCCTCCCCAACTTCATGTCATCTTTTCTCTTTTTCTTTTCTTCTTTACTTTTCGTCCTTATTCATTCCTTCTAAAATTAATTCTTTGATAATTTCATATAATGTATTTTGACCATATTCACACACCTCCCCCAGCTCCTCTCAGATCCACCTCTTTCTATACCACCCAACTTTGTGTCTTGTCTTTCCTTTTCAACCCATCGAGTCCAATTTGTGCTGCCCACATACTCATAGTGTGGGGCTATCCACTGAAACATTGCCAACCTATCAGGGACCACACCTTTAAAGAAAACTTACTCTTCCCTTCTCCAGAAGCCACAGGCTGTTAATAGCTCCTCATTTATGGATGAGGATCTCATGAGCCCATCCAGACTCCATGCTAGAATACTGATTGGCTTGAACTTGCACAGGTCTTGTGCAGGGAACCTCAGCTGCTGTGAGTTTATGAGCGCAGCAGTCCTGTCACATCCAGAAGACAGTGTTTTGCTCTACTCCCTAACCTCCAGCTCTTGCAATCTTTCTGTCCCCTCTTTGCAACCAACCACCCCTGAGCCTTGGGGGATTGAGATGTAGATGTCCTGTTTGTGGCTGAGCACTCCATTGGCACTTATTCTCTGAATTTTGACCAGTTGTAAGTTTCTGTGTCAACCACAGTTAAAGAAACAAATTTTTCTGATGAGGTCTGAGAACTGCACTAATCTATGGGTAGAGAGGTATAAATTAAAAGGGAAATTTTATACTGCATCCATTTATCGGAATAGTAGTAGTGGGTTCTGACCTGGGGCCTGTGTGCTCCCCAACTGTGGATTCTTGTCCAGATTTTCAGTATCAGGCATGTGTGTCATACTGTTGAGAGGTCCTTAAATCCAATCAGAAAGTAGTTGGCTACCCCTGTCACATTTATGCCATTTTTGTACCCATGGGCATATCTTGCCATGCTGGTTCATTGTTGTAGTAGAACAAATATTTTTAATGAGAGAATCATTTCAGATGATAAAAGATACATGATAATCACAATTAAAGAAACGATAAATAAAGAAAAAGAATGCCATCAATAAAGCAATGCCAAAAATTTCTAACATTGAGCTATGTGAATTTTAGGTTAAATGAATTCAGAGAGCTTGCCAAACATCCTCAATTAATTAAAAGTGGCATATAGCAAGGTGTCTTAATATTACATTTTAAAACACCAGGAATAAAAATGGTTTTCAGGATAAAGTAAGGGGAGGAAAATCCTGCAAACAAATACAAAATATTATTTCCAAATAATTTCCAGGGACAGTAGTATGTGCCTATAGTTCCAGCTACTTGAGAGACTGAGTTGGGAGGGTTACTTGGACTCATAAATTCCAGACCAGCCTTAGCAACACTGCAAAAGCCTTCCAGGAAAGAGAAGGGAAAGGGAAAGGGGAAGGAAGGGGAAAGGGAAGGGGAAGCAGAAGGGTTAGCAAATCCGAAAGCAACAGTGACACACTCTCAAGATGGAACCTGTGCCCAGGCATAGGAAATAAACCGAACATCTCCATTGGAGAGGAAGGATGGAGTATCAAGATAGATGTCAGATATTCCCAAGTAGGGAATAGTATATTTTGCCATACTAGGAGGTATCTTACATAAAGTTTGAGATTATTTAACAATATGTACAAGAAAACTAAGCAAGTCAAATTTTAAACATAGATGAAATTATTATCCCCAATAGAAAAAAGTAAGGAAATAGAAATGGACACCAAATGTGATTCAACAATAGAGACTGTGGTGAGAATGGTGTGTGCTAATGATGGTAACCTAACAATGACTATTCATTTGTCAAATGAGCTAATGGGAAAGTGATCATAAAGAATATGGAAGAGTGTACACAAGAAATCTAATTTTTTTTTTTTAGCAATCTAGTTCTTATGCCTTTATGGTAGGATGCCAGTAAATAACTACGGCAGTTTAAACATTCATGGAATTGTGATCTCAGGCCTTTGAGAATCAAGGGATGGGACACTGCTATTTTCATTGTAAATACTGCAGTAGTTTGACTTTTTAAACCATGTATACATATTGTTTGAATAAAAATTGTGTAAATGCTAATATGATTATCATAATAAAAATGAAGGAGAGTATGGGAAGATTACTTAAACTGTCCTTAAATTGACCACAGTAATATATGTTATTTTTGTTTTAAGCTAGGTTCCATGTGAGATGAAAATTTTTATAGACGAGATTGGGGAAAGCACCTTGTAAAAACAATAAAAACAAAACAGTGAGGGGACCAGGACTGAACAAAGATGGGCATTAAAGTGAGAAGACGTTATTGTAAATGTCAGGCAGGGAGCTGGCAGCTGAGAGAGCACTTAACAGACAGTTGCCCCAGACACAAAAAAGGAGCAAGGCTTATAACTCTATTGACAGATCACTGGATGAAGACTGAGTCTGGGAGGAATCAGTCTACGAGGAAGTGCAGTATTGGATGCAATATTGAGTGAGTCAGATTCCTTTGAACAAAAGGAATCCCTGAAGGACTCTATGCTGAGCCCTCAGCCAGCAGCTGAGAATGAGCACAGGGTCCCAACACGGGAACCAATAGGAGGTGCAATGAAGACTCCCTGGAAGCCTCTCAAAGGTTAGCAGATCAAGTTCAGTGATATTTTCCAATTTGGGGAGATACAAAAGCTTTTGATATTTTTCTAAATACAAAAACACTTTGTGAAATAATAGAAGCTTTCAAGTGGCTCACAATTCTTTGTTTTAAAACATATGAAGCAGTACTGTTAGAAAGCACTAACAAATATTTCTTTTGGAAATGCTATCGGAGGTCCCCCCTTTGAACACACAGGCATGACTCTTATGCAGTAACTATAGGCAGAAGGTGTGGGAGACTCCACTTCTCCTGTTTGCCATCTTTCAGGAACTGCTCCTCCAATGTGTTGGAAATAAGAAAGTGGGGAGATGAGGCCATAGAGCAGGAAGAGGAGAAGGCTGCATTAGCACTGCAAAGGTTTCCTGTTCACCTAATGTGCCTTTTATGATCAAGAGGTGACTAAGTCCTCCACTGACTACCATTACTTGGGTGAACAGGTAAGTGGGATATAAAGACGGGACCATCGAGGCAGCTAGTTAACATTGTGTGCTCTGTACCAGTTAAGTAAGGGGCAATAAAAAAGAAATGTTCCAAGCTTTGCCCAAATGGAGAGAGTTCTTGACTCCACTCAGCTGAACCTATTGTTCTAAAGGAAGACGCTTGTGGCATTTTAACATGTATTTACTTGGTACCTGCTATGTGGCTGGCATTGTGTAGGGCACCAAGAAGAATACAAGAATAAATCTACAACATGCAGATTTTTGAACAGGTAAACTAAAATATTGGTGATTGCCTGTTTTGGGAAAACTGAACTTTATCTAACCTGACTGAGGAGGATTGAAGGACATGACTCATCATATATATGAGAGTCATTGTCAACCACAACCTTAAAAGGTCCTGATAAAGGACTTATGCAGACCAAAATCTCAGAGCAAGCTTGACAGAGAGTTAGAAGAGACTAGGTCAGAGTAAGCTGATTGTAATGATTGATGCAAACTGAGTCTCTGCTGACTGCTTTCAAAAAGTAGGGTGGGGAATAACCACTGTAGCTTTAATTCCATAAAAATAGAGCTGAAACCCACCAGAGCTGTGGCCACTTGCTAACCACCTGCAGGCATTCAGGATATTTGCTTAGCTCAATGATAGAATCACCTTATTCTAAACTTATGAATAAGCATGTTGTTTGGATTTTAGATTTTTTTCTCCTAATACTGTATACTTATAGGCATAGCTGAACAACTAGAAAAATACAGATGTATACTATGATTCAATATAGGAAAGACTTTTCATAATATTTAACTAAGAAGCCCATTCTTTGATGTTGGAGAGATGACTCTCTGAGTAATCACTTGCTGCACAAACATGAGGACCTGGGTTCAAACCCCCACAACCCATGCAAAATGTGGACACATATTATGCACATCTGTAATCCCAGTACACCTATAGGGAAATAGGCGATGGTTACAGGCAAATCCCCAGAAGTTTGGGGGCCAGCTAGCTTGGTTTATATAGCAGAAAAATAACAAAGAGAACCCTGTCTCAAACAAGGTAAAAAGCAAAGACTGACACCCAAGGCTGTCCTCTGATCTCCACACAGGGACTATGGTACACACGTGCCCAAATTCACGCACACAAATTTATGCATACACATACCCATATGCATATTATATATTACATTGCATATATAAATAATTAAAACATTTAAAATATATAGATGTATATATACACAAAAATCATTTTAAAAAAGCTCATTCTTCAATTTTTAGAACTATAAGAATTGAGTGTAATTTATAGCAAAATGCTGTTTTCAAAACTCTTTGAATAAAAGACAAAGATGCTTTTGAATTATCTTAAAATAAAAACGTTTACCAAGTAAACTATACAAGCATGTCCTGAATTTATTATTTCAAACCAACTGGATGGTAAAAAGTAAGCATACCTAACATGTGATTGAGCATTGCAAAGCACTCAATGTGCCTTTCTTCAGAACAGCTCTAGAGCTAATATTTCATGTAAGAGTCAAGTTTTCTTCTTCCAAAGTCACAGCTTTCCCTTTTGCATAATCTGATTCCATTATTTTCCCCCTTGTGACAGTTTTTCCTATTTCTAGACAGTTTTGTGATAGGTTTATCATTGTTATTTTATTTTGGTCACAAGCCATGAGTAATTCATTCTTCAATTGATTTACGCTATTTATAAAGTGCCACATCAACTATTACTGCAGTTTAACATTTGAATTCTGACAGCTCTAGTAAACAAAACACTCTCTGCCATAGAGGAATTGTGGAGTTCTGATTGAGAGAATTCTATTTTGATCTAATTGTCTAAATGCAGTTAGCAATGCCTTTACACAAGTTCAAATTGTAAGAAACTGTTCTTAACATGAGGTAAGTTGCATGTGTCTCATATTTGATGTTTCAATATGAAAGCAACACAATTACAATTATTTCTATTTGTTTTATCAGCAGTGTTCATGAACTTGATCACATGTCATTCAAATGGTTCTACAAAGACCATGCTCTAAAACACCATGCTGTCTTCTTTTAAAAGCTGCTTTTAAAATGGCTGTGTAACTGTGTACAATTGTTCATAAAGCCATCTTTGTGTCAGAAAGGAAGATGTTTACCCGTGTTGGCACCAATTGAGTGCTGTGTTCAGTTATATAAAGAGAAGGCTTGTGTTTTGTTATCTAGTAAGAGACAGGTGGTCTAGCAACCCCCTTGAACAACTGGCAGCTTAGTCTGCATTCTGCAGAGCAGCTGCCTTTTCCCATTTTAACCAGCATCGTATCAGAAAATACTTGTGTAACTTGTAACACAGAAGATAGAAATGGACTTTACTCCCCCGCTGTTCTCCAGCATGTATGCAGATTATCTGCTTTGTTCATTACAAGTACCTGGTGGTGATCCATTTAGGTTAAAGTAGTTTAACTTTTCTAAATATTGTTAATATGACACTATTTACATTTCTTTATGCATTTTCATAGATAATTTTAAACTCTCAAACTGTATTTAAATTTGATACCCAAAACTTTCACTGAGAATGAATAAATACTGTTTTAAAAACTATATTTTTTTTTTATTTACTAGGTAATTACAATGCATTACACTCCTAAACTAAATAGTGTTGTTCTGGTAGCGACGAGTCCATCTGTCTTCCTCAGGACACAGTGAGCCCCTTAGCCCCTGGGGAAGAACCTCTGTGAATAGTTCTCATTGACGTCTGATATCACCTTCCCCTTGCCTGTGGAGCATCCTCACTGCATCTTGTTCCTGTCAGTTTCAATGTAGTCTGATATTAAATAAGGAATTTTCTAACTCTCTTTCTGAATCTGTTCCAAGTCCACTCTTCTTCAATGTATTTCTGAGAACAGAACTCTGGCAATTTGTCTGGAGTTGTTTTCATAAACAAAGCTCTGCTGTCTTGATTTTTTTTTTAAGTACACTCTCTTTTATTTCATTTTAAGCTTTGACCTAAATGGATAGTAACTAAGTAAAATGCCTACTGCAGTTGCCAATTTCCTGTGGATGAACCTCCCCCATGTTTATAGTTTTATGCAGTCTCTGCTAAAGTTTAATTCACTGGAGGAGTTTTTTATTTTCCTCTAGGCTTTGACAAGATAAGAACAGAATAGCTTCCAGACTTAGTATACACGAATGACACATATCCTTTACCATAAGTCCTGGCCTTGGGCCTCCTGTTTAGACTTTCACATAGCTCTGTGCTACTGTTCCACTTGGGTGCCTAAGGCTTTCTGCTTAAACCACTGGTGACTACTTTGCCAAAGCCCACCCCTATAAAGTAGAAGAGTTTCAAAGTTACCTTAATTGTGATAACATTCCAAGCAATTAATTTTCCTTAGTCTTTTGAGAACTCATAGACACTAAAATCAGACTGGCTATTACCAAAACAAAATCCACTTGGCCAAAATTTGACAATTTCACCAAAAAGCATTGTCAGACCAGAAGCTAGTTCAGTTACCAGTGTTGAGCCTCAAATCAGACAGACAAAAGCTATAATTTATCTCATTGTCTTTCTTTTTCATACAAAAATCAATTGGCTGTCAATCAAGACAAAGCTTAGAAACTTTCTAAGGAAAAATAAGCATTTTCAAACCAAAAAGAAGCCCAAATCACTTCAATACTTTAGATTTGTGCTTTGAAAAGTGTCAAGCTAAACTAATCACAGTAGGAATTGATGGAGTATTAGCCCTGGGTTTCAAGTTATTATAATACGTCAACGTCTGTCTCACATTTTTGGCTGTCTGTCAGATATAATTACCTTGGAAATTCCATCTTCAGTGTTAGTGCTCTATTAGGACATGTGAAGAACTGCTATAAAAATGAATCGGTCCTGCAAAAGCTTTCTACTTACTGGTGTTTTCTGCCTGTCTTCTAGACTACAGAAAAGACCTTGACCATACCAAATGGAAGAAGTAAAGGAACATAAACCTGCAAAGATGTTCTGCATTGTTCCACCCACCTCAATTCCAACCCAAGTATCAAGAGGGGAATATGGATGTGCTTCTCAAATTTTGGGAAAAATAAACTATTTCCTTTATTTAGAGATTTGCACATTTTTAGAAAAAAAATTAAAAATCAAAATAGCAATTCTTTTTCCAGATTCATTTAATGCTGGTTTTGTATTAGCTCTACATAAACATCTTGCTTGTAACACAGTGGTGCCATAAAATAATTGTTCAAAGAGTCCTTGGTAGAGATCGGGCAAAGTGGACATATTCAGTGGTTTTTACATCATACTGCTGCTGTGTTTATGACTTGGGACAAGTTAGTTAACCAGTAAACTTCGCTTTAAAATGGAAAGAAGTGACCATGCTGAAGCCATGGAAAGGGTAAAGAAAATAGTTTAAAGTAAATAATACATATAAAAGCAACATAATTCATTACTATTATTTTGTAAAATGTAAATTATGAACTATGTGCTTTCCAGTATCAGCTATATGACACTAATTTCTAAAACTGCTGAACTTATGAAAACTAATATTTATATGTCAGGAAGTTTCTGCATTGAATATATTCACATTTAATAACTTTTCTATTTAAATTATAGGCATATATTTGGCAAGGTATTTAAAACAGATGTCCCATAAGATATGAGATATGGTCCATCATATTTAAAGACAGTAAGTATAATGTAAGGAGTCAGGGTTCTGAATGTTGATGGCTGAACAGTAACAATCTTACATGGTCTTCCAATCTAGAAAGCATCTGTCAATACATTATTAAATAGAAGAATGAATGGAGTATGTTGTACCAGTCTTTAAGAGATGCTGACACACATCTAAATAGGCAATAATTCAATTCTTCATCTGTACTCAGTAGATATTATACATTGACCAGGTACCAATATGTCTTCATATCCATTCATTTATTGAATGGCTGTTGTCTGATACTGTGCTCAGACCTGATATATAATACAGCTATGTTGTCAGTTACAGTTCAGTGGGATAGACAGATGGTAAATAATAAATGAAGCTGGAAAATGCATGGCACAATGTATTTAAATAAGGGATAATGACCCACCATAAATGGTCCAAGAAATGCTCTCTGGAAAGTGCTTAAGTTGAGACCTGAGAGATGGAGATGTCAGTCATGTGACTAGTATAGAAAGTTTTATACAAAATGATTAGGCATTGGTCAGAA
>NW_008333311.1:4718510-4731199 GCF_000622305.1 Nannospalax galili | reverse complement strand
GGAGGGAGGAAGATGTAATGGTGCCTCAAAGTGTTCTATAGGAAGAAACACAATCCTGAGGGCTTAGAAATGTGTTTCATTGCAGCTTCCAACCAGAAAATTACTTTTCTCACAGAGGATACTTTACAAAACCTATCTGTCTCCAGAGACCAGTGGACAAGGCTGGGGTGTTGACTTAGTTAGAAGGTGCTGTAAGGCAGGGAACTCATTGAATCCAATCACCAGCATTTTGCAGGGTATTTCAACGACATGCAAAGCCTCTGACTCAGTCAATTAAAGGTTATACTTTAAGTGTACAGAGGTTGAAAAGGGCTAAAGTAACCAGACACCAACCAAGGCAGCCTGTTAGAGTAAAAATACTACCACACGCATAGAAGAGAAGCTACAGAGTACAAGAAAATCAGTGCGAGAATATATTATCTATAGTCCTGACCACTAGCTTGTGGAGGGGCACTAAAAGCTAACGTTCATAATTCAACATGTATTTACTGTGTCATATCAGTGCAACCAGGGAAACGGGGTGACAAAAATACCTGCTTCTGAGGAACTCGTTTTTCAGGGCATGAGAGAGTAAGAAGAGAAAAGATTAGCATCAGACCTTTGACATAATAAAGAAATGAGTAAATGAATGAGTAAATGATACCGGATGTTAGAAAATGCAGTGTGCTCTGGAAAGGGACAGTGGGACTGAGCAGAGAGAGAGGGAACAGTTTGTCATAGTAAGTAGTTGTTGGGCCAGGCCTCACTGCAAAGTGGAAATCTAAGCACAGATTACAAGGATGTGAAAGAATCAGTGAAGCAGATAGCTGACCAAGAAACATCCTGGGAGAACACAAACCAGCCTGTACACTCCTATATGTACTTACATTAAATTGTTATACTTAGTAATTATATATAACAAAATCGTAGTTTGAATGTGACTGGATTTTAAGGAAATCATTTTCTTGTCTTCAAAGCACATGCTTCCTATGTGTCATCATCAATTCTGTGGCTTCTCGGACCCTATCTACCAACTGCAGTCAAGATTCAGAGTCGTAGACCAGGAAAAGGAAAGGAAGCAGCACTCCTTGCAAATGTCACTCTGTAGATGATTAATTCCATCCTGGTATGGTTCATATTATATTAGGTTATGGGGAGAGAATAAATATGCCATGAAGCACCCCTGAAGAAGAAGTAAACTCTGCTTTATCTGGCCCTAAGGTTAATGTTAGAGGCTCAAAAGACTTAGAAAAGTCAAGGTAAGCTTCCACTCCAACTCTTCTGTCATAATCAGGAGGGTTGTCTGACAAGTTAGGAAGGTTGTAACATGCATTATGCTTAGTACAATATCTGGTACATTTTTTTTCTGTATAAAAGCAACTCAGTGTTGGGTGTGGTGTCTTTAATCCCAGCACTTGGGAGGCAGAAGGAGGTGGATCTCTGTGAATTCGAGGTCAGCCTGGCCTACATAGCTGAGTCCAAGGCCAGCCTGGTCTAAATAGTGAGTTCCAGGCTAGCTATGGCTAAAGGGAGAAAAAAAAAAAAAAAAAAAAAAAAAAAAAAAAAAAAAAGCAATCCAGTGAACATTGATACTTAAAAAAAGAGTTAATGCAGTGACAGAAAACCCAGGCAAATATTAAAACAGGATTCATGAGAATTTAGCATCCAGGTCCTCCAGTGCCTGCTGTGCTTGAACTCAGTCTCACCATGCCTGACAGATGAAGTTTCTTTCTGAGCACCAGGTTTTTAAAAAGAAGGTAAAAAGCAGTGGGAGGCTACAGGAGCATGTCCAAAATGAACTAGGGGTAGGGAAGTTGTGGTTAGCAGAGACGACAGCACAGAACTTTCAAACACATGGGGGCTGTCACCAAGCCTCAGCACAGTGTTTTTAGTACAGAACGAGGATCAACAACAAGTAAAAGCTGCAGTGGCTTCTGGGCATGGAGGCTCACACAGTTAGGCCTAGCATTTAGGAAACAGGTAAGTGAACGTCTGGTAATGTATAATCCAGCTTGTTCTGTACAGTGAGTTCCAGACCAATCAGGGCTACATAATGAGTCCCTGCTCAAAAAAAAAAACAAAACAAAACAAAATAAAAATCTGCAGGATTTGTTTTTTGGTGTTCTAAATTTGTTCCAATTTAAAAAATTAACATTCAAGGTATTAGATATCATCGTGGCATTTTTGAACACTTTGTTTTAGTAGTGTCTCCTTCCTCCTCATCTCTGCCAACCCCTGTGACTCCTGGTCCTCCTTTATGACCATCCCATCCAGTTTCTTTTCCTCTTTAGCGTCCCATATGCCCTTTTTCCATGCCCCATCCTTTCACCTACTTTTACTCTTTTGGCCTCCTTTCTAGTGTTTTAGGCTTTATCAACATTTACACACACACACACACACACACACACACACACACACACATGTATTACAGACTAGGATCTGCTCATGAGATAGAAAATGTACTTTATCTTTCTGAGTGAGTTTTGGGGTACCTTCCTTGATATTAAACATTCCAGATCAGATCCATCCATTTTCCTGTAAGCTTCATGACTTCATTTTTCTTTACAGCTGAGTAGTTTCATTGTGTACATATATCTTCATTATCGATTCATTTTTGATGGGCGTCTTGGCTGGTTCCATTGGGTTTTGTTTCTATTTTCTTTAGGGGAAAGGTGGGGAAGAGATAAAAACTCCTTGTGGTAAGTGATTAATTTAAACATATTTACACCAACAAAGTATATAGTAAATGATCCAATGTCAAACACCTAAAATGAAAATAGGCAGAAATACAAAGTTGTTTCTGTCACGAAAGGAAGCATGAGAAAGAAAAGTTTCTTCATGTGACAAGCCAGGGTTGTGGAGCACTCCTATAACTTTCTTTGTGGATTTGGTGTGTGTGTGTGTGTGTGTTTATAAAACTTGCCTGTATCAGGCCAGCTAGATATCTCAGCAGATAAAACATTTGCTGCCCAAGCCTGATGACCTGAATTTTATTCCCAGAACCCATGTAAAAGTGGAGGGAGAGAACCAAGTACACAAGGTTCTTTTCTGACCTGTACACGTGCACTAATTAAACAAAATTTTTCCTGTATCATTAAAAATGTTCTATAGGTGTGTGTGTGTGTGTGTGTGTGTGTGTGTGTGTGTGTGTGTATTTCTGTGCACGTGTGAGGGCAGGTGCTCTGGAAGGCCAGAAGTCAACTTCAGACAATTTAGAACTGGAGTTATGGATGTTTATGAGTCTGACGTGGGTGCCAGAATACAAACTCTGGTCCTCTGATGGAGCAGTAATGACTCTTAACTGCTGAGCCATCTCTCCATCTCCCCTTACATAGTTCTTTATGCTTTTAAATGAAAAGAAGATTTTGACAAAGAATAAGAGGAAACATTGTAAAATCAGTTGTAAGCCAACTCCCAGTTTTCAGCAGTATTCTAGGAGAACTTAAATACTGACCTATGGTCAGAATTCCCACAAACACTGGAAGCCTCAATAGGATGACCTCTGAAGAACTGTCCTATATTCACAATATTTGAATTTGTGATGACTAACAAATAGTAGCTAGTGAAAAAATTCCTCTTCAAATCATTCATGAAACCTAAAACTTGATACAAATTTGAGAAACTTGATTCCCACTTTCGTTGATACAATTCATGTGATGCTGTGCCAAATTAAAATTGTTAGAAAGGAGATGATATTGCTGCTTAGTGACACAACTTTTTAAATGACAATGATGAAAAGATTTGTACTAGCTATTGATTTATTGCCCACACATCTTTTTTTTTTTCTCTTTTGCTTTGCCATACCAGAAATGGGTTTTGCAGGCCCCATTTCTCATTTGGTCTCTGGATCAGTGTTAGGTTTGCAATAGGAGACCCTGAACAAGACTGCCGGGGTTAAAGGAGGGACTTTGGATCTCCAGTATTTTATTTAGCTGGTTTGGTTTGGTTTGGGTCAGGTTGTTTTGGGTGGCATTGGTTGAATGTTTGGTTGTTTTCTGTGGTGGAGAACAAATCTTGGTGCAGGGATCAGGTATCTTGGAAGCCTTTGCTATAGCACCAGCAGCTCTCAGAGTTCTGTAGTAGAATGCTCCTGTACCCAGCATCAGGCAGCAGCCTCCTTGTGGTACAGATCTGAGTATCAGGTGAGAGACCCTGTCTTCTGTTCACAGGTCCCTCCATTCTTTTTCCTTTTTGTCCCAGGGGTAGTTTCTTTCAACAGTTTCTACTTCTGAACATATTTGAGCTCTTTTACCTCTGCTAGTGGTTAATGTACCTTCAGCTATCTGATTAGCTTCCTGCTCAGATTTCTACTGTGGTTCCTATCCCACAACTGACTAACACAAAGCTTCATTAAAAAGAAAAGAAAAGAAAAACATTGAAACTATCAAAACTCAATTTAAAGCCTCTTTTCACTCCTAAAATGTAGATATCAATTAGAATGTTACCATAATATCTTTCTCATGATTTAGTGATTGTTTGTGGAATGGGAGTTGGAAAGAAATGCTTTTGACATGTTCCACTGGATACCAGTTCCATCCTGATAGAAGTGATTGACAAAAAGAACATACATTCATATTCTTACTGAATTTCCCTCACCAGACACCCCAAGGACTGCTTAGAAATATTGGAAGTCCTTGTTTGTAGAAGGCAGAAGTCTGACATGATAATCAGTCATGTAAAAGTTCATGATAAAAAATGAAAACAGCATTCCAAATAGCTTCTTTAGTGACATATTTAACTAGTTCTAAGAATTATGAAAATGGTTAAAAACTCAGATCTAGCTGAAGTCTATATAATCAATAGCACATTATGAATTTTACATAAAAATATTGTGTACTCCTGTTTCTCTGATCACAGTTAGGTATTAATGTCCACTTACCTTTACAGGTCTCAGTAAACTCTGGGTATCTGGATCTCATCAAATTACATCAAACAAGATAATAATCAGCAGAATGAAATGATGTGTTAGAAGAGTTCAAAATATGAAGTCACATTTTCACTGCCTCTCCTCTTTTGCCCAAGAAAGAATTTTGGTTGATCAATTACACTTCATTATGTTGAGTCATAGTGGTGGTGCTTAGAAACACCAGTGCAGATGATAGAATTTAAAAGGACCAACAAGATCTGGCTTGGTGGTACACACCTTTAATAATAGCACTCAGGAGGCAGAGGTGGGTGGACTTCTGTGAGTTTCAGGCCAACCAGGGAGACACAGCAAGACTGTCTCAAAAGCAAAGTGCAGATAACCAGAAAGAGTGTCATCTCCAACAGAAAATGTGTGGTGAACAAAGCCATTAGCCATTACTGTTAACAGAAGGAACAAGAAATCAGGGGTTGGAGCAAGCAAAGATGCTATAGAACTTCATGCAGAACATGACATGGGAGAAGCAGGATGTGCTACTGCAATAAAGGGGGGACTTCTAGGGAGGGTGTATGAAGAAAATATATGTGTTCTTGCTAAATGCCTGCCTAACACATTTCTTAATGCTCTTACTGAATAAAGTTTCCAGTGTTTTTCAAGACTTTTCCTGTTTAATTAGCATGTGGGTTTATTTCAGACACAAAAGGAAAGAAGAGGCAAGTATCAAAATGGCCCAGTTATATCCAATACCAATGGAAAAGGAGAACAAGCATTCTGGGATACTGTGGGAGACAGGCTTGAGCCGAGGTGAAAGTCTTACTGACGGCCATACAGCAGGCCTGAGGCAACAGCTCAACTGCTGGAGCCACAAGAAACACCTTGTGACATTTGCTCCCATTGGTAGATCATGAGACTGATGCCTAGAGCTTGCCATTCCCTAACCACCACCCTTGAAATCCAAAATTGCAACACTTAGATATTGCAACAGTCAGGGCCACGTGGTTTCCAGGAATCCAGGCTCTGTAATCTGAATCCCAGTATGCTAATGAGGTATCCTACCCGCTATTCTGTGATAGGAAGTTAAGTCTGTTATGCTAATAGGCCACTAAGTCTGTTATGCTGATAAGGTATCCTACTTGTTGTGCTGTGATAGGATGCTAAACCTGTTATGCTAATAAGGTATCCTACTTGCTGTGCTTTGATTGGGCCACAATATAAGCTTGTACCTTCCTGCAATAAACCAGATCTGTGTCACTGAACCTGGTCTCCTGTATCTGAATGCGGCTCTGCTGACACAGTCTCCTCACCAGCCCTGGGGTCCGGACCGGGCAGAAGCAGCGACGACAGGAGGCAGTGCCAGGTGAGCAGAAGAGCTGCCTCAGCACTGGGAGAGCAGAAGAGCAGCCTCAGCCCAGGGCAGGCGGAAGAACGGCCTCAGCCCTGAGCAAGTAGAGGAGCAGACTCGATGCCCATGAGAACGAAGGAGCAGCACCCACGAGAACAAAGGAGCGGCCACCGCTGGCAGTGACTGCAGGATACAATATACCTTTATATTATAAACTTTTATTGTATATCAGTTCCCCCATTTTAGAACAGACAGGAGTTGAGGATACAGCTCAGGGGGAGCACTTGCTTCACACATGCAAAGCCCATTGTTCAATCCCAAGCACTGGAAAAACATACAACTTGAAAAATGTGAATACTTGCTGCTTTTTTTAGTTGTGAGTGTATTCCTATATTTCACCCTCAGATTTGATATTATAATTCAAATATTTCCCAACTATCTAGGCAAAGTTGCAAAACAGTGCTCTAGATAATAGCCTGACCTATCTAAGACATTGTTTCAGTCATAGAGTCTACTATTAATTATCTTTCTGTTACTGAAAACTATAATTATACTCTTTGGTAGCATTATTTGCAAAGTCAGGACAATGAATGTATAAATTAAAATATACAATTTGCTAATATATTTTTGGCTTTATAACATCCCATTTTTATTTCTAAAATAAATATTTGGGAGTTAGGGGGTCTAATTAATGACATGCATCACTGCCCTCCATGTAATGGTGAGATTGACCAAAATGGTGAGGCAGAATTGATGAGCCTTCAACATTACTACTTGGTCCGTTTTATGTGTGAGAGGAGTTTCCCACAGTCATTGGGAACTTTTGCCTCTGAGTTTTGTGAATTCCATTTCTGGAAACAGGAGAGTAGTTCACATCAGACAAAATCACCCAGGGATAATAATAAAAAACTTCAGGCAAATATATCTTCTTAATTACCAGGCCTGAGATTAAGATGAAATGAAGGAGGCACTTACCTCAGACACACACACACACACACACACACACACACACACACACACAACTCAATAATCAAGGTACATAGAATCCAAGTGCACTGTTCTTTAAAATAAAAATTAGTATAAGTCTTCTGTAAATGGTGCACCAATTTTTAAAGATTTATTTTATTTTAAATTATGTATGTGTGTATATATGTGTGTATGCATATGTGTGTATGTGCATGCACATTTGTGAATGCTGGTGCCCTCAGAAGGCTGAAGAGAGTTCAGGTCCCCTACAGCTGGACTTATAAGTGCTTGTAAGCCACCCAGTGTGGGTGCTGGGAACTGAACTCAGGTCTTCTGCAAGCATATTATACACTCTTAACCACTAAGTCATCTCTCCAACCCCTCCAATTTCTAAATAAAAGTTAGAATCAGTATTATTGACCTTTTTCTTTTACCTGAACTACAAATATGGCTTGACAAAATACTGTTCCTAATCTGAATTTATTTAAAATTTTCATATTTTCACATTGAGGATTTTTACATTAATTTTCCCTCAAGAATTAAAATTAGGGAAATCCTGTGGGTTCTGAGAACTGGTAACTGTGCACAGAGTAACTGACATAGAGAAGCAATGTGAAAATGAACAAGGGTTATCAGTCCCTCAAAATATACCAGTTTATCCTGAAAAATGTCTAAAATGTGTCTGCGAATACTAGTTTAGCAGTGCTGGGTACCCTAGACACCAGCATTCACTGTCAGTCTCATCTTGACCTTTTTGATTAGCATTTGATGGTTGGTTTAGTTGAAGCAACTTTGCTCTAGGTTGCTACAGAACTATTTGTCAATTTGAACCAAAAGTACTGTAAAGGAAATAATAATTCAGGGTGCCAATAATAAAAGTCTCTAAAAAGTGTAGAGATCCACCTGCCTCTGCCTCCTGAGTTCTCAGATTAAAGGCTTGTGCCACCACATGAGGCATGGAAAAATAGTTTGGATATTGACTTTTCTGTCAGATAATTTGAAGGCATGTCTGAAGATGTATGATTATTCAGTGTGAATAAAGGAATTCTGCCAGACTCCTTCAAGAAGGAATGATGTGTGCAGTCAGCAGACAGCCCACTCTGAGCAACTTTGGGGTCTACACTGCAGTGAGTCACTACTCCTGAAATCACACTCTGCTCAAAGCCCACATCTACAGATCAGCAATGCAGGAGCTTAAAGGCCCAGCATTTTAGTCCAAATAAAAGCAAGTAAACAACAGCAATAAAAACTCTGAAAAAAATAATATTTCCTTCATAGCTCCTGCTGTATCAGTGAAATTTGCCTACTTACATCAAATTCAACTTCTTTCTGCTTCCAGACTTCTTTTCTTCCTCTTCCTTAAAATTGAGCCCCCATTTGAGCCTCTCCTTCTAGAAAACTCAATCTGAGACAAGACAGAAAACTTGAAACAGGTATTATTCTTACAATTATTTAAAACAACCAAGTATGCAACTTTTTTTTACTTACTATATATCTAACTATTTGCAGCATATCTTTTGAACTCCCTCAAAAGGGAAGAAGAGAACACTAATGCACCTTTCAGTTCTCGTCAGTGAAGATCCCTCATGCAACAGAGGGCCAGGAACACAAACAGCCACAAATGGCCAAAATGCAGAGAATAAGAGTCTGCAGAATCTGGGTCCTTGGACAGGGCTCCTATATTAAAATCTACCCACCCAGGGCTCAGGGACCATTGCAGAAGAGGGGGCCGAAAGATTGTAAGAGTCAGGGAGGAGGTGCATGACCATACTACAGGCTCCTGGGACTCTTCTCATATGAACCTATAGCAACGGTGTCAGCATGCACAAGACCCATGCAAACTTAAGCAGACAAAAATCCAGCACAGAACTGTGGGAATGAACATCAGGCCTCAATCTTAGTCAAAGAAGTATTGGCAACTGATTACTACTGGGTGAGGAAGAGCTGATCTTAAAGGGAAGGACTCTAGATAGGCTGACTAGATCCCAGTGGATGAACTTGCACTGAGGGACATCTGGGAACACTAACTTGACACAATAGGCTTTAACACAAATGACATAATGTATGAATTCCAGTGGGGGGCTACGGCAGGGTGCCAGTGGGGATGGGCGTATAAAGATGATTAAGACTGATTGAGATGTTCGGTATTAAATATGCGAAAATTCAATAAAACAAATTTTAAAAAAAGAAAAAAGAAAACTCAGCTATAATTTTGATGGGTTTTTTAAATAAGTATATTGTTGTTTTTCTCTTGAGTTTTCAGTATACTCTCTTTGTTCCATACATTTAATATTTTTACTATTATATGCTGTGGGGAGTTTCTGTTCTGGTCATGTCTAATCAGTATCCTGTGTCCTTCTTGTACCTGTATAGCTATGTCTTTCCTTAATTTAGGGAACTTTTCTTCTACAAGCCTATTGAAGATCTGGTCAATGCTATTGACCTGGGATTCTTCTCCTTCCTCTATACCTATGATGCATAGATTTTGTCTCTTCATGGTGTCCCACATTTCCTGAATATTCCATTCCTATGTTATTTTTCATATTCTTTGCTTGAATGGTCCCATTCTTCAACTTTCTCATCCAGTCTTGGTATTCTTTTTTCCATTTCATACATTCTGCTTGTGAGGCTTTCTCCTGTTATTACAAATTTGCTTATTGAGTTTATTCATTCCATCTTCATTTCCGCTTGAGTTTTCTTCAATATTTCTGTCTTTTGTAAATTCATTTTTTTAAATCATGAGTTGTCTTTGTCATTTTATTCCACTGTATATTCCTATTTTTTTGAGCTTCAGTCCGGTGTTTATTCCTCTCCTCTTTGTGTTCTTTGCATTGTTTGTGTGTTCTTTAGAGTTCAGTTCTTTGATCATGTTTATGATTGTTCTTTTCAATTCTGCATCCTGGGCTTCCTCTGTAGTTCCCATTGTAGCACACTTCTATAGGATTGGCGAGTTTGGGTGAAGACATATTATCTTGGTTTTCCATATTGTTTGTGTTTTAACATTGTGGTCTGGGCATATGAATTTCTTTTGTTGGTTATGGTTTTGATATGAAATTTTAGTTTGTTGTTGTTTAGTTGAAGTCTACTTCTGTTTATCATTTATATTGATGTAGATTGTTGGGTTCTTATTGGGTATGAATAGTTAATTGGTCTGTAATTCAGGTTCTCACTTTTGATTTTTCTATTGGTAGGACAGGATGGTTCCAAATTGGTTATTCAAGAGCTCCTGAGCAGGGCAGAGGGGCCTAAGTCCAATTTGAGACTATGGGAATCCAGTGGCTGGGTTCTGGAAACCTAGTCCAGAGCTCTCAGGCCAGAGGAGCAGGAGGGACCTAGGCCCAAGGCAGGGATGGGAACAGCATGGGGATGGTTTGACTAGCTAAGCAGAGTAGATGGGAGTCCTGGAGCAGGAGAATGAAGCTAGTCCCATACCAGAGGGACCAATACCCAGTGGGCAAGAGCAGACTTATGAGGCTAGTCCAGAGGCCCAAGGTGGGCTATTCTGATTGGCATTATTTAATACACAATTCCTTGTCCACATAGCATGGATATTTAGTAGTCTCTACAGTGTTCCACAGTAGATTTCTTAACTCTCTCTAAATCTATGACCTTAAGGTGTTTTCTGGTTTTCTTTTTGCTTGTTTTTTGTTTTGTTTTTTGTTTTTTCCCCACTGTTTAAAATACCACTCTTAAAAACATTTTTACAGGGGCTTGAAGAAATGGCTCAGTGGTTAAAAGCATTGACTGTTCCTGAAGAAGACTGTTCTGGTTTGAATCCCAGCAACCACATAGTGGCTCAACCATCTGTAACTCCAGTTCTAGGGGAACTGATGCCCTCTTCTGTCTTCAGCAGGTACTGCACAACACGAGCGCACTTACACACATGCAGGCATAACACTCATACACATAAAATAAAAATGAATAAATAAAAATAAATACATTTTTACAGATGCTTTCTTGATTTCTGATAAATTCTTTGACAACTGAACCAGAGTCCTCTAAATGCCAGCACTGTGGGACCACTCAGGAGAGAAGGGAAGAATAAAAAGGAAAAGAATGAGGTGCCGACTAACTGCCCATGTTTTCTTTTTCAAATATGAAGGAGGTTTGTGTATCTGGAACAACCTCCAGTCCAATGAGTCCTGGATAAGTTCATTTTCACCATGAATCTTCCTGACTAATCCATCTTTATACTGGCCTGTTCTGTGAATGTGGCTACTAAATTATATTTATTTGTAAGACTATTATCTAAAATAGTCTATTAGTTACCAATGCTCACTACAAAGGGAGAAAAGCTGAAAAGGCAAACATATTTTAGAAGCATTGCACATTAAATTATCGTTTTGAATGTTAGTAATGTAGAAGATATTATAAAGACTTAGGAATTCAGGCACCAAAGAGACTTAAGTTTCACATATTTGTTTAGCTAATAGAATTAATATTCTAAGGAATGCTGCTATGAAATAATTACATATATAACATCATTTAAAACAATCTTTAGAAAAAATTATGCATGCATGTAACATAAACATATTTTGATAAGCGAAGACACAGCCTTCCTCCTGGGGAAGTCCATTTGTGTTACCATATCAGTATCCCTTCACGTACCTACCTCCTATCCATGCAAACTTTAGAAGTTTGACAAAGAATGATAAAGTTACCTTAAATGCCTGCTAAAACTCACTTATTCATTACTAGATATTTATATAATGTAGTTTAAAGGAAGATAACAGATGAAGGGAACTGCAGGGGGAAAAAAGCCTAGAAGTTATGCTGAATTACTTTTCTGATACATACAAAGTTGTTGTGTGGGAACAAGAGCACTCAGCAGATGCACCAATCTATTATCTCTTCACATGGCAATATGCTCTTCCTTTCAGAAAAGCTAAGCATATTCAGAAAATAAAATAATACAAACAGACTGAAACATAAAGCAAAGACCCAAAATGACTGCTCCAAGATAGAACAATCACAAGAGTTGCTACATGGGTGAGCATAGGCCAGGCATTACCACTTGTGTTCACCACTCCACAAGGCACTCACATGCAGTCACTTTGCTAAGCAGCTGGAGTAGCTGATCTCAACTAGGCATAACCACATATCCAATGCATCCACATGCACATCCCACAGTAGAGCTCAGGGGTGATGACTTTCAGTTTATCAGTTCAGCTGTATTTTGCAAAGGCTCATGGGAGCTACTCCATGACTCACAGAACTCATGTGTCCAGAAACAGGTATTGTTAACTGTACAGCTGGTGATAAATATTTAAAATGAACGTTCTGACATAGTCTGCTCATCGCACTCCCACTTGGCTTTGCCACGGCTGCTTACACTGTTGCAGATGGAGCTCACAGATGTCTCCAAACTCTCTTATCTTAGAATTCCAAATGTCATTTTCCTGAAGAAATTTGTGTATTTACAAAATTATTAGTGAAGAAAAATATTTATGTCAGGATTTATTCTTTGTTTTGCAATTAGAAAATTCTGAGAAGGTATATTGTCTAAATTTATATAAAATGAGAGTTATTTCTTCATTC
>NW_008333311.1:4717765-4718266 GCF_000622305.1 Nannospalax galili | reverse complement strand
CTAACGTTTAAAGACGATCTCCATTTCATTGTTAAAATACACAGTTTCATATAGAAAAATTCATTTTAAGGCAATTGACATTGAGATGTTTTCACATGCATTTCTAATCTCTATATATATGACTATTACTGGTCACAGTCACTTACTTTCTGAGTTCCTTGGTATCTGAGCATGAATATAAACTCGTCAGATAGCCTTCCTCTCCCACTAGAGCCTCCATACTCTGCCATCACTGCCACTGTCCACTGTGCTATCAGCACCCCCAATTATTTCCCCCTATCTGCCCTTCTGGTAAATCTAGTCAGCCAGAGGTCCCTGTTCCAGGAGGATCAGCTGTTCCTCATCCACAGCAATCCATTGTCAGTATTCCTTTGGATAGAATTGGGGTCTGCTGTTAATTTTTCAAGGAGTATATTGGGTTACTCTCTGGAAGAGCCTTTATCCATCCTGGCCAACAACTCGACTGAAGGTATCGCCTGTCTGGCTTTGCTGTTTGTCAAG
>NW_008333311.1:4714244-4714827 GCF_000622305.1 Nannospalax galili | reverse complement strand
TACGTATATTGAAACATCCCTGCATCTCTGGAATAAAGCCAACTTGATCTTATTGGATAATCCTTTTGATGTGTGTCTGTATGCGGTTTGCAAGTATTTTATTGAGAATTTTTGCATCTATGTTCATTAAGGATATGGGTCTATAGTTTTCTTTTTTGGTTGTATCTTTACCAGGCTTTGGTATGAGCGTGATGCTTGCTTCATAGAAGAAATTTGGAAGTTTTCCCTCCATTTCTATTTTTTTGAATAAATTAAGTAGTATTGGATGCAGATCTTCTTTAAACGTCTGATAGAATTCTGCTGTAAATTCATCTGGTCCTGGGCTTTTTTTAGTCCGGAAGTTCTGTATTGCTGTTTCAATTTCTTTTTGTGATATGGGTCGTTTAAGCTGTTAATCTCTTCTTGGTTTAGTTTTGGCGGTTCCCATGCCTTTAGATATGCATCCATTTCTTTTAGGTTTTCAAATTTAGTAGCACATAGGTTTTTAATGTTCTGTATCTTTCTGATATCTGTTATGATGTTTTCCCTTTCACCTCTGATTTTGTTGATTTGGAGGTGCTCTTTCTTTCTTTTGGTTAATTGG
>NW_008333311.1:4694449-4711347 GCF_000622305.1 Nannospalax galili | reverse complement strand
GCCAGGTCCAGCTGAAGCAGTGCTCCTGGAGCCCAAGGAAGGCACCAAGCTGGCCTGGGCGGAAAGGATCAGGAAGCAGCACCGGTTCCCCAGGTGTCTGGGGACCCAAGACCAGGAATGGTGCAGGGCCCACACCAGGAGCAGAGAACAGCCGGGGAGATGGAAGGGCGAATGAGGCCGGGGGCATCAAGGCCCGGAGCGCTCCCCGATAGACCCACCCCAGGAGAGGCCTGAGGGTTTTTTTGATTTTATATTGTTGTGGCCGGATTGATTTTTGTCTTTAGGTGTTCTGCGGTGGCCCAAGTCCAATGTGGGTCAGAAGTTTTCAGACTTTCTCCTTTGGTCTGTAATCTTCTAAGAATGATTTTGGCCTCAGGAACTTGGGTGTTGGACTGACCTGAGACCCTGGCCGTGGCCCGTGCCATGCAGGGATGCAAAGGCAGATGGGGTAGGAAGAAGCCCCAAGATTTCCCAGGGAGTGGATTGAGTAGCTGGGTTGTACTGTATGCAAAGGATCAGGGGAGGAAAGGTAAGCCTCGGAGCCCCAGAAAGAGGCTGTCAGCCCCAGAAAGAGGCTGGCGGGTGTTGCAAGACCAGGGAAGCAGAGAGAGGTGAGGGTGGGGCCAGGTCCAGAGGCAGTACTCCTGTGGCCCAAGGAAGGCACCAAGCCGGTCTGGGTAAAAAGGATCAGGAAGCAGCACTGGCTCCCCAGGTGTCTGGGGCCCCAAGACTAGGAATGGCACAGGGCCCAAGCTAGGAGTAGAGAACAGCGGGGAAGATGGAAGGGTGAACGCGGCTGGGGGAGTCAAGGTGCGGAGGGCTGCGCGACAGACTTACCCCAAGAGAGGCCTGAGGGCAGGAGGTGTTTCTTCATTCTTAATGTATTCTTGTCCTGCATTATTCTAAGAAACTTTGGAAATGTAGTAAAGCAATACAACACCATGGTGACAAAGTTTAGGTTCTGACATTTGGAAGATCAATCTCTTAACCTCTCTGAGGCAAAGTTCTTCATTAGTAAAAGAGAAGAAGAACAGTTGGGGGCGGGTTGTTGTTTGTTGTTGTTTCTGTCTTTTTGAGGCAAGGTCTTGCTGCAGCCCCAACTGACTTGGGAGGCATTATATGGACCAGGCTGGCCTCAATCTCATAGAAATAGACCTTTGCGTCTGCTCCCAGAGTTCTGGTGTTAAGGGCCTGGACCACCACACCTGGCCAGAATAGTATTCCTTATGAAGTAGTTTTGCTGTGAATTTTAAGAAGAATATGGGAAGTATTCAAAAGCTTATTAACATCTAAGTGAACTTTATTTTATGTTTATTTCCATGTTCAAAACCACAGGCAGATTTGGACATTAGTTCTATATACATTATAATATCATATTCAAAATTCACTTTGATATTGATTTTACGGGGATGGAGTGCTTTCATGTTCTTTGTGCTAGTCTGCGCGTGGTGTATCTAAAATCCTGGATATTAAATGTGATACAAACATAAGACTCTGAAAAGTAGAAACAGGAAGGCAGGAAAACTAGGGAACTCAAATCTAAAGAGTTTCCACTGTAGTGTGTTCTCCAGATTTTCCTCTTGTCTTCTATATCCCAGACTGGGTACAAAAAAAATGGAAAAATGCAGAACAGAAAAAGAAAAAACACACTCAAAGAAAGCCTACTCTCTCTCTTGTTGATGAGGCAGCCTAGTAAGACAAAAAATCTAGATGATAGCCACCACCTAAAATTGTATACTCTTGTCCCTACAAGTGGGTGGAGAGTCCAGTGTTGGGACTTTATCAGGCTATAAACAGTGACATGCAACCTTCACCCCTCAGGTTAGTCTCAGAAAAAACAGAATGAAGGCTGAGGTTTCCATCCTTATTGGGTAGAAAAGAAGGCACCCTTGATGGTGTCAAGGGAGAACATGGAGGGGATGTCTACCCACACCCCAAGGTAACAAAGGGCACCAGTTCCCTGCCACGTGATATCCAGAGGATATACCATGAAGAGTCTGGATTATTAAAATGTGACTTGAGTAACAAGACCAATTTCAGCAGGGTAAATGGAGGCCATTAGAAAAACAGTAAGATGTTCCTCCCTCCCAGTCAAGGAGGCATCCACAGAGGGCTAACAGGCAGTTAGTTTTGACCAAAGTGCAAAATAAGTCAATGGAGCAAAGATTTAAATAAAGTTATAAAGCAACTGGATGTCCATAGACTACAAAACACATAAACCATAACTTAAACTCAAAACTTTTACAAAAGTTAACTCAAAATAAACTATAGACTTAAATATAAAACTACAAAAGATAGCCCTGAATAATACTTTCAGGATCTAGAATTTAGTGAACATTTTGTAGGCTTGAGACTAAAAGCAAAATCCAAAGAAGTAAATGAATCACTTAATTATACCATATTAAAAATAAGCACTTTTTTTCTCTGTAAAAGATACTGTTAAGAGAATGAAAAGGGGAAGAAATATTTTCAAATGGACAAATACTCATCAATATCCCTGTCACATTAAATTTTCTTCTTTTTTCCCTTCTTGAGAGGCTCTGTCCGTGCCCTCTGAGGGCCCCAAGGATCACAGACTAACATAAGACATTTTTAGTTTGGGTTTTGCATGGTTTTTTATGGTAGGGAAGGAGGGGATGACTTACAAAGAAACAGGGCAGCACTATGCTGTGCTACTTGGTGGTCATTCAGATCACTTTCGTGCCCCACCCGGCAGTCTCCCTTAGCTTTCATCTGTGCCGCATGGGCCCACAGTCTCACCCCAGGTCTGTAAATGTGCATCTCTCTTCCCTGCCTGGACCCCATGGCCGCTTCCTTTATCCCAGTCCAATCTCACAGCCATGCTAACTTCCGCCTGGCTAACTCCCTGCATCAGGCTCCGGTCCCTCTTCCCAGGGTGCCCCTTTTCTTGCCCTTGGCTGGCTTACACTTTTTGGAAGAATAAGTAATTTTCAGGTTACAATCCCTTAAAACAGAGTAGTAAAAATAATCCAATTAGAAAATGGGGGCAAAGATATGAAAACACATTTTCCTCAGAGGGTGCATGGACAGCAAGTGAGCAGGGAAAATGTGTGCCACTGTTGAGAGAATGAAAACAAGTGTCACAATGAGGTAAACCTCTCAGCATTCTGAAATTTAAAATAACAATAATAAAGTGACACACTGAATGCTAGCAAGGATCTAGAGAAAGTTGATCCATTGCATAATGCTAATGGGAATATACAGCCATTATAAAGTTTTCTCTTCCTTAAGATGATTGAGCAAATACTGGACAACATAGCAATTGCACTCCTGGGCACTTATCCCAGAGAAATGACACATTATTAACGGCTTTATTTGGAATAGCCAAAAGCTGGACCAGTACTTGGCAATAAAAAGGAATGAACTATCGATAGACACAAATTAGATGGCTCCCAAGGACACTGAAATACATTAAAAAATTATTGAAAAGAGACATACACTTTTAGTCCATTTATGTAATATTCTTGAAGTGATCAAACTGTAGAGACAGAAAACAAATTAATGATTGCCAGGAGTTAGAGATGATGTGGGGGAGAAAGTTGCGTGTGGTTGTAGAGCAGCAGCTTGGGAAGATCTCTGTGGCTAAGGAATTAAGATGGACCATTGGAGGAAACTGAAGCAAGGGTCCATGGCACCATTGCTATCATTTCCATGGTTCTATATTACCTTAAAGTAGTAATTTTTGTTTGATTTTTTAAAAATTTACTTTGAGATGCATTCCTGAAAAGCAGCAAGAGGTTTGTACCTCTACTAATCAAAGAAAGTAAAATAAAACTCAAAAGGTGTTTGACTGCCAGTTGAAGAAAAATGCCATACACGGACTTGTGACAGAGTAAACAGTCTATTCTTTTTGATATGCGTTCCAAGTAGATTGAATAGTTTTCAACCTCCAACTATATATTAGAACTAATTGGGGAACTTCAAAAATATTCAATGTCCAGCCTTACCTCCATGAGTTCTGACTTTCCCGGCCTGAGATAATCAGAATTATCCAGAACAGATGTAAAGTTGCTCTGGTTAAGCAGCACCACAGTTCATTAAGGAAGTGAGCATCAGCTCAGCATGCAAAATCTGAGTCTTGTTGAGAACTCTTACAGGAAGTAAACCTGAAGGTTGATGCTATTCTAAGAATGGGGTCATTTTAAGATCAGTTACTAAACCCCCTCCACCTCCTAAATCTTAATTAATGGAGCAATATTTTCAATGAGTTATGCTTAAAAAAGAAACCTAACCTTTTAAAAAGATCTCCATTTCATTTTAAAATATACTGTTTATTACAGAAAGACTCATTGTTTTTGCTAATAACACTTAGATGTTGGCACATGCATCTCTAATCTGTATGTATCTGATTATTACTAGTCATGGTCGGTTGCACTTGGATCCTTGGATGTCTTACGGGGTTTATACTGAGTTCAACTGTATTAATTCAACTGTGAACCTAAAAAATTTATAGCCACTTTTGAAAAAGATGTGTCTTTGCTCTGGAAATTATCACTGAGTGTGTTAAAGCTGTAATGAAATGCTTCTTCTAAAAAAAGAAAGAAAGAAATCTGAGCATAATGTGGTGGCACATGCCTTTAATCCCAGCACTCAAGAAGCAGAAGCAGTTAGGTCTCTGTGAGTTCAAGGCCAGCCTAATCTACATAACAAGTTCCAGACCAGCCAGGGCTATGTAGTGAAATACTGTCTCAAAAACGAAATGTGGTGCACACACTTATAATCCCAGTGCTGAGGAGGCAGAGGATCTCTGGGGCTTCCTAGCCAGCCAGCCTAGCTGAATTGGAGAACAACTCATCCTGCTGAGAGATTCTGTCTCAAAAAACAAGATGGAACTCCTCCATTCTCTCCTGAAGAATGACACCCCAGGTTGTCCTCTGGCCTCCACACACATGCATACCTGTGCTCATGCGCGTGCACACACGCACACAAAGAAAGAGAGAGAGACAGCGAGGTAGGGAGAGGGAGGGAGGGAGGGAAGGAGGGAGGGAGGAGAAATTTATAGGGTACTCTTTGGATATGAATGATTCTCACAAATGATTTTTTTTCTTAGAAGTAATTATTAGGGAAACCAAGAAAACTACTCTAAATTCATGCACTAGTTTATGAGTTGCTGTTTCCAGACCAGTCATTCTCCAGTGAGTGAGCCATGGTAAAGAGCAGCAGAGGCGTGTGCATATTACCCAGGCTAACACAATGGCATGTGTGTTCCATAAAGGGACTTAATACAAATTTTACTATTAAAATGATAAGCTTTGTATTTACTGCTATAATTATGAAATATTATCAAAATACCACACTGATTTGTATAGTTTTCATTACGTGTTAAACTTTGTTTAGCAACAGTTAATGATGCTCCTGAGCAATGATGGATACTGCAGTGAATCTGTGATGAAGATTCTGAATAGAATCCTGAAGTCAGAGGCCTCTGTTCACCATCTACTATCCTATTAACAGGTTATCTGGCTTTGAATGAGTTCTTTGCCAATTTCTTCATATTTCAACTTGAAATAATAACATTGGGAGAAGTTAATGAAGGAACATCAGAAGACACTTCTAGCTGCAAAATGCTCAATGTTTTCTCCTTAACATAATAAGTATCATATTTAAAACTTCTTTGTTGGAAGTTGACTCAGATCTATGAAACTTTTTTTTAAAAACTGTAGTGTGGGGCTGAGAAGATGACTCAGTTGGTAAACATCTTATGGTGCCAACTTAAAGACCTGAGTTTAAATGCCCAGGACCCAAGTAAAGCCAGGAAGGATAGCATGCATCTATAATTCCAGTCCTTCTCTAGCGAGATGAAAGGAAGAGACAGGAGAATCCTGGATGCTCTCAGGTCAGCTATGCAATATACAACGGCAAAATAAGAGACCGTCAAATAAGGCAGAAGGAAAAGACTTAAGGTTGTCCTCTGACCTCCACACACTGGCTGTGTCAAACATGCACCTATGACACACACATACCTACAGGACACACACACACACACACACAGTATATGCTTGCATTCACCCAAGCACACAGACAAATTGTAATTTATATAAATAAAGCAAGTTTCTCATTATCAAAACTACTATACTGTGCATAGTTAATTGAAGGCTAATTGTTTCCAAATAGTAATGGTTTGAACAGTTATTGCTCTGGTACAGTCATTAGATAACTCAGTGGAAATGACCTGTTCCCTTGGCATATAAAGCCACATGAACACAAATACTGTATGCCATTTACAGTTTTACTTTCAGAAGGTAGCAAGTATGTATTACTTCTCTGCCTAGATTTTCTATTAAAGGCTGCTTCAGCTGTGGTGTTGCTAACACTTAAAGCTATAGATTTAGGAGCAGAAAAATCCTAACAGCGTACATATGGCTGTAAATATTCCACACCCTGGAGCAATGCAGAAGACCACAAGGATTTCTGGATGAATTTCAAAATATCTGTAGCATGCAATATTAATTAGAGAATATGTGTATGATGTTGAACAGTATGAAGATGAACAGGCTTTAGAAATTTTTTAAACTTCACAAATACAAAAGTATACAACGTTCCTAAACAATAAATTTTGAATAAGCTTAAGTGAGTGATTTGTAGGAATAATTGAATAATAGCTTGAAATTTGTTATGACCTAAGTATTGAGAGGCCAAAAATAATATATATTTTATTATATAATGGAGTTTTTGCTTACTTTACTTTTGATTTTAAGGTTATGGATCAAAATCAGGACCTTGTACATGCTAAGCAAGGGCTCTACTCCTGAGGTATGTCTCCATCCTAATTTTTATTGGGACAATTTCAGTACTACAGATAAAATTGTCAATTCACAATTAAAGTATTTTAACATACAAGTAAAGGGGCCTGTATTTTTACAGATTAATATGTATAACTATTTGCATATTTCTGTTTCAAACATGCTAATTCTACACCTAAGAACATTGCTTTTAAAAGCACAACTATAATCATGGTAATTCTTCAGAATTCAGTGTTATTTCTATTACACTGTGGTGTTGGAGTTCTCTATATGCACAAGTGACAGGCAAGGTGATTTTGAGCTTATTTATTACTATTCCCTCTCCCTCCCAAACAAAAGGACAATATCTTATAAATAAGTATGCCATATAATAAAAATTTGGTCAAATGAACTGAGGTAAACACAAAATGTAATATATAAAAATAAGATAAAATCTAAAGTAAGGTTAGAACTTGTTTGGCTCAGTATAGCTGCAGAAAATGCATACAAATTCAGCCCTAAGACATAACTGGCTCACAGTGCATAGTGCTGCTTGCTCGGGGTATGGCTAGTTCTGGTGTGCAGATCTGTAAGACATCTCTCCCATTGGTTATCATAACATAGAACCTCTCTGATATAATACACAGCATGACTGACATCCCCACCACGCTAGTGACGTGTCATAGGACTTACAACAGCTCTATGTGGTATCTGACTGATACCACAGCATCAAAGTTCAGGAAAACGAATTCTACACAAGTCAAAACCATTCAGAATAGCTTCTGCCTCTTTAACGAGCAAAAAATAACAAGACTTGGGGCCTGAATATATGAATTGGAGTGCTCCAGTGGAACAGAACTAATAACAGAGGCTATGTATATAGGATTTTATTAGATAGGTTTGTATGATCAGGGCATGATCTGGAGAGCAGAGTAAACCAGTTTCTGCTCAGTCCATGAAGCTGGAAACCTTAAAACAAAATTAACCAATGATGTAGCTCCAATCCAAGTCTGATGGCCTAGAAGTTCCTTGGAGAGGTGCTATGCAAGTCCACAAAGTCTAAAGTGAAGAGGCTCAGAATATGGAACCTGCTATCCACATGAGATGACACCAGCAAAACAAGCACCTTCCAGGAGAGCCAGGCACACACAGCTTCCCCTTCCTTTCTGTCTTCTTTCATCCAGAGCCCTAGACTTACTGGATGGTGGCGCCTACACAAGGAACAGGTCTTCCTTCATCTGTTTACTGACCCACATGTCAGTTCTCTCTGGAAATACCCTCACAGACACATTCAAAACGTGTCTTCTCAATCTCTTGAAGTTGACAGCTAAGACAGACCATGGTATTAGTCAAATAGGAAATACAAAGGTGACTCCATGTTGACACACAGTTTTGAAGTTAACTAGACTAAAAAAAATCATTATAGTGAAATGTTGAATCATGATTTTCAAATAATTTTTCATGATTTCTTCACTATTCTTTTTGTACATGGTAGAGACTGTGATTATAAACCTTAAAAAGAATACAGAGGAGAGCTAGGCATTGTGGCACATGCCTTTAATCCCAGCTCTCAGAGGTTGAAGCACATGGATCTCTGTGAGATGGAGGCTAGCCTGGTCTGTATAGCAAATTCCAGGTCAGCTGAAGGATTGTGGGAGACCTTGTCTTAAAAAAAAAAAAAAAAAAAAAAAAAAAAAAAAAAGGAAAGAATACAAACTAAATGTGATAATAGCACTGAAAAAGATTTTTCACAAATAAAATGGGTTTGCATTTTTTATATACTTTTCAAACATTTGTGTGTGTGTGTGTGTGTGTAACAGGCATGTCACAATGCATGTATAGAGCCAGAGGACAACTTTCAGGAGTTAATTCTGTCTTTCTTCTATATGGGTTCCAGGGATTGAGTTCAGATTGTATGGCTTGACAGCAAGTGCCTTTACCTGCTGAGCCATCTCTCCAGTCCTCACATGTTTTAACTGGACTTTCAGGATAAAAGTCAAATTATCTAAAAAACAGAAAGAGGTAAGTACATCATGAAATAAATAGACTCCCAGTGGTAAGCACATTGCCCTCACTCCCTCCAACTCTCTTCTTGTATTATCAGAAGCTAGCGCTGATGGCAAGTGAAGAGGACATCTTGAATCAGGTTACATAATCCTCTTGCCTAATATTGTGAATGCATTCTGGAAGGGTTCATGTATTGCATGAATATCCATGGATTCACTTTCAGTAACTTACTGCCAGGAAAAACAAAATGTGAGTACTAGCCAAGAAGAATTACAAAGAAAGATACAGGTAAATCCCAAGATTAATTCATGTCAAACCAATTAAATCAGATGTGAATCATATCCAAGAAAAATCATTGAGGTATATAATGGATTAGTCTCCAAATTCAAGAAGTAAAGGTGGGGAAATTACACTTGGTGTTTGACTGAAAAAGAGTAGAAGGAAATTGAAGACAGAAAATGGGGAGAAAGGGGGTGTTGGATTGAGCAGAGGAAGTAAAGCAGGACAAAGTGAAGCTCACTCCCTACCCACTTTGCATATGGATGCAACTTCCCAATGAAGCCACTAGTAGGTGTCTTGCTGAAGACAACAAAGAAAGGCGTAATAGGGGCTAATAAAATAAAAATAAATTAGCATAATGCACAAAGAAATATTATCAGTATCAACTAGAGATAAAGATACAAAGTGTGTTGAAACAAATACTCCCAAATTTAAAAAAACCTAAAACAGTGAATAAAAAAGAGATCTTAGGAGGCGAAGCACCCAAATAGGAAGCCAGATTAGTGCCAGGAGAGGAAAGAGCACAAGAAAAAGGAGACACTGTTGGAGTAAAAGGTGAAAGTGCTAGAAGGAAACCAGACACGAATTTACCTTACTGAGGCCTGGCACTGTAGAGACTGACTCTATAATATACCAAATCTCTGGTGAGGCTCCCTTTTTAGCCAGCCTTTAGATAAATGGAAGTAGAGTAATGCCATGCACAGAAAATTCAAATACTGGGCGAGAGACAAAGGCTTGGTGCGTCCTGTGGTGTTGCTATAACAGTATTGATTTTAGGATAAATCTTATTATAGGGAAGAATCATTTTGGACCCTATCCCAGGAAATTTATTTAATGAAATACTGAAAATCCCTATCTATATAACATTTGCATTATAAAGCAATCCCATAAGTGGATCCTGAAGACATCATCATAATTAAGCTTTAGGGTATTTAAAAATTTAGTCATGTCAAGCAGAACTCTTCTTATAAAAGAAGGTTCTATAGAATTGCAAAACATTAGCATACACTCCTGTATATGGGAATAAGTACAAGAGAGTGAAATTGCTAGAATGAGAATTTCCTTTTCCCTGCAGATCATATGCTTAGTTGAAGTGGGAACTAGAGAACAAGTGCAATATAATATGAAGCCAGGACTGGGGGAACCAAAAGAACCTAAGTAGAAACGTACTCCTGCTTCTGTGAATAATAAGGGCTAAAATGGCATTAAAAGAATAAAGTAGCTTGTAGGGAAAGGCAACTCATTGGCTGGCATTAAATTTGAGCTGGATTTTAATTTTAAGTCTATTTGGAAAGTGACCCATAGATACTACATTACAAAGGAACTCTGTGAACAAAAGAGCAAAGGGAGAAATGTATGCATATGAGGGATAATATTGAAGTCAGTAGAAGCAATATGTAGAAGAATAGGAGAAAATGACCTCCATCCGTGATGAAATAAAGACAAAGGCTTTAAAACTGAGTTTCCAGGATCTAAGGAGAATATGGTGAGGACGGTATTGGATTTTCCTTTCCCGTGGCTTTTCAAGTTAAAGAGATATGAGCTACCAAGCACAGAAGCAACGTTCAAGAGGCACTTTAGGTTCTTATGTATGATCTCATGCTAAGAAACAGCAGCCAATACAACAAATAATTTGAATAAGAGGAAAGAGATCACTGTAATCTGGAAGAAGTGTTTGGCACCCAGAACGTTACACCTTGGGAAACAAATGATCACTTTCATCATAGTGAATATAAAGTCTATTTACTCATGACATTTCATTGGTCCTTTTTCATATATAACAACATGAATTTGGAGACTACGAATGTTTTAGATGACTTGAGGACACTACAGGGTACTGTGCTACCTCCACCTACTCGCTGGTTTTTGTTTCATCACATCCCTAAACTCAAAAAGTATCCCAAAAGAAATGTGGTAAGACAGTTATCCTGACGTTAGGCCACAGTGAAACACTGCTGTCCTTAACTTGTGGAATATACTGCAAGATGAACTCAACACTTCATTCACATTTTTCTTGCTATTATCGCACCGAAGTCGAAACTGTACAACTGTGGGAGGGGTGCTGAGTAATGCTCTTTATAGGAAAAGACACTTCGGAAACAGAAATCTTTGGAAATGCTATGTACATATTTGAGGTTAGAATTTGATTTGAAATGTTTAGAAAAAGGGAACAAGATATTTAAACGAAACAAATGGTTCAGAGACTTAATGGAAACAGATGGAAAGCTAGAGAACGGGAAGCACAGAGCACCACTGCAAATACTTCCCAACTGGAGAAGAGCTGATGATCTGAGCCTGGGAACCGGGAACCGGAAGGCTGGGAGAGGAGGAGAAATCGCTGGTTCCAACTCTTGTTCAGCTTCTAAGTGGAAATGTAAATGAGTTTTAAGGCATAAAACAGCAACATAAGAAATTTGACCAGATGAACATCATGAGTGTGGCTCAAAACATCTGTGCCATTTATGCCTTCTCTGCTCCCTACCTTCCTCCCTCTGCTCTTCTCCATTCTGTCTACTCACATCTGCACCCAAAGTCAGGATTTGTTTTCCAGCTTTTTCATTTTCTTTAGGAATGCCCAGAGTTTCTCTCACAGCTGCAGTCTTGAGTTAACAGATTAAAGGAAAGAATAAAAGAACTTGCTGCTAGAAACGTTAGATGAATGGATACTGGAGACTGAGATTTAATATTTTAATGTTCCAGAAATTTAGAAACACTGAATAAAACAAAAGGGCAAACACTTCAGTATGGCTTACAGATTTCCCAAGTACACTTCCAGAACAGCTGGTTGGGAATCTCCAGCTTAGGAAACACATCTTTTAAATGTGTATGAGTGTATTGCCTGCATGTGTGTAAATGCACACCTGTCATGCAATGCCTACAGAGCTCAGAAGAAGGCTTCAGATCCCCTAGAACTGGAGTTACAGACTTTTGTTAGCTGCTATGTGGGTACTGGGAATTGAACTCTGATCCTCTGCAAGAGCAGTCAGTACACTTAAGCACTGAGTCATCTATCTCTCAAGCCACTTTTAATTGGTCAGAGAGGTGAGTTGGAAAGATGCAGAACTTACAGTTATCAACTTACAATTTGATATTCTGATTATATTTAATCATGTCACATGTTGATAGTCAAAGTATTTAGTGCTCATGATTTTGGTTTTGTTTGGTTTTTATTTTCTTATCTTTTAATAATTTTTTTTAGGTTAGCTGACATATTAGTGGGCTTCTTCATGGTATCTTTGTATACCTGTTATTACCCATGGTTTCCCATTCATTCCCCTCTCCCAAGCTCATGATTTGATTCAGTGATTCCTTTCAGAGACTGTCATTAAAATAGTGAGGAGGGTTTGGACAGGAAGTACCAGACATATTTGTAACTACTTGCCTCCAAATCTTTAAACATGTGTCTTAACCCTTAAAAGCCTAATTGAAATCATATTATATTAAATAAGATAAATGCTACAAGAAACAATGCACATGAAGAATGAAAAATAATGAAAAAAAAAGAGGAAAACAAATGTTGCTAGGCAGTACCTGGATTTTAGTGGAAAAGGATATTTTTTACTGCTGCAGATAGTGACTAATTTTAATTACAGATATTCCTTGAAGATTTTTGTACTTGAATTTTCAAAAAGTTTATCAATTCATAATAAATATATCTATATCTTAAAGTATAAAAATGAATAAATAATGAACATTATGTATTTTAAAGTTGAATGTTAAATAATAAAATAAATACAGTTTAATCACAGAAGAAATAAATAGGTATTTGCATATGCCAATGGCACCAAATATCTTTAGAGAAACAAACTCTCAAGTTTCTATCAGTGTGGGTATTCAAAAATGCATAAAAATAAATGACCACAAATTTTTAAAATATTTTATTTATTGTTTTTCATTTTATGTGTATTTTGCCTGCATGTGTGTAAGTGCATCACATGAGTGCAATTCCCTGCAGTGGCCAGAAGAGGGTGTCAGATTCCCCAGAAATGGAGTCACAGACAATTTGTTAGCTGCCAGTGGATATTGGGAATTGAACCTGGGTCCTCTGGAAAAACAACAAGTGTTCTTAGCCACAGAGCCATATTTCCAGCCCCATAACCACAGTTCTTAAAGAAGCATAATTTTCTATCCCAAAGATAAATGCATTGTTGGTTAAGGAATCATATTCTAGTAGTTTCCTTTATCTGTTTTTTGTTTTCATTGTTTTAGTTATCCACAATCAGCTAAGGTCCAAAAATGTTAATATTTCTCATGGTTCATTATAGAGACAACATTGGCAGAACTTTTATTAGATGGTATATAAAGCTGTACCACAGTATGTGGTTAGACTTTTTCAATTTTATTATTAGCTATTGTTAATGTCTAGCTACTTTATAACTTAAACTTTACCACATGAGTGCATATATAGGGAAAAATAGCATACATAAGGTTCAGAACATTGTTTTGTGAAGGATTCTAACAATTTCTTTGAAATTGGTAGAAAAAAAATGCCATGATGAATTCAGTGATATTTTACTATGGACATAGAAACATGAAATAGTTAAGTACATTTCACTTACTTTTCTATCTCTAATCTGTCTAGTACCACAGTAGATTTAGTAGACCTACTAGATAATTTTGTTGATTTGTAATCTCTCCATTTTTACTACAATCCCTGTGATAATCTACTATGACTCTGCTCTCTCATAACCCACAATAGCCTAATTTTCTTACTTTTGCCTAGACTGACTATCCACTTTAAATGGTTGTTTTATAACCATTAAGGGAAAAGTTCTTTAATCCATTTGATTTGTTATCATTACAGAAAAGACTATAGCTGTGGTTTTTAATAGCTAGATATTGTGTGGACATAAAGAATATCAGTTAACATATAGAAATAAAAGGTAATTTATAGTCACAAAGAATTGAGTTATCGTTACCATAGTAACCTTAACTATGAATGTTAAGCTTTTATAAAGTAGAAAGCTCACCCATAATAGTGCAGGAACACAGACTTTTCATGCTTAATAAGCCAGAAATATTATATATCAAAATTGTGTGCAATAAATTACTTCTGTGGAGTAAAGAAACCTCTAAGATGGTAAATCAGCGATTTTTAAGGGTTGACTAGTTTCTTCAAAATGTCCTGTGGGCAGAAAAATAACATACTTCTACTTCAAACTGTCTATTGATATCTTTATGGTAAGAGAAATGAAAATAAACATTTGGACATGTAAGATCCTTGAAAATAAAGACAAATTCTAATCAAACCATAAATCTTGAGAGTCGGTAAGTACCTTAGAGGCCAGGCAAAGCAGAAGTGTGTGGAGTGGATCTCCTGCCTGACTGCAGCCAGGCTTCACTTAAGTATCCAGTAGAGATCTTGTTTTCTCACCAAGCAGTCCTTCTTGGACAGACTGAAGTGTTACTAAAAGGTTGCTCTTTGAACCAACAATGTGCCCTCTCTTTGCTCCCACCCACTGGATCCTGCTCTACTTTCTAGAGTGACATAAAGTGAAATTAATCCCGATAACATCCCATGACAGTCCTTTGGATATTTGAAGACAGATGTTAAGTTTCTCCACTATCCTGATTCTTGAGGTCAATTTGTTTCTGTTCTTTCAGCGTTTTCAGTAGATCATAGTTTTCCTGACACCCCAGCATCTACTGATTGTACTACATATTAGAAATGCTTCTTTTGAATTAAGAAGCTGAATTGAGCAAAGTAACATTTTCATATATCCATTATACTCTACAAATTGAACCAGTACCATCTGACAGTCTCAGACTAAAGATGTCCACATTTTATAGAATTTTTTATTAAACATGTGGTCAACTAAATACTCCAGATGTTTCACATGAACTGCTTGCTAATTGGTTTTCCTTCTTTTTGTGCTGAAACATTTACATTTCCAAGCCTAGATTGTAGACTTTTATTCCTGTTAAATTTCATCTTACTGTCTAGGTCTGGTATTTTGCCTGGAAATTAGACAGCACTGCAAAATAATGTTTAGAATTTTGAGCCTTCCTTTGCCAAGCTTTAAAGATCCAGTTTTTAAAAGCTAGAGTTGGGGGCTGGAGAAATAGCTCAGCAGTTAAGAACACTAGCTGTTCTTGCAGAAGATCTGTGTTCAAATCCAAGCACCTATGTGGCAGCTAACAAATGTTCATAACTCCAGTTTCAGGGTATCTGACAATCTCTGCTGCCCTCCGTGGATATTGCACAACACGAGTACACTTATATTCATGCAGGTGATACACACATACACATAAAATTTTAAAAATTTAAATTTAAATATATAAAAGCTAAATATGCAGGAGCACTTGCCTAGCATGTGTGAGACCCTGGGCTTGATTCACAGTGAAACAAAAGTATATACTAAGGACTGGGAATGTAGTTCCATTGAACAATGCTTGCCTAGCATGCAATGAAGCCTTGGGTTCAATCCCCAGCATCACATAAAACCAGGCATGGTCATACACTCTGCCATTTGGGAAGTGGAGGTAAGAGTATCAAAGGTCGAAGGTCATCCTCGGCTACATAGCTAATTTGAGGCCGGCATGGGCTATATGAGATCCTGCCTCATAAAGAAAAAAATTCTAATAATTATGTCTTTTATTTCACTGATGAAACTGTTAATCAGAATAGATTTAGGAAGGGAACACTTTAGTCACCTATGATTGCTTGCATTCCAGATTAAAGAAGAGATATGGCTGATAATCTTATCTTTCATTTTTATGTGTAAGTATATTTTTAAAACTTATCAAAAAAAACAATCTTGTGTAAACCTCAAAGCCACCTATAAGTAATTATTATCTCTGTTTTACAGATAGAGGTACTTGCAAGATCTCACAGTTGCCAAACGGTGTATATAGACCTAAATATAGCCCAAATTCTTCCCTTCTGTACTATAACACCCTCCAGTGTGAATGTACTTACTTTGAAGGAAGAGAACAGCCTCAATCTCACTAATCCAAGCTGCTGAGATTCACATCAGGGAGAAAGCAAGATCCTTGAGATCTTTCTCTTTTCTTTTTTAATTTTTACAAAAACTTTATTGAGAATTTCATACATGCCTTTAAGGTGTTTTGATCAAATCCATGCCCACTCCCTCTTCTCCAACATTCCCCCCTCTGAAGAGGTAACCCTAAAATCTTTTAAGAATTAGATACAAGCTCCCAAATAATTTTGGCCTTGGAACAGTATGTTGCTAACAGGCCCAAGGACATTTTGACTTTTAGCCAAAAAACTGGCTATATTTCTTTGGTGTTTTTTTACCCTAACTGCTTAGCCAATTCCTACCTCCTATTCTTATCACACCATCCTTTGAAGAGGTTACCCAAATTTCCAGTAGGGAATAGGGACGCAGACAGCCCTGGCTTCTTCCATACTGAACAGGGATGCAGGGTAAGGCAACTGGAGTACCCCTTCTGTGGCTCTATTTAAAAGACCCCCAAATTGCATAAATTTGTCTCTAAGGGGAGAAGAAAGTCTTTAAATCATGAATGAGAAATGTGAAGGAGAAGTAAAGGCAAGAGTAATTAGCATTACAAGTTCTAGATAGGGAACTAGAAAAAAGTCAGAACAGAGCAAATTTCAAATGTTCATATGAGAGTTCACTGGACTTTCTTGACAAGGGCTTCCAAAAGCATCCTTCTATTGGGCTCTTCCTCATTTTTCTTTTGTCTTCCAAGGCTGGACTAGTTGGCTGGGAAGAATGGCTGGATATTCAAGTGAGCCTGCTTGGCAATCCTTTCATGAATGAGCACAAACATCAATAAGCCCAATTGTGACTATGCTTAGCAAATTTCATTATTTCATCTTTCTTTACTGCTGAATAGAACTCCATTGTGTAAATATACCATATTTTTGTTAACCACTTGTCAGCT
>NW_008333311.1:4692912-4694296 GCF_000622305.1 Nannospalax galili | reverse complement strand
AATTTGGTATCATTTGTTCTCTTGATCCTAGCCAGTCTGATTGGGGTAAGGTGATACCTTAGAGTGGTTTTAATTTGCATTTCCCTAATTACTAATGGTGTTGAACACCTTTTGAGAGATTTCTTATCCATCTTTATTTCTTCCTTTGAGAACTCTCTGTTTAGATTTTAGCCCATCTTTTAATTGGGTCATTTGGTTTCTCACTTCTTTGTTTTTTCAGTTCTTTATATATTCTGGAGATTAAATCTCTGTCAGATGTGTCTCTGGTGAAGACTTTTTCCCATTCTGTGGGGTTTCTCTTTACTTTGATTGTTTCTTTTGCTTTACAGAAGCTTTTTAGTTTAATGAGGTACCACTTGTTGGTGACCTTAATTCCTGAGCAATTTCTGTCTGATTTAGAAATTCTTTCCTACACCTATATCCTGTAAGTTACTGCCAATATTTTCTTCTAATAGTTTCAGGGTTTCCAGTTTCACATTGAGGTCTTTGACACATTTGGAGTTGACTTTTGTGCAAGGTAAAAAAGATAAGGAACTAGTTTCATTCTTCTACAGGTGGAGATCCAGTTTTGCCAGCACCATTACTTAAAGATGCTCTCTTTCCTCCATTGTGTGTTCTTGGCACCTTTGTCAAATATCAGGTGGCTGACATTGCGTGTACTCAGGATTAGATTTTCAATGAGGTTCCATTGATCTATGTGTCTGTGTTTGTGCCAGTACCATGCTGTTTTTATGACTATGGCTTTATAGTACACTTTGAGATCTGTATAGTAATCCCCCAGCATTGCTCTTTGTGCTCAGGGTTGCTTTGGCTATCCAGGGCCTTTTGTGCCTCCATATGAATTTAAGGAGGGATTTTTCTAATTCTGTGAAGTATTTCATGGGGATTTTGATTGGGATTGTATTGAATCTATATATTACTTTTGGTAGAATGGTCATTTTAACATTAATTCTTCTAATCCATGAACATGGGAGGTCCTTCCATCTCCTGGTGTCTTCCTCAATCTCTTTCTTTAACAATTTAAATTTTTCGTTGTAGAGATCTTTGGTGTCTTTCATCAGATTTATTCCAAGATATTTTAATTTTTTTGCAGCAATTGTGAACGGGAGCACTTCCCTGTATCCTTTCTCTAATTGCTTGTTATTGGTATATAGAAAGGCTACTGATTTTTGTAGATTGATTTTATAACCTGCCAGTATACTGAAAGTGTTGATCAGTTCTAGGAGTTTTCTAGTGGAACTTTTGGGATCTCGTAGGTATAGTATCCAATCATCTGCAAAAAGTGATAGTTTGACCTCTTCTTTTCCAATTAGTACTTCTTTCATTTTCTTCTCCTGTGTTATTTTGTCTAGAAGAGTCTACTAGATATGTTAGCAGTTGTGAA
>NW_008333311.1:4674102-4692713 GCF_000622305.1 Nannospalax galili | reverse complement strand
CTGGGATAAAGCCTACTTGATCATGGTGAATGATCTTTCTAATGTGTGTCTATATGCAGTTTACAAGTATTTTGTTGAGAATTTTTGCATCTATGTTCAGATATGGGTCTATAGTTTTCTTCTTTGGTTGTCTTTACCTGGTTTGGGTATTAGAGTGATGCTGGCTTCATAGAAGGAATTTGGGAGTTCTCCCTCTGTTTTTATGGTTTTGAAAAATTTAAGTAGTATTGGTTGGAGGTCTCCTTTAAATGTCTGGTCGAATTCTGCTGTAAATCCGTCTGGGCCTGGGCTTTTTTTAGTTAGGAGGCTTTGTATTACTGTTTCAATTTCCTTATATGCTATGGGTCTGTTTAAACTGTTGATCTCTTCTTGGTTTAAGTTTGGAGGGTTCCAATGATTTCCAATATCCATCCATTTCTTTCAGACTTTCAGATTTAGTAGCATATAGGTTTTAAAAATGTTCCCTTATAATGATTTGGATCTTTTTGGTGTCTGTTGTGATGTTTCCCCTTTCATCTCTGATTTTGTTGGTTTGGATTTGCTCTTTTATTCTTTTGGTTAACTGGGCTAAGTGTCTATCTTGTTTGGCTTTTCAAAGAACCAGCTCTTAGATTCATTGATTCTTTGTATTGTTTTCTTTGTTTCTATTTCATTCATTTCTACTCTGATTTTTGTTATTCCTTCTCTTCTGCTGGGTTTGTCTTTCCAGTGCCTTGAGTTGCAGTGTTAGGTCATTTATTTGGGATTTTTCCAATTTTTTATTGTAGGCACTTGGAGCTACAAACTTCCCTCTTAGGATTGCTTTTAATGTGTCCCAGAGGTTGTGTTGTGTTGTATTTTCCTTTTCATTGAATTCCAGGAATTCTCTTATTTCTTTCTTAATTTCTCCTTTGACCCACTCATTGTTTAACAGTGCATTGTTCGATCACCACAAGTTCATGTAGTAAATAGAGCTTCATCCAGTGTTGATTTTGAGCCTTATTGCTTTGTGGTCAGATAGAATGCATGGAATTATTTCAATATTTTTGTATTTGTTGAGGTTTTTTGTGGCCCAGTATGTGGTCAGTTTTTTAAAAAGTTCCATGAGGTGCTGAAAGTGTATTCTTTGGTGTTTGGGTGAAATAATTGAAAGATGTCTGTTAGATCCATTTGATGTATGGCATCATTTAATTCAGAGATCTTTCTGTTTATTCTTTGTCCAGTTGACCTGTCTAATGGAGACAGTGGGATATTGAAGTCCCCTACTATTACTGAGTTTCAGTTAATCTGTGTCTTAAAGTCTGTAGTGTTGTTTTTATGAATTTGGGTGCACCAAAATTTGGTGCATATATGTTAAGGATTGTAATATCTTCTTGGTTATCTGTTCCTTTGATCAGAATGAAGCGATCCTCCTTATCTCTTCTGATTAGTTTTACTTTGAAGTCTATTTTGTCAGATATTAGAATTGCAACCGCTGCCTTTTTCTTATTGCCATTTGCTTGGAATATTCTTTTCCACCCTTTTACCTTAAGGTAGTGCCTGTCCTTGAAGGTGAGATGGGTTTCTTGCATGCAGCAAAGAGAAGGATTTTGTTCCTTAATCCATTCACTTAGCCTGTGTCTTTTGACTGGGGAGTTCAGTCCATTGATATTTAAGGTTATTATTGAAAGGTGTGTATTGGTTGCCATTGTTTTGATTGCTGTTTGTGTTCTCTGTATAATTTTGTGTTTCCTAGATTATATCTTTGTCTATTTTCTTTTGTTGCCCCCAAGGTATAGTTGTTTCTCTCTCTGCTCTCTGTATTGCTTCAAATATTTTTTGAAGGGCTGGTTTTGTGGACACGTATTCTTTCAGGCTATTCATGTCATGGAAGTTTTTCTTTCCCCCTCAACAGACATTTTTGCTGGGTAAAATATTCTGGGCTGGCATCTGCTGTCATGTAGAACTGGAAATCCCTTGGTCCAGGCTCTTCTGGTTTTCATAGTTTGCATTGATAAGTCAGCTGTAATTCTGATGGGCTTTCCCTTATATGTGACTTGTTTTTCTTTTGCTGCTTTTAGTATTCTCGCTTTGTTCTGTACATTTAGTGTTTCTACTGTGATATGTCATGGGGAGTTTCTTTTCTGATCCTATTTGGTGTTCTATGTGCTTCTTGTATTAGTATTCCTGTATTTGTATGGGGATGTCTTTCCTTAATTTTGGGAAATTCTCTATGATCCTGTTTAAGATTTGGTCAACATCATTAACCTGAAATTCTTCTCCTTCCTCTATTCCTATGATCTATAGATTTGGCCTTTTCATGGTGTCCCACATCTCTTGCATAGTCCAGCTTTATGGGTTTTTTTCTTTTTAATTTTCCATACCCTTTTCTTGAGTGGTCCAAACTTTATCTTTTATCTTCCAGTGTTGATATTCTGTTTTCCATTTCATTCATTCGTTGACTTATTGGGTTTTGCACTTCCTTCTTCATTTCTGCCTGAGTTTTCTTCAGTGTTTCTCTTTTGTCAATTCATTCAGAAGTTTATCCCTTTCTTCTTTTAGCTCTTTGATTTGTTTGTTCACGTGTTCTTTAAATTCATTCAATTCCTTGATCAGGTTTATGATTATTCTTTTAAATTCAGTGTCCTGGGTTATCTCTAGGGGGTTATCCTTGTAGAACTTTTCTATAGCATTGTTGGGCTTTGCTGGGGACATAGTGTTTTGGCTTACCATTTTATTATTCTTTTGTTGTGCTTTTGATGGTGAATTTCTTTTGCTGTTTATGATTCTGATATGAGAATTAAGTTGAAGTATGCTTCTGTTTGTATTATCCAGGTGCCTAGATCCCTTCTTTATTGGTTATGTAAAGCTGGTTGGTACAGGGTTCAGGTTCTTTCAGGTTTATTTTGGAGGGAACTGATGGCTTCAGCTCAGCTATTCAAGGGGACCCACAGAAGCCCAATTCAGGTTCCAGGTAGATATACTCAGGCTTCCTTCACCATGTGGAGGCAGGATCCAGGGTCTCTCAGGCAGTCCTGTGTGTTGTCAACCCTATGCTAGAGGGAGGCCAGAGGGGGGCCAGAGGGGGGCCAGAAGTCGGCACTCTCTGGAGGTCTGCTGAGTTCCCAACCTTAGCTTACCAAAGCCAGATCTGCCCTGGGGCCTTGAGAGGGGCCTCACAAAATCCCAGGTAGGGGGATGATATGGCACAATTAGGGGACACTCACCACCACATGGAGATAGGATCCAGGGGTTGTCCCGTGGGTTCTCAGGTCCTCTGGTAGTTGGAGGCCAGAGAGAGGCCAGAACCCTGCACTCTCTGGTGGTGTGCTGAGCTCCAAGCAGCAACCCCGATGGAGGTGCAAACCCATTTTCTCAGGCTGTCCCCCTTGAGATATTTAAACTGATTAATATTTTGTTGTTTTTGTCAGTGCCTCATCCTTTTCTTTAAGATATTTCATTATCAACATCATTTTCACAAATCTTTAACTCATTTTTTTCCCAAGAAAAATAGAAAGAAATCTCATTGAGTATATGTTATATTATACTTTAGAATCTCTAAGCTAGAAGTGTGCCTAGCTTTTCACTGGATTTTTTTGAATCTGCTTTCCTAGTTTATTCCTTTTTTAAGGTATGAGTTACTAGCAAGAATAAACCAGCCAAGAATATCGCCATGAATACCTTGATGTGACAGAAAAACAGTTGTGATAAATGAGGTTGACCAGATATTTTCTTCTCTGGATAAGCTAAAAAAAATTAGAATAATATTTTCCTAGTCCACAGATTTCTATGGAAAAAACATTGGCAGTTTCAGTTGGAATGGGAATGGTCTTTGTAAAAGTAAAACATTCAATAACATTTGATTACTACTATTTCTGACAGATATGTGTTACAGTTATTATTCCATATGGTAGAAATTTTCAAGATGTATATGCAAATTATTGAATTACCATGATGTCTTTAGGAGCCTGTGTCTAATCTGTATCAAGAATAATGTGAGAGATCTTGTAAGAAAATTAAAACCTGACATGTCAAAATAAGCCCTTATCCCTACTGAATAGTTGCCTCAGCAGCTGGCCAGGTACAGTGATTGCTAACAGAAGACAAGGAAGCATGCACAAAAGCTGCTTTCACCAAAGACTTTATTCCCAGTGAAAGATAAAAGGAGCTTGAACTCTGGAAAGAGAAATTCCTTTTATTGAGAGAGCTTTGGTGTACATAGTAAGGCAATGCCATGTGAACATGTTAGAAGGCTCTGATGGTTCATTTCACCATCCTGACTTTTTTTAAAGTAGACTATTTCACTGATAAGAAAAGGTGCAGAAAAGCATCATACTGGGGTTTCATAACAACTCTTGTTCTTTTCCTTATTCTAGAATCAATACCATGCAGGAACTGTGTATTACTAACACATTCTGGAGTGGTAACAACATCAAACTGCATTTTTCCTCCTATGGAGTTCAATGAAGCACCGTACATGTGCTATGTCATTCAACCCTCTCCCACAGCAGTCACGTGAGACAGGTATAACAACTATAGTTGATAAAGATAAGAAAATTAGGGTTCTCAACAAATCAATTACTGCCTCAAGTGAAAAGACTAGATAAGGACATCAATGATCCAGGACATAATGAACACATCTTCTTCAACTTAAAATACTGTTTTCTTTTAACTGCATTACAACCATGAGGAAAATTATAGTTCCTCTAAAATTTCCATCAGAAAGATTCAAAGAAGAGTTAGAGGCAGAGGTTAATGATAGTATAAGCCTAGAATAAGTGATGTTAGATAGAGCTAAATAGCAAGGTCTTCCACTGGAAAAATAACTTAACGAACTGTTGTACAGAAGATTGAATGATAAGAACTATCCAATAATAAGAATGTCAATGGCTCGCTCTCTAAAAATTGCTCTTTCTCTCAATTGGTCTGAACCCTATGATGAATTTTGTAGCTGGATGGGACCTTTGGTTCCTGAGAAATATTTAAGTGGCCATTTTAAGTAAGTGGAGAGAGACATTAGATGATGAGAAAAATATATTACCAAATTTTATTTCATTAAGCCTTATAGTAAACTACATTTGTGTTTGTCAAATATTCTATTTTCTCCTTTTGTAAGGATGATCTATTCTCTTCCTAATGCACTTGAGAAGTCATAAGGCCTGCTCTGACCAATGAACAGAAGTGATTGTATAAGCATTAGAAGTGCACGCTCTGCCATGCCTTTCTTTGCCTCAAGAAGAGCAACATTTTGAATTGATGCAGCTCTTTCAACCTGTTTCCTGGAGATAAGAAAACACTGGGGAGTGCTACAGCAAGCCTTCAGTAAGCATATACCATATGTGGAGAATAAATTGTTGTAATTTAATGAAAATGTTGGGATTGCTTGTGACTGCAGAATAACAGACTATTCTTTCTACGTACTTAAACTAAAAGAACTGGACAGATGCACACTAATCAAGTCTCTTAGTATTTCTTTTGAAACTAGAAAAAAAAAAGACAATAGAGATTGGGGAGATGGTGCAATAAGTAAAGTGCTTGCTGCAGGAGTGTGAGGACCTGATTTAAATCTCCAGAATCCATGCAAAGCTGGCACAGTAGCCTACAGCTGTAATCCTAGTGTTCCCTCACTTTCTTTTTTCCTGCTGAAGTGTTAAATACTCTGACAAAAGCAATTTAGGGAAGAAAGGTTTTATTCTGGCTGACAGTTCAAGGGTGCAGTCCAAGAAAAGTCAAAACAAGAGCCTGAGGTAGCTGCTCACATTATATCCCCAATCAGATATCAGCGAGGGAATGATGTCACTCACAGTGGGTGGGTCTTCCTACTTCAATTAACATAATCAAGACAGTCCTGATGCAGACACACCCAAAGTCCTGTCTCCTGTCTCCTAGGTGATTCTAGATTCTGTGAAGCTGAAAACTGACACTAATCATCACATCCAGCAAAATGGAAGGCAGAGGCAGGAGAATCCTCAGAAGGTAATGTGCTAGCTAGCCTGGCATACACAGTCGCACATAACAAAAGACTCTGTCTCAAACAAGGTGGAAGGCAAGAACTGGCACCGAGGTTATCCTGTGACCTCCACTAACATGTCATGGCACACACACACACACACACACACACACACATATAAATTATGCACATACATCATACACACATAAGGATTCTAAGACAATGAATATGTTTACTATGCCACAGACACTAAGAACTTAAATGACTAAATGGCATAAATATTTAGATATATATATAGCACAAGTAAGGTATAAAAGAAGCTTCATATACCATTGATGTTTAATAATTATTGTTACTGCCAGATAAAGAAACAACCATGTTCTCTGAAAGTAAAGTATATCAGCAAATCAAGCATGTGCGCACGCACACACACACACACACACACACACACACACACACGTGTGTAGAGATAAAAAATTTTCCCCAAATCCCCTAAGTTCTAGGGATCTATAAATATTCTTATTACAGTGGAGAGTAGTTTACGAATGAAAAGCTGTATGCTTCTTGAGAGCTAATGAGCCTATTCCCCCTTAAAATTTAATCTGCAGTGTTTTTACAGGAAAAAAATCATGTATCTTTAAATGAATGCCTTTGCTAATGGTCATTATCTGTAGCTATGTGCATGGAGGCATGCACATCTGCATTCTCTATTTAAAGAACAGCTTTTGGTGTCTTACTCTTATTACTGAAATTGAAAACATTCATTGAAGAACATGAGCTGATTTGACACCAAGTATATTTCTTTTGGAACTAAGTTCAACATCATGCATTGGAAGATTGTTTGATCTATGTGTTATATATAGAAAATATGCAATCAAACTTGGATACTAAAAACCTCAAAACATTATTTTCTTCTGTCTTGTCAGGGCACATCTTACAATTCCAAAGTTTTCCATTCTAGGAACTGAAGGGCTCCTGTGAGCCCTTGCCTCAATCAATAGCTGATGCTATTACTCAAGATTATTTCATTTGCTACATGACAAGGTGTATCCTGAAGGAGCATTTTGATATAACTAAAAGGTGGACGAAAGGAAACCAAAGTCAGAACACATTTGGTTGCTAGCTTATTGCACACACACACACACACACACACACACACACACACACACACCTGATTTCCAAAGACATACATTACTGGATCATCTCCTGGACTTAGTGGAAGAGCATCCCAGGGCCAGTCCTGGGACCTTTCTCTTCTACTTCATCTGTACATAATGTCCTAAGTGAAAAAATTCCATCTTAGGACTTTTAATCATGTTTACAAACGAACAGCTCCTAAATGCCTTGCACCAGTCCCAACCTCCCCTCTAAACTCCAGACTCATATAGTCAACTCAAATTTAACACAACCAAATCCCACCATGTGAATTTTCTTCCACGCCTTGTCTTCCCACTTTTTGTGTGTGTATCAGGAAATGTCAATGCTCTTCTTTTCAATATTCAGGAAAAGGTCTTGAAACTACCCATCTCATCTCTATCTGTCATGCCTCATACCCCATAGGTAAATTCTGTCAACTCTGATGGCTTCACTTCCATCTTTATTACCATGACCTAAAGCATCCCCATCTCTCATCCAGGTTGTTGCAAGAGGCTCCTATTGAAATCCCTTCCTCCTACTGGCTTCTCCATAATGTCTTCTCCTCATATAGGAGCCAATAGATTTAAAGTCAAAACCAAATCATTTAATTTGCCTGATGTTTCTAAATGAAGTCCATGTTTCTTACCTTGCCTTTGCGTGAACCTCCTGTCCTTCACACATTATTCTTCTTCTAAGATCTCCTCTCTTACTCTTACTGCTCTCAGTCTCTGCCCTTCACACAGGCCTCCTTCCTGATATCAGTTAGCAAGGAACACTGCCATCTCAGGACATTCACAGTGGCTTCTCTACCTGGAAAAGCCTGTTCTCTAGTGGTCTTCAGACTTTAAGTCAAATTCTACTCCATGAACAAATCATATAACATAGCACTCAGCCTTCCTGGGCAAATGTGGCAGCTTACTGCATGTCACCTTGGCTAATCAAAGTCACAGCAAAGTGAGTTTAAGCTGGCACGGAGCTGTCTTATAACTTTGACAGAACTCAGGAATAGACCAACCCAGAGGCATCTACTCATCTTTATTGAGAGGAAGTAAAATCTGTTCATATTTGATTGATGAGATACTAAATAAACTTGAACAAAATTCATGCTGTTTAGGACAATTATCACAAACCAATTATAGAGTTACAATCCTAGTTATTTTACTGACCTACAGTGAGTCCCAGTTTCCTAACCTTCCCATACATTATTTTTATCCTCTTGTATACCATTAATGTTCAGATTATTTATTTTACTTTGTATGCATTGATTTCAAATTTATATTTTAGATTAAAAGGTTGAAAAAATTCATGCAAAACAACATCACAGAAATCTACAAAGAAGTAAAAGTTTCACCTTATTTCTTATCCCAGTCACAAACTGAAAAAAAAAAAAATGGTTTAGCATACGTACTTGTTAATCTTCATTGTTTACTTGAATAGATTTGCAATCACCTAGGAGAAACACCCCTAAGCTTGTTTGTAAGGGACTTTCCAGATAGATTTAACTAAGGAGAAAAGACCTAACCTTCCTTGTGGGCAGAACATTTTCACAACTGGGAACTGATACTGAACAAGAAGGAAAGAGCATGAACACTAGTGTTCATCTCTCTGTGCTTCCCGACAGTGGATGCAATGTGACTTCCATGATTTCTGTGCTATGGTAGACTGTGTCCCCTCAAACCAAAGGCCAAAATAAACCCTTCATTACATTGTTCTTGCTAGGTATTTTGTCATAGCAACACCAAAAGTATCTAATACTATGTGTAACCTTCCAGAGTTATAAACTTTTCTATTTCAATAAATAACTACATATATACCATTTACAATGAATGATTCTAAATGGTCATTAATTTTCTTTCATTCAAATGCACTATATATTAGAATATCTTCCACACCAGTACAATAGAGTCCTCATTATTTTTAATAATTATCTGATATCCCATGCCATGCATCCTCTAAGCTTTATGTGTTGAAATCTTTAATTGCTTCCTGATAAATATTGAAGTTGTTTCTACTGCTGCACTATTAAAGACAATGTGCAAAGACCCCTAAACAAACACACAAAAAATAATAGTGCTCCAGATATTTAGTGTCCAGATCTTGTTTTTATAAATATTATACTCCACTAAATGAAAATGAGCTTCTCAGGAAACTAAAGAAACAGAGATGGGCCATAGACCACAGGATAACTCCTTGATTCCAGGACAACTAGAGTGAGCCTAGACTTTTTTTAAAGATAGGGGCTCCCTGTACCTTCAGGACCCAGGTGGTCTGGAACTCACCATGTAGACCTGGATGGTCCCAAAAATGACTGGGAGATATCAAAAGGACACAGTTGCTTGCTTGCAAAAGGTCCCACTTACTGGACCTTGTAGTACAGTTAGAGCATCCACACAGAGTATTTCTTAATATAAATTTTATTGTTAGTATTACATATTAATCCATATGCATACATATTATTTCTTTAAAAAAATTAAATTATATTAGTCCATCTGACCTAAAGAAAAATAAATAAGGAAAAGTGAAAGCTCTTTTGAACAGTTGAAAGCAATCTAATAGCTGTATAAGAAATAATGAAAGTGGAAAAATCATCAGTAGGTAAACAACATATTAAAAATTGATTTAAGTATGAATCATTATGAGTGGGTAGAAATTTGAGGAGTTTTCAAATATTTCTTTAGCCTCATAGCATATATTCAGAAGATACTTCCAAATTTTAAAGAGAAAAATAGTATTTTTTTTTTTTTTTTTTTTTTTTTTAGATAGTCTCCCTGTTGTCCCAGCTGGCCAGAAACTCGCTATGTAGACCAGGCTGCCCTCAAGCTCACAAAGAGATCCTCCTACCTTTGCCTCCTGATTGCTGAGATTAAAGGCATGTGCTACCACACCTGGCTGAAAAAAATGCTATCTTTAAACTAGAAAAATCAGGTAAGCAATGGCTTAACTAGATAATGAGAAATGGCGTTATCTGTAAGGAACCAGAACTACAGTTAGTACCCCAGGGTATGAGGGACCCAGGAAGAGCTCACATGACTTCTGGGGTATTTTTGACTAGTGTCTGCTACGAATCTAATTGTGAGATAATACCAGATTAACCCAAATGGGGAAGATTCTACTGATCTTGCCTTTCAAAAATGTCAATATTGTGACATATATAAAAAGATAGAAGCCGTTCCACATTTACCTAGAAGGACAAGATAATGAATACAAATAGACTTTTTGCTCTAAAGCACATTACTTGGGAAAATGAAGAAATCTGAATAAGATCTCTAGATAATACAATTATTCACATTAATTTCTTAATTTTGAAAAATAGAGACTATATAGTGATGTTCTAGATTTTTAGTAAATATACAATGATAATTACAGTGTAAAAAAATGCCTTGTGTAGAAAAATGTGTGTGATGACCAAAGCAAATGTGATGAAATGCTAATATTTGGAAAGTCTGAGTGAAAATTATATTCTTGAATTATTTTGAAATTTCATAACTTTCGTATTAGACCAACAGATTTTACTTTTAAAAGGTATTCTAGTGAACTGCAATTCATACAAATATTTGCATTGTTCTAAAGATGTTATACAATAGGCAGACTTGATGAATCATAGATACACATTTTAGATTTTGAAAGAAACTATCTTCTCCTTTATTCTTATAAGCCATGTGACAAACACAAAGGGCACAGGAGACCATGCATTCCCTGACACCTCAGCATTCCATTGCTCTTTTGATGTCACTCTGATTAGCTAGGAAATTAGGTATCACTGTTGTTGGGGTTTGTATTCCTTTGATTCGTAGTGAAGTTGAACATCATTTTACAAATGCAACAGACATTCAAATTTCATTCTCTTTAAAGTACCTGTTTACTCATTTTGCTATTTCTTTTCTTTTGTAAATTTTTTACTGAATTTTTGTCTATTTCATACAGAACACCTTAATCACCTTTATACCCTTCCTCACTGGCACCTTCCCATAGTCCTCCACCCCACTGGCATTCATACACTCTGTGATTTGTGTTAAGGCCTATATCGTGTCAAGTTAGTATCCTCAGACATCCCTCAGTGCAAGTTCAACCACTGGAGACCCTCCTTTGAAAAGGATCAGCTCTTCCTCACCCAGCAGTAATTAGCTGCCAATAATTCTTCAACTAATGTTGGGGCTTGTTTGCCCAGTTCCACAGTTCTGTGCTGGAGTTTTATCTGCTTGAGTTTGCATAGGTCTTGTGCATGCTGACATAGTTTGCTGTAGGTTCATGTGAGCAAGATCCCAGGAGCCTGTAGAACTCTATTTCTATGTGGTCATGCACCCCCTCCCTGGCTATTACAATCTTTCTGCCCCCTCTTCTGTGATGGTCCCTGAGCCATGGGTGCGTGGAGTTTAATATAAGAGTCCTGTCCAAGGACCCACACTCTGCAGACTCTTACTCTCCATATTTTGGCCATCAATGAAGCTCTCGAATACAACAGAGGACCAGGTACACTTTGCTATTTCAAGCATTATTTTTCTTGATAATTCGCGACTTGTTGTATGGAAGATGGCCACTAATATAACACTCACTGTGAATATTGTTTTCACTATTATCCTTTGTTTTTAATTCTTGTTGCACTTTATAATTTTATGGAATCACATAATTTTTTCAGTGTCAGTCAGAATTCTGTGTTATCCTTTAAAAAGTCTTCCTTCTCCCCAGTAATACATACATGTTTTTCTTAGGGCTTTCCATCCCTTGGAACTTTGATTTACTGTTTAAGATTTAAGTCCACCAAAACTATTTTGCTTTCTAGAACATTATGAAAATTCTACTTTGGGGACTTGAGAGATTGCTCAATGGTTAAGAACACTGACTGCTCTTTCAGAGGACCTGGGTTCAATTCCCAGCACATGGTGGCTAACAACCATCAGTAACTACAGTTCCAGAGGAAACTGACACCTTTTTCTGACCTCTGTAGGCATTGCACAACACAGGTGCACTTACGTACATGCAGGCAATATACTCACACACATTAAAAAAACAAAAAACAAAAAAACTACTCATTTTGTCAGGTGATAAGGTAAGACTATATAAACTCTATTTTTAAAGTTCTGCATTAATATAAGGGAACTTACTAATAACCTGGAAACTGAGTGCTCGGCACCATGTAGATTTAAAACTGGTGTTATACAATAGTTCTGTATCTCTAGCTTGCTGAAGGTGTATGACTAACTTGGATCCCCAGAACAGATTTGCAGAGTCTTTATCCACCCCAATTCGACTCTCCCAGATGACAGTATGTGCAGGAAAAAAGATGTTGTCATCTTCCCAAATAAGCTATCTTTTCCCAGAAATAATATCTTAGAGTAAATATGTGCCCAGAAAGAATCTGGCTGCTTTCTGCTTCAAAGGGGCTGGCAGGCATGCCATTCCTTTGGTTATTTGAAAGCACATGGGCCTGTAGGCTGCTGTCCTCTGGAAGGATCCTGTCAGTTCTTGTCAATCTATATTAGACAACAGTGGTATTTTGTAACAATTTATCTCCTTCAAGGTGATTTAGTTATTTTCTGCCAAGATTATGCTAGAGAATGTCATTACTTTTGTCCTGTCTGTCTTGTTATTTTTATTGCCAGAGAATATTGTCATTTATTTTCACTGATAATCTATCTCTATGGGAAAAGATTGTATTAATACTTCCATGCTGGGTAAAAGCTTCACTTTTAAATTGAAGAACGTAGAAGTGAGATTGCTGTCATAAGTAAACAATAATCAACCCTAAGCAAAAAGAATGGGAAACCTCACACCGTGTTGTGCATAGAATATTTTAGAAGATAAAAGCATCTATATACGTATTCAGTCACATGCAAATTGACATCTTTGGATCATAATATGTTGGTTAAGAGGAACACTTTGGGCTTGGACATTAGTGGATGAGCAGTTCTGGATAGTGTTATACACACTCAAGCATCTTTTCCCTCATCTGTAAAGTAGAAATAATGACAGTACTATATTTATCCTAGCATTGTGAATATTTGTTTACATAAACCAGTGGAAACAAGTTGAATACTACTAGGCACAGTTTAAAAATTCAAGGAGCAGCTGGGCGTGGTGGCACAGGCCTTTAGTACCAGCATTTGGGAAGCAGAGGCAGGCAGATCTCTATGAGTTCAAAAAAAGACAAATTCAAGGAGATTAGCTACCATGATCATCATGAAATGATAATAACATACCATCTTTAGTCCTTAATGGCATCATGGGTAATGCACAAATGCCGTTGAGCTGGGTATTGAAAGGTAGTGATAAAGACTTATTACTATTATAACAATAAAATCTGTATAATAATTACGGAGTGGAATTCACTTGATACATAGCTTTCCTCAAGTCAGGTTCCAAACAAAATAGCTCCTATATTTTAATAATTTGATAATATTTTATCAAAATACTTCAGATAATATTTAATTTCCTGTGCAGATAAAGAAGTTGGTAGTGGACTTGTTGTAAATAAGAATTTCTTCCTCATGCCTTATGTCACTCTTTTGGACAACTCTGAAAAAGTTGACTGCCTGACTCATCTTTGAAGTAGACCTTGGACAACTCCTGGGAAGATCCCTGAATCTCTCAGCCAATGGTTCCCCATTCTTCTCCTCTCTCTTGTCTAACTCCCCTCACCCAACATTGCTAACTCCTCTCCTTCTTCCTCTCGTCCAGTCTCCCTGCTCCAATGCTCCTCTTCAAACCCTCGGATTCAATTTGAAGGAGTTGAAGTTTACTCCTATTCTGCTTGTCTTCCTTTTCTATATCTTGTATATTTTACATTTTGTAACAAAATACAAATTGTCAAGGAACAGAAGAAATTATATGATATTTTTGAAGGAATTAAATATTACATAAGCTAATAAATACACCACCAAGCATAAAAATCCAGAAAATAAATAAGTAAAACTAAAGCACTTGACAAATGATAAAACTTATGGAGATTGTTCAGTGGTTAAAGCACTTGCCTTGCTAGTGATCCCAGGAACCCACTTAAATGTCAACTGGATGTGGTAGCCTGCCTGTAATTCCAGCCTCAGAAGGTAAAGATGAGGCCTACCCCAAGTTAGGAAGCTCTGAGTTTGAGAGACCCTGCCTCAAGAAGAATAAGGCAGAATAGTGATCAAGGAAGAGTCCTGATATCAACTTTGGCCTCCACACGAATGTATATAGGTATATACACACTCACACACACACATGTGTACTTGCACACAGGTGAACACACACACCTATACAAACACATGCATACAAATGAAAAGAAGAAAATGAAAAAGGTCGAGAAAGTGATAAAGCTTAAAGCAGGTTTCTGTGTCTAATTTTATCAGGTATGATTAACATTACTAAGACAACATATCGAGGACTGTCATAGACATCATAGGTTTGTTTAAGATGATCAAGAATGCACGGTATCATTGGAGACAGCGTGCAATCACTGAACTGCATAAAGATTCAGGTAGATTGGTTCATTGGTAGTTCAATTGCTAGAGCTAATGTATACTAATTAATGGATTAGTGAAGAAGATGCTCTGTTGAAAAATTAAATGTATGCATATTTTAAGAATTATGATATATAATTAAGAAACAGGGAAATGAACAAGTTTTAAAAGAGTCCATTCATTATTAACACACACATACATACAACCCACAATCTTACATATACAAAATTCCTATATTTTCAAGAAGTTTCCAATGGCCCTTCTATTGAACAGTCTCTCCCACCTGCAAAACAATATGATTTTTATTCCTATCATCATAAAATAATTTTTCATGTTCTGGGATTTTATTAAAGTGGAAACATACAATATGTACTTCGTAGACTCTAGCTTCTTTGGTGCTGTATCTTTTTTTAAAAATGCATTCATATTGCAGAATGTTATTTATTCATTTATTCATTCATTCGCTGTTGAATAATATGCTACTGTATAGATATACCAAGAGTTTATTCATCCTCCTATGGATAGAAAAGCTCTGCTAGCCATTTTTTGGCTTTGTACTATTGTGAGTATAGTTGCTGTAACACTTTTCTGTTTAAGTTTCTTTCATTTTTCTTGGAGAAATAGAAGAAAGTACAATATTGGGTAAATGGTTATTTTTACTTCATTGGAAATTGCCAGGCTATTTTCCAAAGTTGTTTACATTTTACTTTCACTAGCATAATGGGAATTTTTAAGTTTCACATCCTTGACTACATTTGGTGATACAAACTTTTCTGTTTTTAAACTTTCTAATCGATGGTTGGAATGCCTCGTTGTGGTTTTAATTTGCATGCTTGATGGTGGTGAATATTTTGATATGCTTATATGACCATTAAAATTGTATATATTTTTCTTTTTATTTGTTTTAAATTGGATTATCCTTTTAAACTGGGTTTTAAGCCTTCTTAAAGTATCTTGTATATAAATTATCATCAGATATATATGTTTCAAATATAATATCCAATTTGTGACTTGACTATTTTTTACTGATGCCTTTGGAAAAATAGAAATTTTTGTTTTGAGTAACTTTAATTAGTAGTTTCTTTCATGATTAATGATTTTCATTTCATTGGTAGGAAATTTTCACTTTACCTAATATTAAAAATCCACTTTACAGTGGGTTTCTCTAAAGTGTTATAGAGTTGTCTTTTATGTTTATGTGCCCTCATGTCTGTTGTGTACAGTACAGGAGCATGCCTACTCAGGGTATTCCCATATGGAGCTATCCAGATATTCCCACTTTAGTATAAACTTTCCTTCACAATTGCTTTGGTAATTTGGTACCAAATCATTTGACCACATACAAAGAGGTGTGTTTTCAGACTCTTTTTTCCGTTCTATTGATCTTTTTGTATAAATTTTGACTACTACCTTACTGTTTGGACTATTATATTCTTTATAAGTCTTGAAATTAAGCAGTATAAACATTCCTTTTTTAGTGTTATTTTGCTTATTTAAAATTTTCATGTTACTTTTAAAATGGCTTATCGATTTCTCTAAAATTCTTTCAGTCATTCATTTCTTTTTTAATTTTTTGAGACTCTCATACATGAGTAGTGTATTTATATCATTTTCACCTCTCTCTCTTCCCCCGATCTAACTCCTCCTGTGTTTCCCTCACAATCTCTCAAATTCACGACTTCTTCTTCTACAATTATTATTATTTTTATATATAGATACATATATATAACCTACCAAGTCCATTTAGTGTTATGTGTTTTTAGGATGGACCCATTGGGATTACATAGCCTATCAGGGAGCTTGTCCCTGAAGAAAACTGATTCTTCCTCTCTCAGCAGCTGTGGGTTGGCTGTAGCTCTTCATCTAAGGTCAGGATCTTGTGAAATTTCCCCCATCCACACTGACATGTCACCTGGTGTGGTCCTTATGCAGGTCTTGTTTAGGCAACCATATTATTAAGATCTTATGCATGCAACAGACCTGCCATGTCCAGAAGGTACTATCTAGCAGCAGACATCTTGATCTTCTGATTTTTGCAATCTTTCTGCCAGTCTTCAATGATGCTTTCTGAGCTTTAGGTGTAGGGGCTGCATTGTAGATTATTTGGGGTGGAGGACTCCACATTCACTTATTCTCTGCATTTTGAACAGTTTGGGATCTCTATAATCACTTCTGTCTGAGGCAAGAAGCAGCTTCTTTTATGAGGGTATGAGCTACACTTATCTATGGGTATTAGGATACGTATTTAGAATACAGCTTGCAATTAGATTAGATTAGATTAGATTAGATTAGATTAGATTAGATTAGACTAGATTAGGAAAATGGTAACGGTAGGTGTTCCTGTATGGTCTAGGACTTCTCCAGTCATGGGTAGTTGGCTAGATTTCCACTGCCAGACATGAATTTCCTTCTATTGAGTGGAACTTAGGTCCAATTAAACAGCTATTTGTTACCCTAGCTTTCATAGTATTGGGAGGTGCTCACCAAGTGGCCAAGGAAGAAAAGTAATCAATAGTCATACTCAGCTGTAAAGCCTATGGAACCACAACAACAACCAGTCTGGCAAGATAGCTTCAGTTATTTTGTTAAGACTGAAGTGAATATACAGATCGATTTAAGGAGAATTTACATTTTTGAAAGTATTGAATTTGCCCACACAGAGCATGGTGTGTGTTTTCATTTACTTGGCTCTGCTCTAGATGTTCTCAGCAGCATTTTCCAGATTTTAGTATACAAGTCCTACATGTATTTTGTGAAATTTGGTTCTGGAAATTTTATGTTTGGGGGATGATACTGCAAATGATGCTCTTTTTCTTATTTCTTTTTCAATTATACATTGCCAGTGTAGAGAAAAAAGAATTGCCTTTTGGATGCTAACTTTGAATTCTCAGCAGATTAAAATTATTTACTTTTAGTAGGTTTTTAGAAAGATTTTCAGATTTTCTATATACAATTATATAAACTCAAAATAGTTTTTAAAATATTTTCCTTCCAAGTCTAAGCCTTCTTTTTGAATTAATTCTTCTAGCTTAAGCTTCTCCTTGAATTGGTTAGAACATCTACAATACAACAGAGGTGATCAGCAGTAACAGTGGTGGTAGTTTTAGCATTTCAACACTGAGCCATAATCTTTCCAAGTGCAATCCATCAATTTCTTATAAATAGGTGCTCATAATTGTACAATGCTATTTCTATATTTCTTGAAATGATTGTGGGGTTTTCATCTGCTACAATGTAATCTGAATTATTTATTTTATTTATCATGGAGCTGAGGAATAACTTGTGCATGCTAGGCAAGCATTCTAGCACTGAGGTATATCCCCTGTCTACATTGATTTTTTATTCTTGAAATGATTTTTCCAAGCATCTTGGTGCACGCCTGTAATCCCAGCACTCAGAAGGCTGAGGGAGAAGGAGCTAACATATCTCAAGAAAACAATATCTTCCAATTATATACTAAGTTTGATATGATTGTGGTATGTCATTGTTTTAATATATTACTCAATTTGATGTGCCAGTCTCTGCTAGCCTTTTATTTGTTTGTGTCAATTTTTGGTTATGAGAGATATGGGGTTACAATTCTCCCTTGTAATCATTTTGTCTGGTTTGGGTAATAGCATTATTTTATTTTATTAAATGAATTGTTACTTGTCTTTTTTCTTCTCCTGAAAGAATTTATGTAAGTTTGATCATATTTCTTAATTAAATGTTTGACAGAACTCACCTGTGAAGCCATCTGGACCAAGGGTTTTTTTTTTGTGTAGACTGTTTTTATTAAAAAGTCAGTCTCTGTAGCAGTATGGGGAATATTAGATTTGTACTGCTGTGTGGAAAATTATCTTTAAAATTTAACAGTTTAAAAGAACAAACATGTATTAACTTTTAATATGTGAATTAAGAAACCTGAATCTGCTTACTTAGGTTTTAGCCAAGCTGCCAAGAGAGGCCACAGTCATTTGAAGGCTGAACTGGAGGAGAAACCACTTGACATTCACCCACACTAGACTTAGAAGGTTTCAGTACCTTGCTGATTGTTTGGCTGATAATTTCTGTTCTTCCTGGTATAAGCTTCTCCATAGGTGATCTGACTGTTCCACAACATGTCAAGTAGCTTCCAACAGAGCAAATGA
>NW_008333311.1:4634746-4674051 GCF_000622305.1 Nannospalax galili | reverse complement strand
GAGAGAGAGAGAGAGAGAGAGAGAGAGAGAGAGAGAGAGAGATTGTCAGAGACCATAATGTTTTTCAAACAGAATCTCAGGAGTAGCACACTATAATTTCTGTTGCATTCTGTTGATCATTCAGATCAACCCTGATAAAACATGGGAATGGACAGCACAAAGATGTGAAGGCCAGTACTGCTAAACATGCAAATTAAGGCAATGTTGAGAAGTAGAAAAAATTAAGGTATACTTTTCATAACAAGGAAATATTGATCCCAGTAACATCTTCACAAGTAGTAGGAGGGGTTCATGGGTAAAGTGGAACAGATTGGTAAAGAATAGTCAACCAATATTATTGAGTTCCATTGAATGGCAAGTGAAGAATGGTAGTTACAAATGGTTGAGAACCCTGAACACAGGTGTGTTCTTTGACCTAAGATCTTACCTTTAGAAATTTACCCTAAGAAAGTGATTGGATGAGTGAGAGATATGTGAAAGAAAAGACTTCACAAAGTTGCCCAGTAAGCTATGCAAGGATCTTATATACTCTAAAGTGTAGTTCTGATGGGGCAGATATAAAGTCCAGTGGTAGAACACCTGTGTAAAATGTACTGAGTCCCTGGGGTGGATTCCCAGCATGACACACATGCATACACACACACACACACACACACACACACACACACACACAAACAGTAGGAAACTTAAATCGCATAAATATTGTGTACCCATCAAAATGATTTTCTAAATCGTTGACATGAAAGATTCTTAATATTAGTTTTAAGTAAAATGAAAACAAGTCACAAAATAGTTTTCACAAGATGATTCCATTGTAAAGAATAAGCATGTACAATAGGAGTCAAAATACTGACAGATATTCAAGAGTAGATATTATTATTTTGGCTCACTTGGGATCTAGCTCTCCAATTAATAAGACCCAGGTTTTCCACTAATCTCTAACTCATTTTTTCCAAATAGATAAAAATTACTCAAATCCAAGCTATAGGAAGGGGTTGGCAGATGACCCAATCCCATTCAGTTCTTTTATTTCCAGACATAACTCTTGACTCAGGCTGGAAATTTTGTTTGAAGTTAAGTCTACAGCTAAAATAGCCAGGTTACTACTGCTTAGAGACTAAGACCTGGAGGCCTGATGACATCATTGGATATATATCTCCAGCCAATCCTGAATGTCCTCACCTAACTCTCATAACTACACTGGGGCATATATCCCTCCCCACTACATATACCACTGTCTTGACTAGCTCCATTTTATAGCTTTTAGACTGAACTACAAGAAAAATCAAAGGCCGGGCATGGTGGTGCATGCCTTTAATCCCAGCACTTGGGAGGCAGAGGCAGGCAGGCAGATCTCTGTAAGTTCAAGGCCAGCCTGGTCTACATAGTGAGTTTCAGGCCAGCAGGCGCAATTTTTTTTTAAAAAAAAAAAAAAAAAAAAAAAAAAAAAAAAAAAAAAAAAAAAATCAAGAAAGGAGGAAGCATGAGCTGATAGAAAATGATGATTGCTTTTTCTTTTTTCTTTTTTTTTCTTTTTTTTTTAAGATGGCTGTGGGGACTGGGAAGATGGCTCAGCGGGTAAGAGCACTTTACTACACAAGCATGATGCCTTGAGTTTAAACTCCCAGTACTGTTTAAAAGCCAGGTGGGGCCTAGTGCACCTGCAAGGCCAGGGCTGTGGGGAACAGAGTCAGGAAGATCATTGGGTGCCACTGGCTGCTCAGCCTAGCTCCAGGTTTGATGAGGGACACTGTCTCAAGAGAAAAAAAGTGCAGGGTTATATAACAGAACACACACCTGCATAACACACACACACACACACACACACACACACGTATGCACGGAAGGATAGTTATATGAGACCCAATTAAAAGATGGGCTAAAGATCTAAACAGAGAGTTCTCAAAAGAAGAAATAAAGATGGCTAAGAAACATCCTAAAAAGTGTTCAACATCATGAGTAATTAGGGAAATGCAAATTAAAACCACCCTAAGGTATGACCTTACCCCAATCAGACTGGCTAGGATCAAGAGAACAAATGATACCAAATGCTGGCGAAGATGTGGAGAAAGGGGAATGCTCATTCACTGCTGGTGGGATTGCAAACTTGTGCAGCTTTTATGGAAAACAGTGCGGAGAACTCTTTAAAAACTAAAAATGAACCTACCATATGATCCAGTTATACCACTCCTTGGCATATACCCAAAGGACTCACCCTATTGCAGAGACACTTGTACAACCATGTTTGTTGCTGCTTTTTTCACAATAGCTAAGAGACGGGAGCAACCTAAGTGTCCCTCAACTGACAAGTGATTAAAAAACAAATGTGGTATATTTACACAATGGAGTTCTATTCAGCAGTAAAGAAAGATGAAATAATGAAATTTGCAGGTAAATGGATGGATCTAGAAACCCATACAAGTGAAGTAACGCAGACTCAGAAAAACAAACATTTGATTTTGTTCCTAACCAGAAAGTGCTGCTCAGATGTAAGACTTCAAATCATGGCCTTCAATACTGTAGTGCCCACTTGTAGCTAAGGGAGACCACCAGCTATTGTCCTAAAATGATGGATAAATTTGTTTTCTCCCCCTATCTAGAAGCCTTTGAGGGAACTGACACTGATTCTAACCACTCCAACAGCTATCAAAATACCTGAAAGCAAATCCTGAATCCATCGCTCTAGAGTCCAGCCTTGGAAGGCCAAAGAAAAATGAGGAAGAACCCATAGAGGGATGTTTTTGGAAGCCCTTGTCAAGAAATTCCAGTGGACTTTCTTGAACATCTGAGAATTGCCCTGTTCTTACTTTTTTCTAGTTCCCTGTCTAGAACTTGTAATGCTAATTACTCTTGCCCTTAGAGGAGTTATGCAATTTGGGAGTCTTTTAGATAGACCCACTGAGGGGTACTCCAGTTGCCTCACTCTGAGTCCCTGTTAGCATGGAAGAAGCCAGAGTGGTCTGTGTCCCTATTCCCTGTTGGCAATTTGGGTAACCCCTTCAGAGGATGGAGTGTTAAGAATAGGAGGTAGGAATTGGCTAAGCAGTTAGGGTAAAAAGACCCCAAGGAAAAGTAGCCAGTTTTTTGGCTAAAAGTCAAAATGTCCTTGGGCCTGTTAGCAACATACTCTGTTCCAAAGGCCAAAAATGTCAAAAGTATTTGGGATCCTTAAAAGATTTTAGGGTTACATCTTTGTGGGGGGAATGTTGGAGGGGAGGGAGTGGGCATGGATTTCATCAGAACACCTTATATGCTTGTATGAGATTCTCAATAAAGTTTTTATAAGTTAAAAAAAAAGAAATTAAGAAACTTTAGACCAGCCAAGATAGAAAAGGAAATTGATGCTGTCTTTAATAGTTTAAGGAGTCATCTGGAGAAACAGTAAATGAACTGTTCTGCATTCAAAAATATAAATTACAAAAAGGCATATTTTCTTCAAAATAAGCAACACAGCATGTTAACAACTCAAGATGGATAAAAGTAAAATGGGATTCTTTGTAAAGTTGAGACTGCATTGAACAGCAGTCGGGCAGAGCTCTAAGGCAGTCATCAGCACACTAGAGGAGTTTCATTCCTACAGTAATGGAGGCAGAACCAAATGACAATTAAGCTCCATGGCTTGGATAGATAGTTAAGTGGAAATTCTAGGTTTTATCACTTTATTTCCTAATATGAAAAGTTAGTCTTTGTAGAGCATTTTAACATAATTCAACAAATGTCAAAAGGAGAATATTTGAGGAAAGATTTATTTATAATTTTCTAATAACAAAAATAATTAGGTTCAGATCTCTCTGTGACTCAGAATAATCAGCACATCACATAAAAACAATCTACCAGGACAAACAGTCCCTTCTTGAAAGAGACCACTCTAAATTATGTAAAGAGTAAAAATTTCCCTTGGATAAAACTTAAAACATTATATAGCACAACAGCAACAAAAAAAGAAAACATTTTATTTCTATCAGCGTGGGACTCCGGAGTCTTTTTTTTATGCAAGCGTGAGCATGACAAAGAGAAATAACACAGGAGCATCAATAAATTTCTAAACGCTCAGAATTAAGCTAACATAATAAAATTTCAGGTACTTATGGGAAAAATATGCATAACTGTTTATTCCTTTAAGTAATAAATGTTTACATCTGACACGTTCTTGCTTTAGTAATCAGAGACAACAAAAATGATATTTTATACATCTTGATGAGCCACTCAATTATAATATGCTTAAAATGTCTTAAAAACTTACATAGTTATCATTTTACACTCAAATCATAGTGATGTCTTCAGTGTCTGTTGAAGCATATATGTGTGTGTGTGTGTGTGTGTGTGTGTCTGTCTGTCTGTCTGTCTGTGTGCGTATGCCAAAATATAGGGATTATATATGCATCCCTACATATGAGCATCCTATTGGTATGTTTGGAATAGTAGATTTCATTTTAGGGATTTTTTGCTGTTATTTTGTTCATAACTTTTAGACTTTAATGTGTCCTTCTTCATTGCTGTTTATGAATTACCTCTAGAAGCTATCTTTTCCTGACTTAATTTGCTGCTTTTGGTCTGCTGCTGTCTACCCCCAGATTTATTAAAGTATAATCAAAAAATGAAAATGTATATATTTAAGATATGCAACATGTTTTGAAACATGTATATAGTATATATAAAATGATTAAAATGAAACCATGTACCATATCCATCCCTCACACTTAGTTGTCTTTTTTTTTTTTTGGTCTGTGAGGACACTTAAGATCTACTTTCAGCAAATGTCATGTACCAAATCATGTAGCCTTCGAAACAAAGAAATATTTACTACCCAGACATTGTGCTAAGTGAAATAAGCCTGGCACAGAAAGTCAAGCATAGCATGATGTCACTTACATGTGGAATCAAAAGAAACTGAACTCCTGGAACCATATAGTAGAATGATGGTTGCCAGGGCCCATCAATTGGAAAGGCTCACTCAGGACTTTTTTTTAAAAGATGGTTGCAGTGAGACGCACAGTGATCAACGCCTAGGTGTTATTTTTTCCCCAGTGGTGGCTATCCACCCAGGGTCTTACTCGTGGTATGCAGGTATTCTACCACATATCTGTGGCCCCAGCCCTCAAGTGTTTTTGAAGCTTGCACCACCTTTGCTAGTGATCCATTGACTAAAAAAGAGACTCACTGCCTAGCCCAAATTCAAGAAACTGAAAAACAGATGCCAGAGCCTCAAAGAATCCACAGCTGTTGTTTGCAGTCTATCATATCTGGCTACAATTTACCCATCTTCTGTATTTTGTACTTTAAATGTAGTTTAAATTTCTAACACATCTTATTCTTCATATCTGTATTTTTATGCATATTTTGTTTCCTGTCATTCTATTCCACATGATGAATATCACTCATTTAAAAAGAAAAACTATCCTTTTTCATATTCTTTCCTATTGCACCATAAAACTGATTTCATCTGGTGTGAATGTATGCTCTGATTGGTGGTTTGTTTGCTCTCTTATTTTATTATGCAAAGTGCTTGGAGCATCCTAATTACTATAGTAGTGCTTGTTTTCATTATTATTTCCTGTTTCATCATTGTCATTATTTTCTCCTAAGTTCTTTTTAATTTTCTCAATTAGTTGTCTTTTTTACCATTGCGTTATTCATGAGGTTTATTTAAGAACTTTTTATTGTTTGAGAGTTTCATAAATTTACACAATGACTTCAGTTGTTTTCACCCCATATACTCATCTCCCTCTCTCTGCTGCTGAAACCCTTTTCCCAACAAGACCCTTTCTATTTTCATGCCTTCTGTGTGTGACCCACTGAGTTCACTTAGTGTTTCTTACCTGAGTGAGGGTGAGAGGTTGCTTACTTGGGCAAGGCAACCTGTCAGTGACTACACCACTGAAGAAAATGACCACCCTCCCCCCCCCCAACAACAGTTAACAATCAATTGAGGCTCATTTTAAGAGATAGTATTTGTTTTAATTCATTTTTGTTGTTTTTGATATATAATCTTATCAAAGTTTTGTGGATTTCATACAATGTATCTTTATCATATTTAGACCCCCTTCTTTATCTGTAACTCCCCCATATCACACCCACCAGATTTCATGCATTCTGTCATATATGTTAAGGCCTATCAAATCAAGTTTGTGTCCCCAGACGGCCCTCAGTGTGAGTTCAGGCACTGGAGCCTGGTCAGCCTATCTAGCATTATTACCTTAAAGAAGACCAACTCTCCCTCACCCAGCAAGTGATCGGTTGCCAATAGATCTTCAGCTAAAGTTGGGGTTTCATGTCCATTTCCCCTATTCTTTGCTGGGTATTTGGTTTGAATTTGCCTGGGTCTTTTGTATGTTGTCACCATTGTTAGAAATTCATATTAGCAAATTCCTAGAGGTCTGGAAAACTCTGTTTCCTTGTGCCTATGGCTCTTAAAGTCTTTTTACCCCCTCTTCTGCAATGGTCCTTGAGCCCTCGGTGAGTGAGGTTTAATATAGGAGTCCTATCCAGGGATACAATACCCTACAGTCTTATTCTCCACATTTTGGGCAGTTGTGGCTTTCTGTGTTAATTACCCTCTGTTGCATGAGGAAACTTTGCTGCTGAGAGTTGAGAGATGGATTAGTATTCTCTCTAACCCTTGTTCCTCTATGTTCTGTGAGCCTTAGGTGTAGAGGTGCCATTGTAGATCTGTCTTTAGGGCTGGGCATCTCACAGACACTTATTCTCTGTGTAACCAGTTGTGGAACTCTGTAATAGTCTCCATCTGTTGCTAAAAGAGGCTTCTTTGATGAGTGGTGACAGGTATACTTGTCAGGGTAGTCTGAAGATCTCAGGCAGGATGATAGGGAGGGAGTCTGGGGTCAAGACAGGGGTTGGGCAACATGAGGAGGGTCTAACTAGATAAGCAGTGTAGGTATGGGCCCTAGAGCAGGAGAATGCCTGTTGTGGATTTTTTTTTTCAGTTTCATCACTCAGCTCATCATTTTTACTTACTCCATCAGACTTTAAGCCCAGAATCAAGCTTATAATATGCTTTGATATTTGCACATTGTTGTGATCTATAGGCTTATTAAGCACTTGGGCCCTGGATCCCTAGGGCAGTTTGACTCAGTTCCTAGTCAAAAGTCCTCTTGCTTCCTTAGCTCACAGCTTCCTACGTACCTCAGGCAGTCAAATCCTTAGGAGAAAGACAACAAAAAGTTTTCTTCTTTATCTTCCTCTGATGTCAGTTACCAGTGTGATCAGGCTCCCTCACTTCTCATCTGTTTCCACATCATGGAGGCCTTGAGCATCAGCCCCACCACTCACTCACATTTCTGTTAATGATCCCATGGGTGCCTATGTTTTATGTTCTACCCATGGCTTTTACATCTTCCCTGTTATGGCTATGAGTTTAGACTAGATGAAGTGCATTAAGCATGAGTTTATCACCTAACTGACCAGAGTCCCATAACAGTTTAGAAAAATGTCTTATACTAACTCAGAAGTTCATGTCATAAGCATATAAAATATGCTTAATTGTGTTATTCATTGGGGCAATATAAATTCAAGCCACGGTAAGGTACTATCCCATAACTATTAGATGAGTCAGAATTAAAACCAATCATATGAACTGCTGATGAAAACATGGAGCAGTGGTAGCTCTCTCACACTGCTGGTAAGAATGAACAACTACACAGTTTGGAAACTAGCTTGCCAGTTTCTTAAAAAGTTAAATATATACCTAACTTATAATACAACTATTTTGAGGCTGTAGAGATGGCTCAGTGGTTAAGAGTACTGGTTGCTCTCGCAGAAGACTTGGGTTCAAATTCGAGCACCCATGTGGTGGCTAACAACCATCCTTAAATCCAATTTCAGGGGATCTGAAGCCCACTTCTGTCCTCTGCTGGCATTGAAAAACACAAGTGCAATTACATACATGGAGGCATAACACTCACACACATAAAAATATAAATAAATAAATAAAAAATTCAACCATTCCACTCCACAAGTAAAATGCAGCTATACACTGCATATGAACATTTATGATAGATTTATTTGTGATAGTTGGAAAAGAAATTAAGAAATCTACCCAAATATCCATCAACAGATAGAATGGGTTTGGGGGGAACACCTGTAGAATATACAGTGGAATGGGGGGAACACCTGTAGAATATAGATACAGTGGGATCAGGGGAAGTATCTATAGAATATAGATACAGTGGAATGGAGGGAACACCCATAGAATATAAATACAGTGAAATGGGGGCCACCTGTAAAATACAGATACAGTGGAATGGGGGTACACCTGTTGAATATAGGTACAGTGAAATGGGAGGAACACCTGCAGAATGTACAGTGGAATCAGGGGAAACACCTGTATAGATACAGCGGCATCTTTAGAATATAGATACAGTGGGATCAGGGGAAGTATCTATAGAATATAAATACAGTGAAATGGGGGACATCTGTAAAACATACAGTAGAATGGGGGTATACCTCTAGAATATACAGTGGAATGGGGGGACACCTGTGGGATATATACAGTGGCATGGGATACCTGTAGAATATAGAGTCGGTGGAAATGGGGACACCTGTAGAATATAGACACAGTGGAATGGGGCGACACCTGTAGAATATAGACACAGTGGGATGGGGCAACACCTGTAGAATATAGACACAGTGGAATGGGGTGACACCTGTAGAATATAGACACAGTGGAATGGGGCAACACCTGTAGAATATAGACACAGTGGAATGAGGAACACCTGTAGAATATAGACACAGTGGAATGGGGAACACCTGTAGAATATAGACACAGTGGAATGGGCGACACCTGTAGAATATAGACACAGTGGAATGGGGAACACCTGTAGAATATAGACACGGTGGAATGGGGCGACACCTGTAGAATATAGACACAGTGGAATGGGGAACACCTGTAGAATATAGACACAGTGGAATGGGGCAACACCTGTAGAATATAGACACAGTGGAATGAGAAACACTTGTAGAATGTAGATACAGTAAAATAATACTTTGCAATAAGAAAGAACAAACTTTTAAATACATTCAAAATAATTATCAGTGAAAGAAACCAGACACAAAAGAATGTATACTATATCTTCTATCTATAAATATTCTAAAAATTATAAACCATAGGAACAAAAATGTAGACAAGTGGTTCTCTGGGCATTGCTATGGGAAACAGAGTAAGAGGGAGATTATGAAGTGTCACAGAGAATTTTTAGGGGTGATAGACTTGTTCACCATAAGCACGGTTTCAGAATACATATATCTAAAACTTATCAAGCAGTATGCTTAAAATATTTTTTACTTATTATATGTCAATTTATTATTCATTTATTAAATGTCAGTTTCTTATATGTCAAGTATATTGCAGTAATTCTATTTAAAGAAATATTTTTATGATATTATATGCTTCTGAGTTGATTTCACTTATAATATCAGCTTCATCAAGAAGACAATTGTAATATTGATAAAAATGTTAATGATGACAATTAACATTTAATTGGCACTTTTTTGCAAAGCCAGTTATTATGAAAAGCATCTTAGTTAGGTCATCTCATTTTACCCCTTCCAACAAGCTCATCAGTTTGGTATTACTAATGACCTCATTACACAGATAAATAAACTGAAGCTTTAAAAGACTAAATACATAACTTATCCAATAGGTGTACCGTGGTTAGTGACAGAAATGTGTTGTAGCTCTAGGGTCCAAGCTCCTAACACTCTCCTGAGTGAGGTTGGAAAGGGTGCTCTGTCTTCCTGGGTTTCCCCATTCTCCAACTCTAATGTTTACCTGCTTCCCATGGGAAAGGTGATTAAGCCCACTCCCATCAAGTCAGCCTGGAGAATCAAGAAAGCACACCACACTTTGGTTGTACTTTCAAGGTTACATAGAAGGAAAAATTGTGAAAGACTTTGGACCTGATATACCCTGGCTAGATGAAAAACCTAATAAAATCTTCTGTCCTTGGGCTCTTCCTAAGCTTGTCATCTCTGTATCTACATTCAAGAACTATAAGAACTTCAGTAATATAAGACAATGGTTTCTTTGTTGAATTTTATTAGATAAAGATAAATTCCAGAGGTAAAATACAGTAAGTTTAAAAGAAAAGCATTTTTTTTTCTGTAACAATAAAGGTTTGTAATGTTTAAAAAGAAGTACAGGAAGAAAGTTAAATACGGGACTTAGGACTTGTACTTATGACATCTGCAAGGAAAAAGAAAGGAAGCCAAATGTTCCTTGGCTTGAGTGTATAATAGAAAGAGCTGGAATCATATAAAACCAGCCATTTGGAAAGAGAATAAGAAATACATGCTCTGTGATAATGACTGTATTAAATATAGATGCCTTTCCAATTCAAGTTCTCTGTCCCTAGTTAAGACAGTGGAGATGTAAAACAGAAAGATGAGGGATCCTGATCAAGATGCTGGTTGCTGGAAATGGAATTAAGAAGCTCTGGACTCCTAACATGAGAAAAGCCTTTATAGATCTATTACAAAACCAAATACCCTTGGGTTGAGGGTGGGGGAGGTTTCACTACATATCATAAAAGAAAATAAATTTATTAATATCTGGTTAAAACTCAAAGACAGAAAATTTCTGAAGGTTTTTATACAAAGAGTAAACAAGCATTAAATATGCAGTATATAACATTACAGTTTAAAGTATATGAAATACTAGTAAAGTTTCCCTTTTGAATAAAGACTGCTTCATCAGAGATGAAATTCAGAATAGTTGGCACCCATAACACCTGGGGCCAGGAGATGTAGAAGAATAGGTCCCACTGAGGTGAGGTGGGGGACTGTTGGTTATGTCAGGCATTGACTTATCCCATTCTGGATACAAGAAGCCTAGCAGACCTCAGAAAGGAACCAAAATTCCAGAGGCAAAAGTCTGATACTTGGAAAATTTGGCATAGTGGCAATTTGGAAATTATATGGAAATATTTCACCATCTAAGTAACACACTCTCTTACATGAAAGCACTGTACATCTAAACAGAAAAGGATAAAGAGTTGGTACGACATGATGCCACAGCATAAATTAGAAGCATGTATAACTATGAATAAAAGAAAACTACCATAGTGGCCAAAACAGAAAAGGTTTTCTATGTCATAGAAAACTGACTAGATGTGAACAATTCAGGGTTTAGAAAACTGTATGATGACATTACCAAGCTCCTTCCATCACTGTCTCCCACCAGTGTCTCCCACCAACCTAATCATTTTCATCAGCCTCTTGTCCCCTGGTTACCAGGTAATTCTTGAATCTCCTCCCCACACACCCACGTTCTACCTGAAAGAGCAAGAAAGAATACAATGAAAGAACGAAAGTGTTTATGTGCATCTTAGGACACCTAAAATTTTTGACACATCCACATGAAACTTCCAATTGCCCCTTTTGTGATATGTATCCCATTGCTAATCCAAATCCAGGTGGCATTAGAACATTAATATTTTCAGTAGTCATTTTGTTGAGTTGAACAAAATGAGAATTTGTTTGTAAGGATGAGGAATAAAAGTTGCTTGGACAAAAAGCAGTGGATACTTGCCAAAGATGGAATGTTTGTGTTTCTTTAATATTATTTTTATTTCTTCTCTTTATTATTAGTTTGGGGTACATATGTGGGTATGCTGTGGAAGTCAGGGGACGACTTTCAGAAGTTGGTTCTCTCCTTTCACTATGGAGTCCAGGGATTGAACTCAGATAGTAAGGCTTTCATGGCAAATGTTTTACCTGCTGAGCCATCTTGCCAACCCCATCTAAAATTCATATGTTGGAATTTGTGATAACCTTTGTGATAGCCTTGGAGGTGAAACCTTTGAGAACTTCTGTGAGTGGAATCGATGCCCTTATAAGAAGAGGCCAGAGAGTGAGCTTACTGTCTTTCTGCCATGTAAGGCCCAATAAGAAGACAATAGCATGCAACTCAGAAGAGAGTCACTGCCAAAACCTGACCTTGGATTCACAACTTACAGAACTGTGAGAATAAATATGTGTTGATTAGAAGCCACCTGATACAGTATTGTGTCACAGCAACCCAAACTGAGTAAGATAATACCACACTCAGATGAAACTCTACCAGAAATTAGAACTGGCTTTACCACTAGATGCTTCCTCTTTATGAAAAAAAATTAACATGGCAAAGTACAAATTCACTCTGCTATGGGTTATGACATAATTTACTGTGTCTCTCAGTAAATTTTATATTTAAATTTTATATCTGCAAAGATTTATATAATCACAACCTCATATTTAAGGAGAAATCAATGTATTACTTACAAGCAATTCCAAACATGTTTAACTAATGAAATTTCTAAGCTAAATGTCTCCATCCATGTAAAAAATAAAATAAAATCACACCTTTCTGATGATGACATAAAAACTTTCATGAATGAATGCAAGATTAATTTTAGCAGCAGTCAGGAGAGGTAAAGGGGAATACTTTTCAAAATGTAACGCTCTTTTAGATGAGGCAATCAAATACAAGGGAATGTTCAACTTAAACTTTTTCATTTCAGTTACCTGTCACTTTGAGAAAGTCAATTTTTGTTCTTCCCAAATCTGCTTCTTTTCTAGTGATCTCCACTCTCCTTTCTGTGTTTCTCTATTATTTTTACTTATTTTTTGCTCCTATTCAGAACATCATTTTAATAAGGACTGTAGAGAAGTTTCCTCCAAATTGTCCTATATTCTGTTTAGCTATTCTGTCTGCAAAGGGGTTTTTCATAAATTCTCTTCCAACAAATGCAAAGCAAGCAATGAGTTCTGTTCTGGGATAAAGTCATCTGCTCTGAAACAATGTGAAAGAGGTCTTGGGGAGAATGACCTGTGCTGACATTTGAACTTTGACTTGTTTAATTTGAATCCAAGTACTAGAAGAGAAATGTTCTTGGAACCGTCCCCTTTTGGTGACTACTGAGGCTGCTTAATCTCTCCTCTCAGTCAGTGCAGCAGAATAGAAAACCTGGGAGAAACCACTGTATACAACCAATGTCTCAATATAACACCTACAGTGTTATGATGCCTCAATCAAAAACAATTCTCTGGGAAAAAAAAGGAAGGATAACAAGACAATTGTAGGGCAGATGAGAATTTTATGTTTAGGCACTACACATGTTCAGTTCAGACAAACTCAGTGTAAATAGACTGGAATATTTATTGCATGAGTTTAAGTTCAGTCACCCTATAATTTATGTAACTAATGACAGGTATGTGGTCATGACCTCTTTTTCTTCTTATCTTAAAACACAGCAAATGCCTGTTTAACATTGATCAGAGCCAGTGAATCACACACATTTAATCAGAGGTAGCTTTAAATTTAGCCAAAATTTGGTAGCACTATAAAATGTCATATCCTGCTAAAGAGAACATAAATTGGTTTAACTTTTTGAAAAATTGTTTGGTAATATATCAAGAATTCTAAAAAATTACAGCAATTCTTCATGTTTACATCTGATTACCTCCTTTGGATAAAGTACCTTTATGCAAAGATGTTTATCATGGCATATTTTTTAAATATTAGCCTTTGGCTCTAGGGCATGCCCCTTAGTCACTATGACCCACTCCAACTGAAAGATATATTGGAACACATCACCTTCCCAACTTAAAAAAAATGGACAACAGAAATGAAAATTGATCACATAGTACCTCTGCTGCCTATAAGCCGCAGTAGACCATTTGAGTTTTAGTATAAATTGAGTTGTATTCCTCCAAAATGTATATATTGAAGTCCTAATCCCCCAGAAAGGTTGGCAAGGTCACACAGCTAATCCAGTATGACTGTGTTCGTAAAATGGGAAATTTGGATAGATACATAGAAAGACACACATAGAGAATTCCATATGAAGATGAGATTTCATCACAAGGCATGGAACTACAGAAGCTAAGGAAGAAGCCTTTACCTCCAGCAATCCCCTCTCCAACAGGGTCAAAAGTTTGGAGCACTAAAGGTAGAGCTCTATCAAATAGAATTAGAAAATTTAGCTCTGAGATGTATATGTATTAAAGGGCACTCAATTTAATATATATGAAATATATTTATATTTAATATATAAGAAATATATATACACATATATTTCAATGCCTTAGCGAATTTTGTGTTCCAATAACAAAATGCTTGAGGCTAAGCACCACAGTTTTGGTGGCTGGAAAGTCTAACCTGCAGAGCACTGTTGTCTGCCAAGTGAACTCCTCATTGTCTCATAACATGGAGGAGAAGCAGAAAGGGAAATAGCCTTCTGCAAAAGGGGCCAACAGTGGGATGTCCTTGTGCAGGCCTATGATCAGAAGATTAAGGACGGAGAATCGTGAGTTCAAGGCCAGCCTAGGTAATATGAGACCCTGTCTCAAAAAATATAATAAAACAGGTAGATAATAGATGATTGATTCATAGATAGACAGATAGATGATAGATGATAGACAGGTGATAGATAGATGATAGATAGATAGATAGATAGATAGACAGACAGACAGACAGACAGACAGACAGATAGATAGATAGATAGATAAAAACGGGATATATGTAGTTTATTGGTAGAGCCCTTGCCTAGCGTGAATGAGGAACTATGTTTAATCCCTAGCACCTGAGAGAAAGAGAGAGACAGACAGAGAGAGAGAGAGAGAGAGAGAGAGAGAGAGATCCTTCAGGAGAACTAACCTAGTTGCCCACTCTCAGAAAATTGGAATTAACTCCTTCAAAGTAATTGCAGAGCCCCCATGACTTAATCATCTCCCATTAGACCCCATGTCAGGGGCCATGGGAGCAGGGATGGTTTTGCTGTCATTGAATGTAGGAGGAGCTGTAGGTATCATTGCTTTTTCATTCATTTGCTTGCTAACTTCCAAATGTCTTCTTTTGGGAGGAGGTCTTTTTGAGACAGGGTCTCCCTGTAGCCCCAGCTGTCCTGGAACTCACTATGTAGACCAGGCTGGCCTTGAACTCACAGAGATCTGCCTGCTTCTGCCTCCCGAGTGCTGGAACTAAAGGCATGCGCCACTACGCCCGGCCCCAATGTCTTCTTTTTAAAACGTTAGTTATAAAACCACAAAGTGTTCTAAATACGGAAAATATTGTGTGAACAGAATGTGATCCTCGTCTGTTTGTAATAAGGCATTAGTGATGGAGAAAACTACTCGAACCCATAAAGATGGGATTATCAATTGTGACAAATTTGGCTGAAAATTGAGGTAAGAAAAAATAGAATAAAAGAGAAAACAAGAGTGTGAAGTCAGAAACAGTCAAGGGTTTTTATGTGCTAGTGATATTGGAGGAAAAGATTTTCATATTGGACTTTTTAATGAGCAAGGTCTGTCCATTAGAAAGGTAGTTGAGGATACAAACGTATGTAGAGAATGGCATGTGGAGCAGCTGGCATTAGAGCTAAGGATTTGGAGTTCATCAGCATATCATTGTTAGCTACAACCATGCATTCTCCATTACAGCACAAAAAGAAAACGTCACCAAATTGTCAATTATTTCAGAGTGCTTTTTGAGATAGATTCTCAGGGCATCTATCCCAATTAATTCTATTCTGAAAGTCCGATGCATTTTAACACCAGTACAGAATTTAAAAATAATTTTAAGTAATTTTCTTCGGATCATAATATTAATAACCACAAAAATTGCCCCTAATGTGGCACAGTGTGCTTTTAGAGGTTCCATTTGGTAAATACGTTAGATGGAGGCAATGACGAGGCTTAATGTCTACTGAGCACTGCATGCATCAATGGTGCCCATGTCACAGCTTTGGCACTTTCTGTAAGTCTGTAGGTTGGTTACTTTGCATCTTTCTCTGTGGAATGGTGACAGTAAGGAAAAGAATGCATGTAAGGCCTGAGATATGTTGTATGTGATGGAGGAAAGAGATGGTGGCTCCTCAAAATAGTATTCTTTTTTCTTACACTGAGAATCACTTGTGGGCCATGGGGGTAGCTAATGCTCATAAAAAACAATGGAATCATTTGGGATAGATTGATTAATATTCTCATATTCTTTAATTAACATTGCTATTTCTCACAGGTCCACAAAGAAGAGACGTACTAATTTCCTATGTTGGATGCAGAGACATGGGGAAAACTAAAAGGAGTATGGAAAAACCCAGAAAAAATAATCAAGCAACTGAAGATATCTCTGCAGGGAAACTCAAAATTCTGGGATTTTTTTTTCATAATCCCATTTGTTTTAGACCTTCTGGGGCTTGATAATACCAAGAAATGCAATCCATTACTATTTTAAATGAGTAATATACTTCTTTATTATAATATACCATGTTAATATCAAAATGTTATTAAATTTTCTTCTTTGAGTTCCATGTGGTAAGTTGAAGTAGCAATTTCAATTTATGTTTATCTTTACCACTTTATTCTGTTTAAGCATTCAAATCTGAGTGTCATGCTGTTATAATTTAAAAATAGTTAATTAAAAATGTTAAGTCACAAAAGAAAGCTATAAAGCAATAACAAAAAGATAACACATAACTTTAATAGAATCCTAGAAAAGTTATCTGATGAAGACTATGACTCTCTGTCTCTAAACAGAAGTGTCTTAAAGTCTGTATATTGTTAATAATGTTTTCTGTGTTAACTTAGCTAGCCCCTTTGTAGACTAGTTCATTTTATGAAGTAGATTAGTGTCAGGTATGGTGGTACACCCCTGTGATCCCAGCATTCCAGGGTGAGGCAACATGATCACAAGTTCAAGGCCAGAGTAGTCTATAGAAGGAAATCTTGTCTCAAGTAAATAAATAAATAAATAAATAAATAATAAATAAATAAATAATAAATTTAATGGAACAGAAAGATGGCTAGAATGGGGGCTGGAAAGATTGCTCAGTGGTTAAGAGCACAAACTTTTACGGGCAGCTCACAACTGCCTGAAACTCCAGCTATAAGCAATCTCCTAGCCTCCAAGGGCACCTGGCACTCCTGTGTACATACCTACTCACAGCCACACACTCAGACACATAATTAAAAATAAAATAATCTTTTATTTAAAAAACCCGGAAGTTAGCTAGTATAGTAAGCAGTGGGCAGGCTTGACAGCTGACCAGTGCAATAGTCTTCAATATCTTCTTATAAAGGCTTCTTTTCTGGAACTTCCTATCAGGCATAGTGTAGAAATGCCTGAATTTATTACAAGACACATGTCCTTAAGACTTGAACCAAATATTAAGTTCATTCTTGATATGATGTAGATTGTAAAATTGCCAGTGTTTTCATATCTATTATTCTTTCTTCTGAATCTCCCTTGGACCTGACAAAACAATAGGCCAGACTACCATTTTCTCAGGATGTGTTGTGTCCTTTAAGAGAGTTTATAGAAACCCAAGCTTCAGCAGTAATAGCCCATTTACCAGCTATGGGATATAACTATGACTGTTAATGAGATTAACTCTTTCATTATTTACTTGCCAATTGTCTTTCCTCCTTTGTTCACTGCCTGCTCTTTACTTCTGACCATTTTCAATTGAGCTGTCATTTCTTTGTTGCTTCCAGTGGAATTTAGATAGCACAGATATTGTTTGTATTGTTGTTATAAATATATTCTATCTGGCTTTGAGTTACTTGCCCAATTTTCAAAATTCTTTTATACTTTTATTTAATTTTATTTATATCTGTATGTGTATGTGGGTGTGTACATGCCACAGAGTGCATGTGGAGATAAGAGGACAGCTTGCAGAAGTTGGTTCTCTCTAACCATGTGAGTCCCAAAGTGACTATAGGACTCCTGGCTTAAACCACAAGTGCCCTTACCTGCTGAGTCATCTCACCAGCCCAACTGCTCAGTTTTTACAGTATTTTTTGGTAAAAGAAGTTTATCATAAGAACAAAATTATACTTTTCAACAAATTTCAAAGTTTTATTTCTCACACATAGGGTTTTTTTTGTTTTTGTTTTGCTTTGGTTTTTTTTTTTTTTTTTTGGTCTTTTTCAAGACAGGGTTTCCCTGTAGCCCCAGCTGACCCAGAACTCACTATGTAGACCAGGCTGCTCTTGAACTCACAGAGATCCACCTGCCTCTTTCTTGAGAGTGCTGGAATTAAAGGCATGTGCCACCATGCCTGGCCTCACACATAGGTCTTTAATCCACTTAATACTTAGTTTTGTGTAGGTGAGGGGGGAATCCAGTTTTTTCCATATACACGAAATGCCAGAGTTGTGAAATGCTATCATGCAACATAGGTATCTGACTGACTGTGGTGCTTGGGTGCTAAACCTATTCACAGCGTGCAATCTGGATCTATTTATTAAAGTTTGACTTTCCCTTGCTGATCTGAACAGTTAGCTTGTTCATCTTTACTCTGTTTATGTCCAATAAGCCTGTCTGAATTTTCCCTTTGGTGATACCATGTTGCCTTAATTGAGCTTTAAGTCTTCATATTTGCTAGAACACATTTCTTTAATTTGTTCATCTTCAAAACTGTCTTGGCTACTTTTAGCCTTTTGCTTTTCCAGACATATTTTATAGTTGACTTGCAAAGTTCCAAACCAGGATTAAGTCAGAATTTTAATTGGGACTTCAAAGAATTTATAAGATAATTTGGAGTGAATTGATATTTTTATACTATTCAATCTATAATTTATAAACATAGTAAGCTGTTTCATTTTATATCTTGTTATTTCTATAAATATGTAGCATTTTTCCATAAAGATCTTGTCCAGATTTTGTTGAACTTATTTCTAATATATATTGCAATTCTTTAATACTTTTTAGAACTATTAAGTTATTTCTTATTCATTCATAGGAGTATGGCCCATTAATAGTGTTGACTTTTCCACAGTAACTATAATTATTTGGTTGAAAGGCTAACAATGGAAGCAAACACGTATAATGCTTCTGTATCCATGTTTGCATAGATAAACTCAACCTCCATCACTACCTAGTGATAATGATGTGGGTGCTATTATTATTCTTACTTTAAATGTGAAAACTGAGGTATAAGAAATTTTTAAAAATGAACTAGCCCAAGTTCAACAAGGAGTTATGTGTCAAGTCAGTATTTGAAGCTGAACTAACTGGTTCCAGAATCTGTGCTCTGCAGAGGGTGGTTTTTTTTTGGCATTTTTATGATAATAACTATCTATGAATAATGATAGTGTTTATCTTCCCTCTCTTACCCCTGTGCCTGTGCTGCTTTTTCTCATGCTGCTATATTTTCCCACTCAATATGGAACATAACTATTATGACTTGTCACCTTATCCTGCTCCTGATTTTAAGTGGGCCAAGTTTTTACTGGAAAGATGTCTTTCCATTCTCATAAAACTCCTGTGAGAAATCAGGTAATTATCATCACCATAGTACAATTGCAGGTACCAGCCTCTCTGTAGCCGAGAACTGAAATAAACAAGCTTACTATTACACAAGTTTTAGAGATGGTGTTCTCATATGGGTCAATTGATTCCATGTATGAGTGCATGTTTATAAAACCAAGAGCTAAATAATTCCTGTTCCTTTAGAATTTCTTTTCACTTAAAAAAAAAAAAAGGTAGTGGAGACATTCTTAAAGGTAAATCACAGATCCTAACAATTTAAAGAACAGATCAAAGTGGATTGCTCTGAATACACCTGGCGTGGGAGGCCCAGAGCAGGACTTGTTCTGTCTCTTCCACCTACCTTGAAAGCTCCTTGAGGTGTCTCAGAATCCCATGGTGCCTGCAACTGAATATGAAGCCACTGATGATGAATCATTTCTAGGTACACAGGTTGGTTTATCTCATCTGCTAGGAACTGATGATTTGGAGACAAATCCTTCCTTTACCCAAATTCTTCCTCAGCAGTTAGCTGGGCTTTGGGTAGGCCAGGATCACTCAGTCCAGGATGGCTGGTGTCAGTTACAGAGACTGTTTTCCAATGTGTTTTCTCCCCTAAATACAACTGATTCTCCAGTTGCGTGACAGCAGAGAAGAGGAGGCCCTTACAGCTCTCTTAAATTACATTTTTTTTATGCCTCAGCAACAGCTGATCTCAGGAATAAGCTGCTGACAAGGGGAGTGCCTGAGCATCTGTTGAGTCTCAGTTGGTGGTTCTGTGCTGGCAGGCTGAGTGTCACTTTTGCACCAGGATTTTCAGAGAACACTTTGACATGACTGTAGTATATTCTCACATAGTTTATACTTTTTTTTTTTACCTATGAGAAAGCCTCTGTAAGTGACATTGTACAGAAAAAAAATTATATTCATCAAAACTGCTTAATTGTGTTGACTCATCTTTTCTTTGCTATTTAAAAACACAGCCTTCTAAACACTACATGTCTTAGAATATGTTACAACGTTAATAGATAACTCATGGTTCTGAGAAAGAAAATAACCCTTCTTAAATTTAAAACAAATATATCAGCAATACAGTGTGTATATAAACTAAGCACTGACAAAAGTGACAATGCTAAAAAGTGGCCCCAAAGAAACCTAAGTCCTAAACCTGAAACTGACCTATACAGCAAAAGAGGACTTGGGGAAGTAATTAAATTACGAATCTTGAGATGGGAAGATTATCTTAATTATCTGGGTGGACCCTACTGTTGTCTCAAGTATCCTTGAAAGAGACATGGAGGTTGGCTGGACAGTGGGTCATGACACTATTTTGGCAGAGACATATGAAGATATTATGTTATTAGCTTTGAAGAAGGAAGGGGCCACAGGCCTCCAAAGACCAGGTTGCAACTCCAGAGCTAGAAAAGCCAAGGGTGCAGATTCTGGAGCAGAGCCTTTGTTTACTTCACAGCCCAAGCCTCACCCTGGCGTCATCGCATAGAACTGGTTTCAGACTTCTGGCCTACACAGCTATAAAAAGAATGTATTTGTTGTTTTAACATACAGTGTTTGTGGTAATTTGTTATTGCAGCTGTGAGGAACTAATACAGCATGTTTAGCATATTTAGCATATAATAAATGAAACAAAAGTAATTGTAGTGGGGCATAGTGCTGCATGCCTGTAATCCCAAAACCTGGGAAGCTAGAGTCAGAGGACTGCAAATTTGATACTAGCTGAGTTATATCGCAAGACCCTGTCTCAAATTAAAAGGGATTTAAAATATCACAGAATAAAATCCCAACCCCTTGAAAACTCTGTATTAAAATTTTATAGAATTTTATTGTTGTTATACCTGTCTTTCTTTGCTATGTAACACCAAAACTCCCATACTACAATCAATAAATCACAAGTAGTATATGAGTTCGTCAGTATTTGACCACATAGTGAAACTGGTATTGAATGTTTGTATTACTATTTGGATAAGACAAAAAAAAAAGAATAATTAGTTTTCTCAAAATTAATTTGTTTATTCTTATATGTTTTTCTTGTGTAGAACTATTTTGTACTCTGGTAGGTCTTTCTCAATTTCAGAATAAGGCAGAAAACTCCACAGCTAGCATTTAACACCAACATATTTTTGGAAATTCTGCTGATCTATGAAATTCACATGTTTAGAAACCACTTAATGCATACAGCCATAAAAAATTGTTCTACCTTGTGAACTGCCTTCTGTACTTAGTGCTATTGTATCAAATTATCACAAATTTAGGACGATGATGTACTAGTGTATCATTCTGTAGGCTGATGGTCTGACATGGGTCTCACTGGAAGGAGAAAGTTCTTTCCTGGAGGCTCTAGGGAGAAACTCTCTCCTTGCCACTGCCAGCTTCCACATCCCTCCTTGCCTTGTGGTCCATTAGCAAACCTGAGTCCTCACACTATCTCCTTCTCTCTTCTGATTCTACTCTTCCGCCTCACTCTGTCACTTTCCATGAACATTATGATTAATTGGTCCCACCTGGGTAAGCCAGGCTCACCTGCCATTTTAAGACCAGACAATTAGCTGCCTTAATCCTATCTACAACCTTAATTCAGTTCCCCTTGGCTGTGTAGCTTAAACTATCCCTAGGTTCCAGACAGTACAAACATCTACAGCGGACAAGAGGGACACATTATGCTCTGTACTACATTAACAAATGTAGCCTTGATAACATATGACATACAAGTATTAGAGATAAAGCACTTCAATTTTTATTATTTCCTTAGAATGAATTATGAGCATTGCAAATGCTGAGCAAACATATTTTCCCATTGTAAAGGTTTTAAAGCATATTGCCAAATTCACAAAAACCATCTAGTGTGATCATTGTCTATCCAAGTATTACTTCTCTTTAGCCTTCTTTACATGCTATGGCAACATGAAAACAACTAGCAGTACTCTGCTAGGCACTAGGCACTGACTACGACAATGAGCCAACACATAAGGTCCCCCTCTTTTTTTTGAGACAGGGTCTCTCTGTAACTCCAGCTGACCTGATACTAGCTAGGCAGAGGAAACTGGCCTCCATCTCACAGAGCTCCACCTGCCTCTGCCCCACCCCCTCCTGAGTGCTGGGATTAAAGATGGCACAGTCATTCAAGGCTCAGGCTCTCAACCAAAAAGACAAGGTTCTTGTCTTTTGTTGAACTTATAAACTAGTTACCAAGACAGACATTAATTCCACAACTATACATGGCTATGTTATGACAAATTAACTTTGGTGATCCTCTTTCTAAAAGCTCTTGTGCTTTGTCTCTATTATAATGGAGCCACAGTGCTGCCTTATTCTGCCTTATTTGCTTAACTGTATTTCTTCTCTCAATATTTGTTACTTGAGAACAAGGATAATCATTTGTCACTGATGCACCTGAGGACAGGGGCTCTGAAGTCAGACCACCCGATATGTATCTTGACTGCACACTATGTGTCTTTCACATCCTAAACTAAAAAAATGATGACATCTGTAATAATTACCTTTCAGGGCTGAATGAGAATCAACTCTCAGGACACAAAAAAACTGAGAGTGCTGGACATGGAGTAAGCACTCAGCAATCGTCAGATATATGCATCTTTCTAAATCTAGGATTGTATCATTGTGTCTAACACACTAGTTGCTAGATTAACATATAAATATTAGAAATATTAATAATTCTGAATCTTTAATAATCATGCTCAATAGTTTGATAAATATGACTAATCTTAACATTTCATTTTTGCTATACTATATGAAATTGGGAATTCAATTCTAAGAATACATCATTATTTTGCAAACCTATAAGAAACACTGTCAACTGAACAATGGCATAAACCATGATATCAAATTAAAGATGCTATTCTAAAATGATTGCCTTATTTTGTGAGCCAGAATAGAAAAAAAAATCTGTCAATTAAACTATAATACTTTTTTATTATTTAGAATTTGTGTCTTATATTTTTGAAAAAAAATTCTTAAACTTACTTGGGTTTGAATTTTTATCACATATCACAATAGAATAAAAAGCAACAGACAAGTTCATATAGTCTCAGGCAATAACAACTGCGTTACAAATGCAGCCTGGATGAGAGTTATTTAAGACATTATCAATTGGAAGATACATTTTGATCTCAGAGCTCTCAAAATGTGCAGGCAGGTTAGGATCAATGAAATGATATATACAAGTAATGGGGAGACTACTAGTATATGGTCATTCTGGGTTCCTACCCTTCAGTAGTTGCCAAAATGAACTATGATGGAAGATGACTTGAGCTTTTTTGAAACACATATTGCATGTCTCAGGTCTGGTGCCCAGGATATGGTTGCTCAGATACCAAATGAGCTGGGTGGGTTAAGCACTCAGCTCACACAGCCATGAGGGTACCTATGCAGAAACTCACACTCTCCTTGTTACTCTATGCCTAGATTTAAGACTGCAAATAAGCCAGGCATAGTGGCGCATGCCTGTAGTCCCAGCACTTGGGAGGCAGAGGCAGGCAGATCTCTATGAGTTCAAGGCCAGCTGGATCTACACAGTGAATTCCAGGCCAGTTGGGGGTTACAGAAAGACCCTGCTTCAAAAAGACCAAAAAAAAAAAAAAAAAGACTATATACAAATAATTTCCTATAGCTCTCATTAGTGTCAATGATCAACTTTTATAGACAAACAAATACTGCTTAGACAGTTAAAAATAGCTACCATTTATTTAAGGCCTACTATGTACCAGGCATTATGGTAAGGGCTTTGTCAAAACTATTTCCTTGTCCAATCTCCCACAATTAACAATTTTACACAGAATAATGTCTCAGCTACCTTACCCATTGCTCGGACAAAAATACATGACAAGAAGCAACTTACAAGGATTTAATTTGGGTCATGGTTTAAGGAGGTACACAGTCCATCAGGGAAGGAAAGAATAGTGTCAGGAACACACAGCTTGCCACATTGCATCTGCAGTTGGGAAGCAGGGAGCAGGAAATGCTGGAACTCAGCAGGCTTCCTCCTTTGCCCCTGTTTATTCAATATGGGATGCCAGTCCATGGGATGATGCTGCCTATTTTCAGGGTGGGACTTCCCTCCTCAGTTAAATCTCTTTGGAAATGCCCTCACATACACTCGCAGAGGTGTATGTTGCCTAAATGATTCCAAGTCAGTCAAATTGATAGTGAAAATTAACATTGCAAAGATACAAAAATATGAGACCCTGAACTAGATAAGTTATGTGTTTTAGGAAACGTGGCTTTGAAGGGTCAAGTCCAGTTTTCAGCCCTCATTTATTTGATTCATTACTGTACTGAATTGCCTTCTATATAATCGCATGGCTACATCTAAGCAAATAAATAACTGCTTCCAATTTACTGAAATTAGGTCAGAGAAAATTCTCTATTCCTTTTGGTTGATTTTGTTCTCTGACAATTTCATACAACTATATGCTGCATTCTGTTTACTCTCCCTCACCTTCTGATCTCTCTTACTCCCTAGTCATCCTCCACTCCTCCCTATAGATTCCTTTCCCACATCCACATGGGATTTTTGCTTTACTTTGTGACCCTCCTGTTTCCTTTGTGCTATAATTTACCTTCCTACTGGATAATTCTTATGGGAAAAATACTTTATGAAAATGATCATAATTTAAAGAGTAATAGCACAAAATATAGATTCACCATTTTTTTCCTCCTAGGCTAAAAATAGCTAAAATTAACTAGCACTTGAAAATTATCCATTATGCATCATATCTAACCTGTAATACATATATTAAAACATTTTTAAGTCCCCTTGAATTAAAAATACTTGTTGAAAGAGGTCTAACAATTTAAAACAATTATTTTAGATTGAAATATTAGATTAACTTATTTACTGACATATTTCATGTTAATGCATACTTCTAAAACTCTAGAAAGATGCTTTCAGATTGTAGATAGAGATGAAGTTATGGTTTTCAAATGATTCACAGAAAATAACCTAACAATCTCTTTATACATATCATTGGTCTATTGCAACTTGAACCCTCACCAACATTCACTCCTTAATTTAGCAAACAGACATTCTTGTCTTACTGTTTCTTCCTTCACTGATTCTTGAAATCCCTTCCAGGAAGTTTGATAAAGCAATGCTTCTCAAACTTGACCATCTTATTGCATCACTTGGAAGAGCTTTTAAAATCTATTGCTGTCTGACTGTCCCCATAGCTTATGATTTAATAGATGTGGAGTAGGCCTGGACATCAGGGTTTTTTTAAGCTCCCAATCATCCCCAGATGATTCTCCTGTACAGCCAATGTTGAGAACCACTAACATAAAGAGTTATATAATAGAAAACACATCTGGAAGTTTCAGAATGAAAGCTGATTCAAAAAGCTTAACAGTGATACTTTTGAATTAGCTACAGATTTTGATGTATATGTTATATCTGTTCTCATAACACCATAGATAATGGAGACTTAGTAATGCTGCCAAATATACTAGGCATTTCACGGACCAAAAATTAGAACCAGATCATTATCTCATTATAACTCTGCTCCAAAAATTATCTTGTTTCTGGAATTCTGTAACAAATTTGTGTTTGGATCATAGCACCAGAAAACTGTACTACTGTTTTGGGGGAGGGGACTAGGAGTCTGCAGTAACAAGGTTTAAAATTTATAACTTGCCATCTTGGGCAGTAATCCTAGCCAAGTTTCTTAAAAGACAATTTGACACACTAATAAAAGTTCTGCCAAAATAATCTTTTGCAGAGCCAAAGTAACTTTAGGTATGATAAACTGGCTCCAATACGTGGACTTATGAAACAAACAATAGTAACGGGCTATCTGAATTTCTGATGTTACTGTTTGCTGGAAAAACACCTATGAAAAAAGCAAAATTTTTTGTAGCAAGTGGAAGAGGTGCAGCAAATAATAATAATAATAATAATAATAATTTCTATGTAGAATTTAATAATTTTTTAAAATTCTCCACAATAAGTTTCTTGGTTTCTGCAGTGATTTAAAGTCATCTCTTTTCTTGGTAATGTCTTTTCTTAAATAAATGTTTTTAGAGCTCAAGAAGTATAAGCTAATTTAAAAGAAAAGTCACAATTGGTTGACGGGAATTGATCATGATGCTGTCAAGACAGATAAGGTAAGTCACTATGATGTTTATATCTGGCATTATTGCTGTTTCTAATTAGCATATTTACCTCTGGTTCAGACTCCACATCATTATCCATCAATACTCCACTTTACACAGTTCCTTAACATTATGTCTTCTAAATAGACAATTGGCAACCACAGTAGCAAGCACTGTGTAAGAGGAAAATATGACCTCTTAAGAGGAAAGTGTCATCTACTGGGACTTGATGTGAGTGAATGAATATTCATTCAAACATCTGTTACTTCTACAAACCACTGCAGTAAATCAGTTCTAAGAAGCTGAACAGAGATGAGTCTCATACCACCCTCCTTCACCTCAAATCAGTTCACAATGGAACATTCTGGTGCCGATCTTACATCACACATGTACACCAAAACATATTGTAGCTACATGGTATAGGCAACAGAGAGCTCTTGCTGCCAGCCTCTGATACTGGGTTGTAGTTATTCTGTATTTGGAACACTCGAGTGAGGTGTATTTATCATGTTATGTGGCTGGGAATGTTGCAGTGTTGATCTTCATTTCCAGTATCTTTAACAAACAAATGCTTATTCTTGTAGCATTAATTACTTGTTCACATACACACCAGGTACATATGCATGTATATTTTACGCATGCACATATACTTAAGTTATATTTTGCTAGAGCAAGTATACGCAGATCCATTTGTTGATGTAAACTCTATTTGTATTGGAATAGGCACAGGTTGCCTGGTGATGTTTGGAATTTCCCCAAGACAACGCCTTTAAATGACTATTATTTCTATGTACTTACACAGTTACATTCATACATAGAGCTTAGCAGTATTTGTTTTCTCTACAGAAAGTAAGAAATTCAGCATTCTCTGAACTATTTCTCAGCCCACATTAAGTATACATAAACTTCTTTCTCCCATTATGGAGTGTCTACTTAATGTTTAAATGTTCCCAAATTTCTTTGTTAAAATGTAGAGAAAATATTAAGTTTCAGCAAGAAATGCTTTATTTAATGTTGGGCTTTGTCTTCTAATACTGAAGTGACAAAGATTTAATTTTTCATAATAAATACTTTGCAATCAACATTGGGAGACTTTCCTTCTTTTAAGAATCACTGAATGCTTGCTCCACACCAGTAAGGTACATTTTGAAGTAACTGCAGCTGTTTTCTTTTAATGGCATGGGAGGGCAGGAATGATAGGAGTCATTCAATTGATCAAACGGACAGAATGATTTAAAATTTAGGTGGACGTTATAGTGGGATAAAGAGGACAGTACAGAAAAATGAAGACAAAGGAAACAAATGGCATGAAGAAAGAACCACAGGGAAATTGGTAGAAAAATTGCCCAGAAGGACCACAAGCTGTTTCTGGTTTATTTTCAAGAGCTTCCTTACAAATGTCTCTTTCTCATTGGACAGTCTTTGACGACCTCACAATGCAAAAACCATCCCAAAGTATCCCCCTTGGGACTCCTGAAACCACTGCACTTCTTCCTTCACTGTCTGTCAGCTTGTTCCTGAGGTCTCTATCCTTTCACTGTTAACTGTGGGGTCAAGAACAGCACTAATTACTTCTTTTCCTTGTGTGTCCCCTCAGTTGGAATACCACTTCCTCCTTCACAAGTGGCATAGCAGAGAGGCCGAGACCTTGCTTCTAGAGTCAGAAGTCATCACTGACTAGCCATGTGACCTGGAGCATGTTGCTTTATCTCTATGTGTGTGGGTTTCCTCATTCAAAACACTAACTATAAAAAATACCTGCTTCATTAGCTTATTGAGAGTATTGCCTGAGTCAGTGTATACAAAGGACAGTGGAAAGGATAGTCCTTGCTACACATGTTTGACATACTGATTCACGAAATGTTTCCTGAGCTCCAACAGGATGCAAGGCACTGGTGATACAAGGGTGAGAGCTGGAAGGGCTGAGAAACCAGTATCTGAAGCATCTCAGCTGGAAGGTTACTTTCTGCATTCTATTCTCCTTTAAAAAGGATAACTTACCACAACACAGAAAGTAATTCAACTGCTGCTCTTTAACCTTATAATTATCCTTAGACCTTGTTTTCCAACTACTTCAACCAGTGCTCAACTCTTCAGTGCTTGTTCTGTGTGTGTGTGTGTGTGTGTGTGTGTGTGTGTTTTGAAGGACCTGTCACCTGCATTCAAAAAGTTTTCTCATTCCATTTGGTGAATACTCAATATTTGTTGAATAAGCATATAAATTTTCCTTTTGCATCTTCTATACTTGAAAGTAGTAAAAATAGAATTCTCTGGTGCTGCTTATTCCACAAAGTGTGGATAAATGAATCTGCCCCTGTTTGTAAAGCAGGGAGGTCTTGTTTGGGGACACAGAGGCCTTTCCTCTTAAACCTCCTGCTTAAGATGATAAACTTTTTGGAGCAGAGATAGTATCATGTTTTGTTTGGCACATATCCTTTAGTATTTTGCTTTAAAAAGGTATTTTTTAGGTTCGGTAAATTAATAAAATCTTAAATATGCAAATCATTATACCTCTTAAATCAACTTTATGGGAATTTTTGTGTGTTTGGAAGTAAGGGCTAAAAAGGAAGTCATAGTCCTTCTTTGTGTTTGCTTTTGAGACAAGGTCTAATTATGTAGCTCACACTGTCCTCAAATTCATGATCCTGACTGAGCCTTCCTAGTACTGGGATTACAGATGTGAGCTGCCATGCTTGACCCACACGCTTTTTAAAAGACAATTTTCTATGCCGGGCGTAGTGGTGCATGCCTTTAATCTCAGCACTCAGGATGTAGAGGCAGGTGGATCTCTGCGAGATTGAGGCCAACCTGATCTACATTTATTTTGATATATCACAGTGAAAGATTTATCGTCCTCTTTTTTTTTTTTTTTTTTTTAAAAAAAAAAAAAAAAAAAAAAAAAAAAAAAAAAAAAAGAAGATAATTTTCCAATGACAAGGAAAAAAATATTAAGTTCAGAATCAATCTCCAGGAAACAGGAAGCTTGCCTGATACAAACCACCTTATTAAAAGTGAAATTAATATCAATTATTTTCTTTACAAACTTCCATAATGAAGCTATTAGCATGTTTTTCCCACTTAAATTGGCAGTGGGTTTGGACAGACATGGTCATCCAGCCAAAAGAACAGGAGAGGGAATAGCTGTTTTGGGTAGCCATTATATGAAGACATTTGAAAGTTTAAAAACCAAATTGAATTTTAATAGCTAGTCAATTCATGCAGATACATATGCTCTTTAAAAATTGCTAGCCTAATTCTTAAAAGAACTGTTGCTTTTTTTAAAAAATTCATTTTGTCCAACATGTCTCATTAAAGCAAGAGCATAAATCACTGGTATTCCACAATTGGAAAGGACTTCCCTCTGACTCTTTGTTCCCCAATTTTCAAGGCAGAACACTTAAGAGGAAGAAGAGCTGATTGGTTGGCTCAAGCTCTTATAGTTCTAGGGTGAGGTCTTGCTGGAGTTTTGGGTGTCAGAGGTCCTGGGGTAAGTCATCTTTCCTCCCTAAAGTCACACAAAGGTTGTCCTCAGAGATCTCTGAGGCCCCCTAGCTTTCTTGCCTAGTGCCGAGGACTCTGTAGAGTCATTGAACAAGTGGCTCCCTCATTTCAATGATGTTTAATATGGCGTCTGGAAAACTGAAGGAGTGCTGTAACCAGAACTAGAGTCTAAGCTGCTGCTTTCTGTGTGAATGACCACAATTTCTGATTAAGAGGGTAGAGGAAGCAGGACCAAATAAGTAACAGAGTTTGTTTGTTTTTGTTTTCACATTTATGAGAGAGGATCTCCACGTAGCCCTAGCTGGCCTTGATTTCACAAAGATCCACTTGCCTTTGCTTCCAGAGCACTGGGATTAAAGGCATGCACCACCACAACAGGCTTATAAGTAACAGTGCTGTTTCCATTAATCTTTAAAATATCCTCTTCAATGAGCCTGAGATTGATTGAGATTGATTGATTTTAATCTTAATTGCCAGTACTTATGCTTTATGGAACATAGAAACTAATCTTATCCAAGCAGAAATTTTCTTAAGCAGGTTAGAGAAATTTGTTGCCTTAATATATTTTTAGAAACAAATGCAAATCTGTAGTTCAGTATTCACTCTCTGACCATGGTTCTATTAGGAGTGCTGTGAGAAAAGAGGGGCATTGGTCTCCGTGGCGTCTCAGAGGGTTAGGGTTATATACCAAATACCCTTAATTTATCTGAATGTAGAAACCTAATGTTCTTTAATTTCTCTAAATATTTTTTACATGAGTATGATTGACCTCATGACAATTACTTTAGGCTATGTAAAAAGAGCAATTTCCTTATTATTCCATAACATTTCTTTCAGTTGGCTTTGAGTGTGAGTGTAACTGATTCACCCAGGAATCATTTACTAAACATTATATGCCAAGCACATATGTGCCCTATCTTTAACCTAGTGGGAATTTTTTTTTTTTTTTGAGATAGGGTTTCCCTATAGCCCCAGCTGGCCTGGAACTCACTATGTAGACCAGGCTGGCCTTGAACTCACAGGGATCTACCTGCCTCTGCCCCCCAAGTGCTGGGATTAAAGGCATGTGCCATCACACTCAGCCTAATCTAGTGGGAATATTAAAAAAGGAGTATACAAATAAATATTTACCTACTGTTCTAGTTTGTTTATCCATTGCTGTGACAAAACACTTTGATCAATACCAACTTGGGGAAGAAAGGGTTTATTTTGTTACATCTCCTGGGTCATGGTTCATCCGGGAGCCCAAGGTAGGAACTCAGGTCAGGAACCTGGAGGCAGGAGCTGGAGCACCGACCATGGAGGAACACTGCTTACTGGCTTGCTCCCCTGGCCCCTGCTCAGCCTGCTTTACTTATACAACATAGGCCCACCTGCCCAGGGATGGCATCACCCACAGGGGGCTGGGCCCTCCCACATCACTCAACAATCAAGAAGATGCCTCCATAGACATGGCCACAGGCCAGTCCAATGGAAGCAATTCCCCAACTGAGGCTCCCTCAACCCAGGTGTGTCAGGTTGACACTAAAGCTATCCAGAATATCTACAGACTGTGATAAAGACTATAAAAATAGAGTTTGTTATGAATGACTCTAACAGGATTACCAAATTTATGCTACCATAATAGAGAACGTTTCTCATGATTATGGATGAAGGTGAGAACAAACTTGTAAAAGAAATTGATGATGCATTGGTGGATATAACAAGTATAATGGAAGGGGGATAAAATTCTGAAAATTTTGAGACAGGGACTGTGTAGCTCAGGCTAGCCTGGGATTCACTATATAGCCCAGGCTGACTTGAACCCATGGCAGTTCTGCTTCAGCCTCCCAAGTGCTTTGATTACTGCCCAGAATCACTATGCCCAGCTACCCAAGTCCTGTCTATTGCTCTGTCAGGGGATACCTTTAGGAATCTAGAGAAATGTGATGGTCCCATACATATTTGAGCAGTTGGTCAGTTGGTGGTGCTGTTGGGGGAGGGTCATGGAACCTTAAGGAAATGTGGTCATACTGGAGGAAGCACACCAACGGGGTGGGCTTTGAGAGGTCATTGCCACTGCCCACTTTCAGTCTTTCTCTCTGCTTCCTGTGCCTGCTTGAAAACATGAGTGCTCTGCCACCACGCTTCTCCTACTATGATGGATTCATCCCTCTGGAATCCTGAGCCCAGAAACCTCTTCCTTCTATAAGTTGCCCTGGTCATGGTGTTTTATCACAGTAACAGAAACTTAACTAATACAGGCTGCAATTTAATGCTCTGATCCTTAACTTTCTTGACTGAAAAAGTCTTATACTTCATCTTTTCTTATTTTTATTATTTTAAGTACTGTTACTAAGTAGTCATCCCATTATGGCCTACTGAGTAGTATTTTTACTGAAAATTATTTCTCACTTTCATTTTAATCCACTTATATCCCTCTGCTGTTCACTTTATCTGAGTTATTTTGGGATATTATAACCAGAGAGATTAAAATCATATGCACCTTGACATTTTACTAGGTGCACCTTTGAGATCTTTCATAAATTATGATGGGTCTCTAGGATAGAATTGAAAAAATTAAAGCATTACTAGTGACATAGAAACACCCCATTTAAATGATATTTTGTTGTTCTTCCTTAGTCATAAAGACATACACTGCAATGTAAACTTGCTTATCATGTCAAATTAAACTACTCTATTTGCATCTACAAATGAAAGAATATTGCTCCGTAATGAGTCTTTTCCAATTAGATAACCATTTGCACAATATAGAAGAGGTAGCCAGAATCACAAGTAAATAGATTCCTTAATCCAACATGATTGTTTGCATATTCCCTCCAAATTTCCTTATGTTTTTGCATATAATTTTTGAGCATAAATTGTTGCTTACTGAAGAAGAAACATACCCTTATCTGATTTCACACATGAGATATTGCAAAGTATTCTGGAAAAATATCCATGATAATGTTAAGTAAAAATATTAGTTAAAAGATGATTCCCAACATCTTTGGTTAGTTTTATTAAGTAAGCAGTAGATGAAATGACCTTATAGAAACAGATTTACCCACAAAGAGGAACTAATGATAAAAATGATAGTTATACTTCTCATCATTTTATATTATGTATCACATTCTATCAAGCGAATGAGCCATATTTTACTAAAGCTCTTATGTTGGACAGTTTGAGTGGTTTCCATTTTTATACAAAACAAATTACATGGAGACAAACATTGTCAGGAGTATGGCATTTTAAAACATTTTGGATTATTTCCTTAGGATAGATTCCCAGATGTAGAATTACTAGGTTAAAGGGTATGAACATTTTTGCAACTATAGAAACCGATTGCTAAATTGCTTTACAAAAGGTTATACTGATTCACAACACCATCAGTAATGTGGAAAGGGGTCTTTCTGTAGTGTTTATACAGATAGTTGGCATTATAGTTTTCAAACTTTTAGGTTGGAGGAGAATGTACTACCTCATTTTAATATTTATATCATATATGGTAAGGAAAAAAATGGATAGTTTTTTTTTTTTTTGAGACAGGATCTCACTACATAGTCCCAGCTGCCTGGAATTTGCTGATCTAGACCATTCCAGGCTGGCCTCACTCTCACAGCAATCCACCTGCCTCTGCCTTCTGGGTGCTGGTATTAAAGGCATGTGCCACCTCACCCAGTTCAAGATAAAAACTGTCTATATGCAGCTTAATAATCCTTGATTTTTCTAACATGTCTTTTAATTATATGATGTTTTGATATTTTTCTAAGCTTATACAAGACTATGTAAGAGATGCATTAATCACTTCTCGTGGTAAAAATCATTTTTTCTGGTCTATTTTAACTTTTTGTGGATGTGAGTAGAAAGGCATGCTGAAGATTTGCTTTCTGTGCCTGGTCATGTACATGTTTTTTCTTGTGACCCCCCCCCACCCACTTTGTATGACATAACTCTTGTCTATCTACATTAAGAACTTGATCATTCTGATTTTTTCAGTTGGTGCCTTTTTATAAACTTAACTTTTTTTTTTTTTTGAGACAGAGTCTCACTTTGTACCCCAGACTGGCCTGGAACTCACTATATAGTCCAGGGAGCCTCGAACTCAAGGGAATTCTCATGCCTCAGCTTCCCACTGTAAGTTTAGCACATTTTCCCCCCAATTTGAGATAGAATCTCACTTTGTAGCCCCAGCTAGTCGGAAAGTTGCTATGTAGACAAGACTGGCCTTGAACTCACAGAGATGTCCCTGCCTCTGCCTCCTAAGTGCTGGGATTAAAGGTGTACACCACCATGCCCAGCCATAAACTTAACTCTTCAAGTCATGTGTAATTTATGTTGATATATTTATGGTATCTTTAAGCAATCTGTTTTCATGTTGGTCAGTAGTTCCCTAAAGTCATTTTCGATTATTAATTGTGTTTTTGACAAAGTCTTATTTATTATATGTTAAAATCATCTAATTCTTGACTTTTTCATAATTTAAAAATGGTCTTCCTTTTTTTATATCAACTTTAATGATATGAAAAATTCTAAACAGTCTGCTTGACTTTTCATGTTTTAATTTATATAAGAATATAATCTAGGAAATTTGTTAAAACAGCATCTGTTTTCACCAAATTCATACCTGTGTATTTATTCACACCCTTCCCCTCCCTCTTTACTTGCTCATTAAAAGTAGAAAAATACTGACTATAGAAAAAAGAGGCTGCTCACAGTCACTATGAAATAGTTAATCTTGTGGAGTATTTTCCTTTCAGTCTTTGTCTTGCAAGTTGTAAAAATATGCTCCATATCCACTCAATGATATGTGTTGTGTGCTTACTTTGTGGTAGAACATTGTGAGCTGTTATTTCACAATGAAGAAAATAGACAAAATCCTGCCTTTATTGACATTTCAGCAAGCTCTACATTTCTATTTGTGCCTATTCTTTGTATCTATCATTAATAGCAGCAAATTTCATTGTGTGGGTGAGTCAATCTGTGTAATTGTGTTTCTATAGCTAGATATTTCCACTTTTTTTTTTCAATGGCATGTCCCCCCACATTTGAGTTGTATTTCTTCTATTTTTCTTTTTATACAGGATCTTGCTATGTAGCCCTAGCTGGCCTTGAACTTTCAGCAGTCCTTCTGTCTTAGCCTCCTAAGTGCATGAACCACCATGCCTGGCAAGACATAAGTTTTAAAATGGAGATATTTGGTTGAAGAATATATTTAAGGCTCCTATTAAAACTCTGAAATTGAGCTGGGCACGATGGCACATGCCTTTGATCTCAGGATTTGGGAAGTAGAGGCCAAAGGATCTCTGAGTTGGAGGCCAGACTGCTCTACATAGCAAGTTCTAGGCCAACCATGCTAAACAGCAAGACCCTGTAAAAATCAAAACAATTCCAAAACTGTGTTTTCAAAGAGTTGTGCCAACTTTTACCATCCCTGAACATAAAGGGAATTTAAAAACATCAGTTTACCAGCAGTACTAATCACTTAACCATTAAGATTAAAAAAAATCTTTTTAGAGGGATCTCATTTTATCTATTGATGTTTTTCAAAGACAGGTTGTCATCGTGTACAGCAGGCTGGGCTCTGCTTCCTGAATGCACACCACTATGCACTCTGCTTGGGAACACTTTCCCTCCTTTCCTTTCCCTCCCCTTTCTTTCTCCTCCCCTTCACCCATTCCCCTCTTTCCTTCTCTCTCACTAGCAAGTTTCCAAAATTTTAATAAGTAAAATAAATTTTAAAAATATTTTTTGGTTGATGTCTTTTGCTCCACTGAAATGCTGTTTCATAAATTTGAATTCCTTGAAGAACCCTTTGGCATTTAATGTCCGTTGGGGTGGTCTCAAAGAAATAAAATGATCACGGTTAGGTATTCCGGAGTCTATAAGTCAAACCAAGGCTTATAGACCTGTCCATCATGAGAACTCAGCCCTTCATCAGGTTTTGCATGGGGTGTCTTGAGGAACACCCAGTTGCTAAGCAGCACAGACTTTCAGAGTCCAAAGACACTGGGAATAAAAATAACAGATTGGGCCTTGTCAGTTGAAGCTGGGCTTTACCTAGATTCCTAGTAAACAAATCTAATTTACTGAATAGGGATAGAAATCGAAATTTTATAGCCTGAGAACAGAAGGCTACAAGTGAAGGGAAAGCATCAGAAACAGTAAAAAACCAGAAAGAGGGAAAAGGAAAGAACACTGAGAAAAGTTAGAGTAAAAAGAAACATAGAAGCCCCTAAAACACAGAAAATAAATCAGTACATTTTTACTTTATATCAATTATGTGTGAGTTATGTTACTAACAATGAGCTTAGATTTCTAAGTCTCATTCTAGCTTATACACTCACCCAATTCAGAAACTTCTTAGGCAACTCAAATGATGTGTGTGTCTGTAATTAGATAACTGAGAAACACTGAAGGGCTCATGAGAAACCATCTCCCAAACCAAAGAGATGTAAAGGATTCTAGGGATTGCCTTATCTGACCTCAAAATAAAATCAGACCCTTATGGTCACATTTGGTGGAAGACGAGAGGAGGTAATTATGGTAATGTCTGGTGCACTTGGATTCAGTATCTTTTCCTTACGTCGTAGCCTCTTAGGATTTTGAGAGGCTGGCAGGACCCTATACAGACAAGAGAAAGAGAAGAAACTATGTCTGCTTTCTGGGACTGTTCTGTGGAGCCTTGTGAGAAAAAATTACTATATATGTAAGGGTATAATTTGCATTCTGCCTGTACATCACGATCCCTTAGTTCAAAGATAAACATTATAAAAAGAACCAAAAGAAATCAAATAAGTACAAAACAAGCTATATTGTAAGGAAGAATTTAAAGGTAAAAACAGTTCATAATTTACAAATTACTCCTGGGTCAAGGTGGTGTCATAGTGCCTTGAAGGACAGCTGGAAAAAAACCACTTGATTAGCCCCATTAGTCAGCAGAATGAAGGTAAGTTCTTAATATTGTGGAAGCAGGTCACTTCTTGCTCTAAATGTACAGAACCTCCCCTCTTCTATTTATTGTGGTCTTTTTTGAGACAGAGTCTCCCGGCAGCCCCAGATGGGCTGGGACTTGCTATGTAGACCAGGTTGGCCTTGATCTTACAGAGATCCACCTGCCTCTGCCTCTGCCTCCAGAGTTCTGGGATTAAAGGTGGCACCTTACCTCTTCTTCTCAGTGACTTTAACAGTATGGACTGTTAAAAGTCTGTTAAATTTGCCAGGTGTGGTGGTGCACGCCTTTAGTCCTAGCACTTGGGAGGCAGAGGTAGGCTAAAAAAGACCAAAAAAAAAAAAAAAAAAAAGAAAAAAGAAAAATTCTGTTAAGTTCTACTTTCTGCTTTCTTTGGAAATTTGTGCATGTGGGTAAGCACTTTACTACTGAGCGTATTATACCTCCCCAACTTAGTTTCAAGCATTTTGCGAAGAACATTGTCTTTACTGTATATTTCCACTAGGCCTATAGATCCCTCTAGGCTCAGTCCAGTGTAACCTTTTTGGTCCACTCCCCATCCTCACAACTCCAAGCTGCATTAGCTCCATTGCTAGTTATTAGTGACAGCTAATAATGCTCCACCCCCATTTGCTTTTCCTTTTAAGCAGCACTTCTTTTTGCATCTTTATTTTTTTTGCTGCCCCGCCTCAAATTGAGCTTGGCACAGGCATTTCTAATTTCCTAAGCATCTAGTAATTCCTACATACCTGGGTGAGTGGAACTCCAGGACTCCAAACTTGCCAAGGATTCACAGAAGTTTTGAGAAAGAAAACACTCAGAACTTTTGACACAATCTCCTTTTTCCTATCAGTAAAATTAAGTTAGGACATCTAACTAATGTAAAGCTGCACACAAACTGTCAAAAATGAGAATTAGAATCAAGTTCCCTTGGTTTCCAGCCACTTCTTTTACAGAAGCCCTACTAAAATATAAGATCAAATCTAATCAGCAGTTGGCCTTTGGGCCTTCGGGGATTTACATTTCCCAAAGAAGTCACCTTTAACATAGAGCACAACTCCCCATGGCAAACAGCAATTCCCAAACTCCAAACTGGCTGGCTGGTGCTGCTGCAGTCACCCAATGTAAAGCTTGAATACTTCTGATTATAGTTCACTAACAAAGCTCTCCTCATGGGCACCATCTCATCCAGTGAAATTAGTGCCGGTGTGTCAGTCCAAACACACACCATGATACTTCTTCAAACATGAGAGACATACTTTGTTCTGACCATCCAGGTGAACTGACAGTAGGTTCCACTTCCGGACTGGGAGATCCTGACAGGAAGTGGAGAGACCTGGCTTTGGACACAGTAATTCAAAGTGTGTGTCTAGTACGTAGCGTTATATAGCCCTTTCGTTTAAGTTCACCTAACTTGTGCCTTTGGAAAGTTACAGAAATATAACTTATCGGTTACAGTTGTGAGTAGCTCTTTTACCAAACTTTTGTATTTGGAGGGAAAAAAATGTGTTGAATCCCTCCGCCTTTTTGTTTCCTTAAAGATCTATTATGACCCCGCCATTCTAGCTTCTTATGTGAACTTGTTCTTCCAGCACCCCTGCCCCTGGACACTGTGGGGAAAGGAATGCACAAATTCCTTTGAGGTTCCATCATTGAACAAGTTCTCAGGAGCTGGGGAAGATCTAGCCTGCAAACAGGAAGTTGCTGTAACTTTGGTGTACTTTGTGCCTGGGGCAAAATCTGCAGAACCCGCCACCTGAAGATTCTGCAGAAAGAATGGCAGAAGGAAACCAACCCTCATTATCACCACTTAAAGCTTTCATGCTTGGACACTGGCCCACATCCCCTCAGCTCCCACATCCCCTCAGCACCTCTGCTTGGACACTGGCCCACATCCCCTCAGCACCTCTCTATCCGGAACTGGTGTCAAACGTGCCAGGTAGATCGTTCCCCAAAGAAACAGGTTATAGCCCCCAAACTCCCTGCGTCCACCTTTGACATCTTGAGCGGGACATTTTAAAAAATTGGGTTTTTTTTTTTTTTTTTTTTAAGTTTTCGAAGCTTTGGGAGGGCAGTCCCCTTTGGCAGCGGACAGTGGCAGAATGGGAGCCTCAAATTACCAGAGGCTGGTCCCCTGGTCGCGAAGTCCCTTCCAGCAGGATCCTTCGGCGCCCAGGACTCCACCTTGCCCCTGCCTCCTGTTCACTGGAGCCAGCGGCAGCTTGCCTGTGCCTGCGTGCCCGGCCTCCTCAACAGCACCCATTTATCTCCTGTCTCTCAGGGCCCCGGGGAAGACCCAAGCGCGCGCCAGGGTCCTAGCCCAGGTACGGGGACCCCGGGGTGACCGCGGCCGCAGCGCAGGCCGCGAACGGCTGCCAGGCCGGGGGGCGGGTAGTCCAATGGGCAGCATCGCCCCGGCGGCGGGCCCAGGCCGGAAGCCACCCGCAGCCCGGCAGCCCCGCGAGACCGCGCCCGCGCCCCCGCCTCCTCCTCCGCGGCCAAGGG